>NW_028246855.1:0-550496 GCF_964263255.1 Lissotriton vulgaris
TTTTATACTCTCAGAAAGACTGAAATTTACATTATGGTAAATGCCCAACTTTTCAGGATTTCTGAAAGAATTCGAGCAGTATTCCTAGGATTTTTTCTTTCATTTAGCCTTACAGAAGCGTCACACGCATACGCATTTACAAATCCATAAGTGTATGTTTTTTGACAGATTTTCAGTGCTCCACACAAAATATAATTTTTGCAAGTTAGGGCACACCTCTCAGACTGAAAAATCAATTTATTTTACCATTTGCAAGAAATTGGTTCCAACACTAGGGGAAACGTGAGAATATGTGTCAGCATATGGGGGCTGATCATATTTTGTGGGTACCCCATCCTGGAATTCCCACAACCACCATTTTGAGCAGATAATGTTCACACGCAATTTTCAAACACACTTGCAGGCAGAATTTCAATTGTGAGGATTTTGATTTTGAATGGGAAAGACCATAATTTCTCATTTAAAGAACCACAACTCTGTTTTGCCCGTGTACATGCCGCAGTTTGTGCTCCTAATTTACTCTTAAATCCACAAACAGATTTTGAGTTATTTGTTATCACACTTAGGCACTTGCTGAAAACCTCTATTATAGGTGACATCATCAGAAGAGCCCTAGCAATCTGTGGGCCTGATTTACAAAGGTAAACTGAGACGAAAGTCTAACTTTACGACTTTCGATATTCACAAAGGGCATTTACAGCAGGGCCGGACTGGTAATGTCAGGCATCAGGCAATCCCCTGGTAGGCTGGATGGGATGGGGGCCGGTTTTGTTGCTGGGGGGCCGGTATTGTTGCTGGGGGGCCGATTTGGAGCCTGAGGGCGGCATGACCGAGCAAACAAGCACAACAATCTCTATCTGCCTGCATAAAATGCAGGTGCCGTCCATGTCACCCAAATTTTATTTCTAGCCAGAACTAATTATTATTTATTAAAAATACGCACTCTGGAGGGCGTGGACAAGATGGCGGGCTAGGTGCACGTGGTTTGCCTCGGCTCCCCGGCCCGAATCCCGATTTCGCCTACCTTTTGCAGTGGCGACCTCCAACACGGGCGATTTTTGCCCAGCAGAGCCGACAGGTGACCACCAGCGACGTGACCGGCCTCCGGCCCGGACCAGCGAGTCGAGTGAAGGTACGGCCGCTCCCGCCCTGAACGGGAGACGGCCGCCATTGAGGAGGAATCTGAGAGCGGACCTGGCTGGCGTGAGCGGAGGACCGTCCGGCGGTCTGCCAGCGGAGTAGCGGGTGAAAAGCACTGCCGGTCCGGCTGAGATCCGGAGAGGAGAGCGAGCCCTCTGAGCGGTGTGGCGCGGCGGCCGCCCGATTCCCGGACGGCGGGCTAGTTTACCTGAGTCCCCGGCTCGGGCCTGGGCGGCCCCGATGGGGCCTCGCTGCCTGGGGCACCCGGGGTTTCACGGGTGACACAGCCGCGCCGGGCCTCGCCAGCAGAGCCCCGCTGGCTGCTGACTCTGACTGGGGCCTGGCAATCCTGCGGAGCACCGGCGGCGGCCGGGAGTGGTGGCCGCCCATCGCCCCACCGGCAGGCGACCTGAATCGAGGCCCCGGCTTTGGGCCTAAACGGACTTAGTGACCGCGCCTGCCCCTCACCAGCGGAGCCTCACTGGCGACAAATACTGGCTGGGACCCGGCAATCACGTGGAGCACCGGCGGCGGCTGGAAGTGGAGGCCGCCCCTCGCCCCGCCGGCAGACGGCCTAAATTGAGGCCCCGGCTTTGGGCCTAAGCAGATGTAGCGGCCACGCCTGGCCCTCCCTAGCGGAGTCCCACTGGCGGCAAACTCTAGCTGGGACCCGGCAATCCCGCGGAGCACCGGCGGCGGCTGGGAGAGGTAGCCGCCCTGCGCCTCACCGGCAGGCGACCTGAATCGAGGCCCCGGCCTTGGGCCTACGCAGACTGGACAGACGCCGGTGGCCTGGTGCAGCAGCGACACTGGGTGGACCCAGAGGGGGCCCGACGACCACAACGTAGACCTCAGGTGAGGAGGGGTTCCCCGCACAGCACCCGGTGATACGCAAACCGAAGCCGGGTCTTCACTGCAACGGGAGGTGAGGAGGCGCGTTCCCGGGGGCCTCGCGAAGCTAGCGGCCAGAGACAGTGCAGACTGTGGCAGCCCCGGGGGTGAAAGGAGGGAACCTCGTTGCTGGCGCTGGGACTGCCTGCCGCATTGGGGGCCCAGGGGCCTTAGCTGAGCATCACGCTGTTATCCGGGGAGACCGACCTGGGGCCTCCGCTCCGGGTCGCTGGCTGAGGGGGGCCCCTGTTACCTGGAGAGCACGAGTTGGGGCAGTGAGCAGGAGCTCCAACCCTGGGGTGCCGGCTGGGCAGACCGGGTTTTCGGGCGCGCCGGTTGAGGGGGACCCCCCTGGAACGTTGGGAACGAGGCCCGACGCCTGCACACTTCCTCTGCAGCCCAGGGAACCTTGGAGTGCAAGAAGGCCCGTGCCGGAGTGAGAGCTAGGACGCACATTTCGGGGGGCGGGGAGATCGAGTCCCCGGCGGGAGGAGTAGGAGACGTTTAGCGGGGCCAGACCGGGAGTGGAGGTCTTGTTCTTAGCGGGAAACGGTGTACCCCGCGGGCAGGGCCCGGACAGGAGGTGGCGGCCAGGGGAGGCTGAAGGCAACAGCGGCGCCGGCGGGTGGACCGAGTAGCCCCTTGGGGGGTAAGAGCGCGCCCACTCCTAGGCCCGCGCGCGGCGCGGCCCGGGCCTTAGAGTCCCCATGGCCAACGCGAGTCGCAGGACCAACCGCACCATCACAAATATGCTCCACAAACCTACTACCAAAGGGGGGAAGACTCAGACGCCCCCCTCCACCCCGGCTGATGCGGGGACGCAACAACAGGAAGAGCACGACGCTCCCATCACTCGCACCTTTCTGGAATCGCTATTCAATACCCTCAGGGAAGACTTCCAGGCTCTCAAACAAGACATTGCCGGGGAACAACGAGAACTCTGTCGGGATCTGGATGGACTGGGGGAAAGGGTGGCGGCGGTGGAGGAAACCGGCCATGCACGTAGTGAAGAGCTAGTGCACCTGCAGCAGGAAGTCCTCCCCCTTCAGGAGCAACAGGTCGGCCTGCAGGCGCACGCTGAAGATCTGGAGAACGCTCCCGGAGAAACAATATACGGGCCAGGAATGTCCCACTGAATGCCGAAGGGAACAGTGTCACGGGATACCTACAAGACCTCTTCCGGGAGATACTGGGTGAGGCGGAGTACTTCCCCATTCGTATTGACCAAGCTCATAGGGTGGGCCTGCCGCGACGGGCCCCGGCTCCTCCGCCTGACATCCTAGCTTATCTTACAGACTTTACGCTGAAGGAGCGAATCCTTCAGGAAGCCCGACGGAAGCAACCTCTGTAGTTTCGAGGAGTGAATGTGGCATTGTTCCAAGACCTGTCGGCTATCACACTGCAGAAGAGACGCAAATTCAAAGTTGTGACAACCTTTCTGCGTGGCAAAGAGATACCGTATTCCTGGGGCCACCCGTTCCGGATCATTTTCAAATGGCAGGGGAAATTGCACCAACTCCGCTCTCTCAGAGACACCTGCGCCCTCTTGGACATCGACCTGCCAGACCTCTCAGACACGGAGGAGGGACTGCCCCGCATTTCTCAGGACGGGGTAGTGCAACGCAACCAGGCAGACTGGCAGAGGGTGGGCCGACGGTGCAGATGTGGGGCACGCCTGAAGCCGGACCCCGAGACTACCTACCAGGAACAAGCAGCAGCTGTCCAGGAGGTGGTGCGGGACACCGCGATTCCCCCATGAGCAGTTGGTTGGGGGGCGCTCATCACAAATTGCCTTACCGGGAGGGGGGTCGGGGGGCCAGGGGGCCGGGGTGGCGCCGCCACAGCCACGTTCCCTGCAGAGACCTTCTTCGGACTGGTGATGCCCACCGGGACCGGGACTATGGTTTGTTCTCTTTGGTTCCAGGTTTGGATTCTGTTGGGGGAGGTGGGAAGGTGAGGGGTTGGGCGCGGGCGGGATGGGCTTGGTGGGGCATGCTGGTTGGGGTTAGGGTGGGTCTGTTTTTTGAAGGGGAGTGAGGGGGGAAGGGGGGAGGGGTACCTTCTTGTCCGCGGAAACTGAGAGCCTTCATTGCACCTTTACCTCTCAGGCCACTGACACGCACTGCACATGAGAACGCACGCACACCACATCTGGTAGCATGCCTCCGCTGACTATCCTTTCCCTAAATGTCAGGGGACTTAATAGCCCCAACAAGCGCAGGGCGATCCTCTCCTTTTTAGAGCGCTCACAGGCGGACATCTGCCTTCTGCAGGAGACGCACCTGTTATCCAAGGACCACTACAGGCTTAGGTCCCGTACCTTCCCAGAGCAGCACTTCTCATCGTCTCAAAGTCGCTGGGGTGGCCATCCTGGTGGCGCGATCCTTTAAGGGGCGAGTGCTGCAGAAGGAGGCGGAAGTGAAAGGCAGGCTGCTACTCCATCGCCTCCTTGTGGCAGGGCAGACACTTCTCATAGGCTCCATATACGCCCCTAATGAAGGACAGGAAAGATTCTTGCACTCTGCGCTTGAAGCGGCTACAGGCAACACGCACCAACACCTACTACTGGGAGGGGACTTAAACCTGGTGTTCCACAATGTCGCCGACCGCTCCAACAAGAGGGTGGGCCAGGTAGGAGCATTATCGGCAGAGGGCCATGCACATCTTGCAGATCTGGGTCTTACTGATTTGTGGAGGCACTTTCATCCCCATGAC
This sequence comes from Lissotriton vulgaris, assembly GCF_964263255.1. Taxonomy (NCBI): domain Eukaryota; kingdom Metazoa; phylum Chordata; class Amphibia; order Caudata; family Salamandridae; genus Lissotriton; species Lissotriton vulgaris. The sequence goes on from NW_028246855.1 coordinate 4,747, forward strand.
ACAGCCTACACACACTACTCGGCAGTCCATAAGTCGAATGCGCGGCTAGACTACCTGCTTTGCTTCACTCAACTGGCAACGCGTGCGCTCGGGGTGGAGATACATCCGGCCTCGCTCTCAGATCACTCCCCGATCTCTGTATCCCTCTTAGTGCCCGATACACCCAGCCCACAACGTCACTGGCGCCTGCGCGACGGCTTGCTGCAGAACCCCTCCACAGTGGAGAAGATCAAGGCAGCGATCAGCCAATTTCTCACACATAACGCTAACGGTGACACCTCCAAAGCTACCCAATGGGCAACTCTGAAAGCGGTCCTCTGGGGCGAGTTTACTTCTCTGGCGGTAGCCAACAATAGGGAGCGCGCGCAGAAAAGGGCCGACCTCACACAGCGCGTAAAGGAACTCGAGCAACTGCACCAATGCACCGGAGCGGCCAGGGCGTGGCGCCAGCTCTGCACAGAGCGAAAGATGCTGGCCGCGCTTGACCAGGACGTCGCGGAATTCGCAGCCATCCGCCTGAATTATGCCTACTACACGGGTGGGGACCGCTGCGGGAGACTGCTAGCGTGTAAACTGCGGGAACAGCGGCAGCAGAGGCATATCCACACCATCCGCACCGCTCGAGGTGATATGCTCACCGAGGACGATGCCATAGCGGCATCGTTCGGGTCCTTTTATGCCGATCTGTATGAGGCAGACGGGCTTGACGTGGGATGCAGCAGCGAGTATCTCGATGGGGCAATTCTCCCATCATTGACCGAAGCGCAGTCTCAGTTCCTCGAAAGACCCATTGGTCTGGAAGAGGTCATCTCGGCGATCTCCCGTCTCAAGCTGGGGAAATCCCCGGGCCCCGACGGATTCTCGGCGGCCTTTTATAAGACCTTCTGCCAGCAAGTGGCCCCCCTGCTGCGGGACCTCTTCAATACCTTTGATCAGGCCGGGACTATCACCCCAGACCTTCTGGAGGCGGCGATATCAGTGATTCCCAAAGCCGGTAGAGACCCCACTCAGTGCGGATCCTACAGGCCAATATCTCTACTGAATGTAGACCTTAAGCTCTATACGGGTATTCTGGCGAGCCGGCTGGCGCCGTACATGCAACAACTTGTCGAACCCGACCAGGCTGGCTTCATCCCCCAGCGACAAACGAGTGACAACACCAGACGCATCCTTCACCTCATTGAGGCTGGTTCGTGCACGAGGCCGGGATGTATGCTTCTGGCTATGGATGCCGAGAAGGCCTTCGACCTTCGACGATGTCTTGCTCTCCCTGATGGACCCTATGCAGTCACTGCTGGCACTTCTAGTTGAATTGCACTCCTTTGCGCAGGCCTCAGGATTTAAAATCAACGTGGGGAAATCAGTGGCCCTGAATGTGTCCTTACCCCCCGATGTATTAGCAGATGCCAAGGCTGAGTTTGACCTGCAGTGGTCCGATTCCACGGTCCCCTATCTGGGGTTTCTACTGGCACCGACGGTGCGGGGTACGGTGGAAGCCAATTACACCAAATTGAGCGCGCAAATTAGTGAGACGCTACGGAAGTGGAATCGCCTTACGCTTTCCTGGCTTGGACGTGTCGCGGCGGTCAAGATGACCCTTCTGCCACAAGTCCTATACATCTTCCAGACCCTGCCCCTGCGTCCACCGACGGGCTGGCTTCAGAAGACGCAAGCGGATTTGGAGCGCTATGTTTGGAACGGACGCCGCCCCCGCTTTAAGCAGAGGATAGCGACTCTTCCCCTTGCGCACGGAGGCGTGGGGATGCCGGATCTCACCCTGTACTTTCAGGCGGCGCAGCTGCGTATACCTTGGTGGAATGGTACCAACTGGAGTCCAGTAAACACTGGCTCTTCCAGGACCAGGCGGTCACTGGTCGACCTCTCCAGGGTATACCTTTCCTGCCGCGATGCCACAGGCCCCCTAACCTCTACGCATCCTATATCACGAGCACGGTGATGAAAGTCTGGGATCAAGTGGCTGTCCGGGGAGAACTCACTTTGTTTCCCTCCCCGCTGATGCCCATATTCGGGAACCCCGACTTCACCCCGGGCCTAGACCCGCAGCTCTTTAAAGCATGGAGGTCCACTCCCTGTAGAGAAGTTGGACACATGTTCAATCTGGAAGGCATCTTCTCCTTTCAGAAAGTAAAAGAGGACTATGGGATCCAGGAGGCGGACAGACTCCCATATCTACAGGTCCGGCATTGGGTCCTTCAACCTTCCGTTCGGCCTGGGGCTCAGCGCTTCCTCACTCCCTATGAGAAATGGCTCCTCACGCGCACGTCCGAGAAGAAACTACTCTCCGACCTGAAGGACTGGGTTATTTAAGACCCAGCGGTGCCAGGGGACAACACCTGAAACCTTCGTGGGTAACCTGCTCCGGCGTACGAATCACAGAGACACGGGACACTTCCTTCGGCGTCAAAGATTCAAGGTTTATTTACTGCAGGGAAACACAGAAGTCACAGGAAGTACAACGAGTGTAGTTCGGGGAGACTGCTTCAAATTGGTTCTGTGGATCGCTCCTTTTATACACAATTCTCCCATAGGTTTACATGGTACACAAAGGTTTACGACTCGGTTCCCATAATTATCCCCCAGAGGGGTCGCTTTGGTCACTTTGATACATTCAAGGTCCGGAACATAAGTGCGGAAACATTTGGCGGTTCCCAACTTTAAAAACCCATCTTCCCACCATTAGTACATTCCAATCAGCAGTAAAACGGATAGAAGAAGGAACAAGGACAGGTGCAGAGGAAGATGGAAACAGTGGGGAGATTGGAAAGGGTGTAAAAGGGGAGGTATCGGGAAACACGAGCTACAGGCATCAAAGGGACGTGCCTAATGAGATGCACGGCTGAGACAATAAACCGGCACGGCGAGATGAGCCTCGAGCGGGGCCATCTGCCTTACAGTATCATCCCCCTCGTCATAAAGACATTTTCAAAGGACATGTGTCTTCCGCAGATATCTTGGGAATCCCAGGGTCGCGAAGCGGACAACGTCCGTTCGCTGGCTACTTGAGGGCAAGAGACAAAATGGATGCCGTATCTAAGATGGAACCCATGGGTACAGATAGAAAAACCCACATAACAGACGAACGGTTTAGGTTAGCACAGCGAAACTGCGTACACCCACTAAACTCGTCATTTGCGGTTCATAGATACTAGACTCGACCATATTCGTGCGAGTCGAAAACACCACTTACAATCGTCACGGAACCTCAGACGCTCCTTTTGCCCTCATGTAGGCAAGCACTAGTCGGAATCATACTCGATATTCATCAGACCATCTAGATGTTGCTGTAACATAGCTCTGTCCAACCGAGCTCCTTTGGTAACAGGCGGCTGTCTTATACACGTTGTAGCACAGAGGCCACATAAGGCAGGACCACACTGCACACAAAGGCAACACGTGAACAGGAACGCCACAACAACTCCGATAATCATCAGAATCTTCCAACCCCAAGTCGACATCAGGCCCCAAAACCACCCAAGTAGCGTCCAATCCCCTACATCCACGTGTATGGATTCAGAGATCTTATGCAACTTTGAGATGGCTTGATAGACAGTCGGAGCGTTATCTGGAATGAAAATACAGCAGCTCGAATGGATCACCTTACATACCCCACCTCGATCTGCTAAGATCACGTCTAAAACCATACGGTTTTGTAACGTCATAAGTCTATCCGCCTGAAGTTCTGTGGTGATATTACCAAGGGCACTGGCAGTAATATTAGCTGTCGATTCTACCACTCGAGTCAACTGTCTCAGGTTCCTACTATTAACCATAGGTCCCCAAAACGGGAGGAAACCCTTGAAAAAGTCTCCTGCCTCTTGACCGGCAGTGTCCTCTTCGCTAATTACGCCTCTCACAACTCTAGTCTTATGATAGTCTGCGTCTACAGTGAACGTCGGAGGCAACAGATTTGCGATAAAACATGAGCCCACAAAGTCGGAGGGCAACCATGCATACGCACGATCATGACAGACAAAGTATGTACCCTTGGCAGCCAGAAACACAGGGGACGAGACCATCGGCAGAATGTAATTTTCAGTGCAAGCACTCTCTCCAAGTCGGGCTTTCGATCTTCGGCCACGACCCATTAGACAAAAATTACCAATGTGGGGTACGACCCATATCGGAGGCGAGCTTTTAAGCTATTTATCACTCGTGAGCGCACTATACTCAACCTTACTCAGGACCCTATAGGCTTGTACCTCTTCCTCCGGGATGAGATACGGCTCATAGATATCTCTATCTAAGTCTTCTATCGCTATAGACAAAGGCTTGTGATACGAACCAGGGCCAAAGTAGGGAGAACGTGGCTTTCGACTGGGGTAAGAATCTAGTGCGCTTCGAAACATTGTTTGAAATGCTCGAGCGGACCCCTGGGAACTATACGGTAACACCAGATATGGAATTCCCTTATCCGTGGTATGTGGCATCAACCCACACACCCAACAATTAGTAGTGTTAACTAGGCATGGGCAGAAAATCCGTTCCGCTCGCGGATTTTGCGGATTTTCGGGAAATCCGCAATCCGCGAGATTTGCGAATTTCCCGCAAAATCCGCAAATCCGCGAGCAGCGGATTTTGCTCGCACTGCTCGCACTGTTCGCGTCCCGCGAATAAGTGCAAAATTGCAGAAATACGATCTTATCAAAACTGAAAGTAACTACTTACCAGGTTCAAAAGTTCAGGCTCATCATTAGTAGCCATTTCCTGTAGTGCTTCCTGAGGGGCCCCTCCAGAGTTCAGTTGCCAGTTGAAACTATTATGTGACCCTGCTCTGAACCTCAGAATAGTTACACATATGCCACAAAGGTCCTGAATTACAGCTAAGGGAGACAAGCAGGAGCCAGGCTGGAAGTTAAAATCCATTAATCAGCCCCTAATTCATTATTGTCAGTTGGGGCAGGGCAGGTGTTGTAACTAATTTTGCAACAATGAAAGCACTTAGCAAGTGCAAAAGATCACTAATCAGGGCGCACTAAGGAAGCAGGTGCCAGCTAAAAAAATATTCTGTGACACATTAATCAGCCCCAAATTAATTCAGGTCACTTGAGGCAGGGAAGGTGTGCTTTGCTTTGCCGAAAATAATGTACACTGGACAACCAGAGGGTGTGGTGATGAAACAGAGGGTGGCATGGGTGGGCCAGAGGGTGGCATGAGTAGTCAGAGAGTGGCAGTGGTGACAGAGAGTGGCAGTGATGAAGAAGAGTGTCCCAAACAGGCTGGACACGTAGAAACAACAAGTTCGCAAAACTTGCGACCCGACAGGTAAGTTCGCAAATTGCAAAATTGTAAAAACCCTCGCGAACTGGCAGAAACACGGGCGAACACAAAAAAAAAAAAATCCGCAAATTCGCGGGAATTCGCGGATTTTGCGGATTGCGAATCCGCAAATCCGCAAAATTCGCGAACGCGAGATCCGCAAAATTTGCCCATGCTTAGTGTTAACCACTAACTGGTGCTGGTGAAGGAGCTGAATAAATGAATTATTGCGGAATTCTGCACGTCTAGCCTGCTCGTGTCCGGGTAAGATATGGAAAGAATGAGGAGATGCAGTGGAGGTAAGTTTAGGGTCAGAAGTAGGAGTAGGTATGGCAGGAGGTAAGAAGTAAGACATCGTGTAATACACCCCACCCGCCAATAGTGCAGAAACAGTCAAAAGCAGTACGAATATTTGAAACATAAAACATTTGGTACGACTAAGTTGTTGTAACTTGAACCTTTGCGCCTGAGCTTCTTCCAAGTCCATCAGCTTTGAAAACGCCATCCCCTATGACCGTCCGCAACGTTTCTTGACGCACTTCGTTCTGTGTAGCAGTAGTCAATCCCTAGGAGTTCCTAGGAACCGACAGTCTTTAACCTAGTGTCAAGACCTACTAACCAGAAGGAAGTACACGCGCGGCCCTACGGCCTTTATTTACAATTATGTATATGCAAAATGTCTCTCAGCTGTGGAAGCAAAAATATATGAGGAACGAAACTCAATATATATATATATACAAAATAATTACAATGATACGGGTGTTCAGACTGATCGTGGAAAACGGGATAATGCAATTGTCAAGGGACAGAACGAAATCTTTATTAGTCCTTAGTGCTGGATCGCAAAAAGTATCGAGTTTTCCCAGGACGTGTCTGTTCGTCAAACAAAGGATCCGTTGAAGAGACAGCGTTCTGTTGATCAGTCGAATGTTCTGGTCTTGAGTCTTTTGATGACAAATGTTCAACAGTGTCTTTCTGCTGCACTGAGGATTCTCCGACAGGTTGTGCGTCGCTAAAAGGTACAAACGCCGGCAATCCTTTGGATTCAGTTGAAACAATGCCTCTCCTCACCCACGAGTCTGCCGGCAACGGAATAGGGACTTTCTTCGTATGGGTGGCATGCACCCAGTTTTTCCGACCCTCTAGACGAACAGCAGTTCTCGTGGCAAGGAGGACCTGGTAGGGTCCAGTGAATCTGGGCTCCAAATTCTTCTTACGCGCAAAGTTACGCGTCACCACCCAGTCTCCGGGCTGGAGCTGGTGGCCTGGACCCTCCGTCTGCGTCGGCAATGCTTTGTAAACCTGTTGGTGAATTAACCTCAGTTTAGCAGTCAGATCATGAAGGTAATCAATCAACATTGGATACTCAAGATCACAGAACGCACCCGGTCTAGGGACCCCCCAAACATTCGCAGGACGACCGAACACTATTTCATAGGGACTGAGCCCTACTCGGGAGTGTACGGTTGCCCTCGTTGATAGTAAAGCTAAGGGTAAAGCGTCAGGCCACGAAAGACCAGTCGTAGCCTGAATCTTCGCTAGCTTCAGTTTAAGGGTGCCATTATACCCTTCAACCAAACCAGCTGACTGGGGATAATTGGCGCTATGGAATTTCTGATTAATTCAAAGGCCCTTACACACACTCTTCATCACACTCCCCACAAACTCACTTCCGTTATCCGACCATACAATCCGAGGCATTCCGTACCGAGGAAAGTATTCCTTCAGTAGGATTTTCGCAGTTGATAAAGCAGTGTTGTCTTTGAGAGGATAGGCTTCGATCCATCGGGAGAATGCGCAAACCACAACTAAAACGTATTTCAAGTTATTGCATCGCTCCATATGGATGAAGTCTAGTTGGATGACCTCAAAGGGAAATGAAGGGGGAGCAAAACTACCAGGAGGAGTTGGGGTTCCCTTACCAGGATTATACAACATACATACCATACAATTCTTAACCAAGCGTCCAGCACATTTCGTGATACCATCATTCTTCCACACAGGAGACAACAACTTACAGATACCTTTCACGCTAATATGTGCTAACCCATGTGCCATTGTCACAACAGCCAGCACATACGCATCCGGCAACATCCATCTCTTCTGTTCTGACAAATCAATCCAACAACCATTCGCATCCAACTTTCCCGTACTTTCTCTCCACTTCGTCTTTTCAGTCTCGGTGGCCTCATTCTGAATTGCTTTCACACTCTCGATAGTGTCTTCACACATACTCGACTCTGTAGGCCACCTAACCGAACTCGTCACATACATTCGAGTGCTAAGGTTCCGGGCAGTCTCCTTAGCAGTCTCATCTGCAAACGCATTACCACGTCCAACATCATCCGTCACCTTACGATGCGCACTACATTTAACAATCGCTACCTGCTTAGGCAACGTAAGTTCATCCAAAAGATCATTCACAAGCTGACCATGCTGAATCTTCGTACCATGCGATGTCAAAAAACCTCTCTCTCTCCACAACCGTCCAAAGCTATGGGCGACGCCAAACGCATATTGGCTGTCGGTAAACACATTCACACGTTTCCCTTTCGCTAACACACACGCTCTAGTGAGAGCGATCAGTTCTGCAGCTTGGGCAGAATTCTGATTTAATCTTGCAGCCTCAACAACAGTATTCAACGTTACAACAGCATATGCAGTAGTCACATCGCCATTCGGCAATTTAAAACATGAACCATCCACATACAGCGTTCCATCTGGATCTTCCAAAGGAGTGTTTTTAAGGTCCACTCGACCTTTTGTTTCCTCTTCGGTTCTCAAATAACAGTCGTGTTCTGCTATTTCATCTGACTCTGAACTAATTGGTAACAAAGTCGCCGGATTCAGAACATTGCAACGTTTTATCTGAATATGACTTGCCAGCAACGTCAACTCGTACCCAGACAATCTCGCACTCGTCAAGTGCTGAGTTTTCGTACGATTCAAAAGAGTGTCGACTGCATGTGGAACCATCACCGTAAGCATATTATCCATGACCAATCCTGCTGATTGTCGGATGGACACCGCGGCTGCCGCTGTTGCTCTCAAACAACTCGGCAATGCTCTAGCTACCGGGTCCAAGGTCGAGGAAAAATATGCACATGGACGTTGCTTACCACCAAAAGGTTGCGTTAAAACACTCAAAGCACAACCTTCCCTCTCGTGAACGTATAATGTAAACGGCTTACTGTAGTCAGGAGTACCTAACACAGGGGCCGAACACAATGAATCACGCAATTCAGAAAAACTTTTCTGACATTCTTCCGTCCATGGTAAAGGAGTTGAAACATCCTTGCATGTAAGAGCCACCAATGGTTTCGCTAGCAATGAAAAATTTGGAATCCATTGCCTGCAGTACGACGTGATACCTAGAAAGGCACGCACATCTCTTTGGGTTGTTGGCACAGCCATTCGCGCAATTGCTGCAATTCTCTCTGGGGTCAACCGCCTTCCCTCCTTTGACAATAAGTGACCTAGATAGGTTACTTCTTGACAACAATATTGGAGTTTAGAAGGTGACACCTTGTGATGTAAATCGCAGAGATGTTGCAGCAACGACACCGTAGCAATTTTGCAAATGTCCTGAGTATCCGCAGCTACCAATAAGTCATCGACGTATTGGATTAAGGCCGCACCAGCCGGCAACATAAACGCATCTAGTTGACCCTTCAAGGCTTGACTGTAAATCGATGGACTCTCACAGTAGCCCTGAGGAGCGCGTTTAAACTGGAAGCTGCGTCCACCAAGAGAGAAACCGAAAAGGTCTCTGCTCTCTTCTGCGATCGGGATGCTGAAGAACGCATTCTTCAAATCAATCACCGAAAACCAAGATGCAGAAGCTGGAATCAGAGTCAGTAGTGCCGTGATGTCAGGCACAACGGGGAACTGAGGAATCACAATTTTATTTACCTCCCGTAAATCGATAACAAAACGATAAACAGGTGGTTTCGAAGGATCAGTACGTTTGAGAATGGGCAGTACAGGGCTGTTGCACACGTTTCCCCGTGTTTCTTCAATAACGTCTTTCTCGATCAGATCATAGATGATCGCTAACAGTGCTCGTTCACCATCAAGAGAAATACGATACTGGGGAATACGTGGCAATCGCACATTAGATTTCAGCTGAACAACATAAGGGGAGATATCAAGCAGGCCCACATCATTGGGACCTGTTGCCCACAAAGATGCAGGAAGAGAACTCAATTCCGGTGGAAGCTTATCGAGAGACAAGTACATAGGAGAGACAACCCTCTCTCCCAACGTGAGCTTTACACCCGCAGGAGAACAATACAAAGTTGCATACAAACGTTTAAGCAAATCCAGGCCCAAAAGATTTTCACCACAGCCAGTAGTCAAAATCAACAGAGCTTGCAGCTCACGAGGCCCAATTGTAAGGGGCAAAGGGCGTGAAACTGGATTGCTAACGGGGGTGCCAGAGAATCCAACGGAAACATTTGTTAAGCCAGACAAAGGTGCGCCAGGGAGTTTCGAATGCATTATGGAACTTTTCGCTGCACCAGTGTCCAACAGAAAAGGCTCAACGACGCCCGATGTAGCAACTGCGACGTAAGGCCCTCTCTGATCAACCGGAACTGATACCACTCCCTCTCCTTGTCTATGGCTGTCCTAGTAATTACTGTCGTCAGTTCCCTGATCGACGTAATAATCGTCTACATTGTACTGCGCAGATCGTCCTTGCGATGATCCGCGTTGATCGAAACAGTTATTGGAATTTGATGAGTTATCTGAACGGTCATTTTGAGCACCACGACCCCTACCGCGTGATGTTTGCTGAGAACCACCACGACCCCCTCTAGATGAGTTACCACTATTACGATCGTTTAGAACAGGACAATTGAATTTTAAATTACCCTCCTGTCTACAATAGGCACACTGATTTTACCCTAACGAAGATCTTTGGGAAGAGGAGTCATTTCGAGATTGTGATCGATTAGATTGCGACTGCGATCTATTTTGCTGCGAAGCATTCTGATTCGAACGCGGAGGATACGCATGCTGTAACAACACTTTAGTTTTAAGTTCTTTCGTCTTTTTATCAGCGCGGTCGTTCTCCTCTTTCTCTCTGTTCTCGTAATACTGTGCTGTGGCCAATATCTGAGCCGAGGTAGAAACGGCCCACGCACTTTCAGAATTTTTCAATTTATTGCTCAAATCGGGCAATAAGTTAGAAACAAATTTATCCACGAACAACCGTTGACCACCCTCAGTGCCCATATCTTGACCACTATGGTCGATGACTGCCTCCTCAAATCTCGTAAAGAAGTCGGAGACACTCTCGTCCTTCTTTTGCCTACAAGCTGACAATTTGTCCCAATTCACCCTCATGGCTGGCATAAGCGTTTTCATTAGTGTAATTATTCTCTGAGGGAGAGCAGTAATGAGCTGTTCGGGTTTAGCCCCACCGACTTGTCGCGTATCGGCCGCAGTAAGAGTAGCCCAATCGCCACCCAATTCGTTTGCGTGATCTTCGTGACGAATCTTAGCCCATACCGGCTGCGGCACGATATTGCCGAACAGCATGTCGATATCGGCAAGATTCATTGTCGTAGCGTCTACGGGCTGCGACAGTTCTTTAAAATACCCTGCAGGATTTTTGCGAGGGTCAGGCAAAGATTGCTTCACCTGTAACACTTCCGATCGTTTCCATGGGAGATGTATCCATACTCTCTGGAAATGCGGCAGGACCGGTGGATTTTGAGTAGCATCACCTGCCATCCACACTGGTGGAACTTCACGCATAGGAAACTGACCGGACGCATCTAACTGCCTCTCAACATCCTCAACAAACAAGGCTTGAGGTATAGGAGTGGGACGAAAAGATAGCAACCGCTCAACAGCACGTCGAACGTTGGTATCCACTATCAGTCCATTCGAGAACTGAAGCTGTAGATCAGACAAAGCGGTCATTACCTCGTCAGGTGCATCGGCCGATATCTGATCGCGCAGAACCGTACACATTTCTTCGAACACGTATCTTTGTGTCGGTACGTTGAATTGACAGAACGTATCAAGTACCGCACGTGGAGGATTTCTAAGAGGATGCGTCATCCAACCCATCGCCATGTTGTATAGCGAAGCACGTTCCCTATTACCGGGAAGCTGACTACGTCTCTGAGGACCATCTGAACCAGCGGACCCAAAAACAGGTCCGAGAGAATGAAAGAAGCTAGCCGCAATAGGAGAGGTACGACTACGAGCAGATGGAGAAGTATAGCACAAGGGACTAACAAGAGAAGGAGTAGAGACAGAAGCGACAACAGGAGTTAACAGAGCAGGAGCAGTAGCGGGAACAGGAGTATGTGGAAGTGGAGGAGCAGTAGGAATAGCGATAGGCAAAGGAGCAGGAACAGTCGGAAGAACGGGTGCAGGTTGAGGAACAGGTTGAGGAATAGGTGGATGAGCAGGTACAGGGGGAACCACAGGGGCTGCGGTACCCTGTACATACGGAGGTGGCGACTTCATAAGATAGGACATTAGAGGATCCTCAACTGATTCTTCCTTCTTATCCGACTCCGTAGGCAAAGCAGGATAGCATTTATCTATGGACATACGCTGTAGCCTATCAAACACTTCCTTTTCCTTAACCTCCTTATCACGCTGAAACTGCTCTGCTTTCTTTACAATGGCAGCAACACCATCTCTCTGATTACGTTTAGTCTGTCTGATCTCTTTCTGTCGGGCTTCTTTACGCCACAACCGAAAGGCATCAAACATGGCCGGCCTTGACTTTTTCTCAAACAATTTAGCCTCTAGATTATCTAAGATCGGGGTCTCAAAGCTACCATGAGGTGGCCAACTAAGGACACCGTCTTTTTTTAGTGTAGCGAATCCAATAGTCATTAAAAGTAATCGGGCCTAGCCCGTGTTTGCTGTACAGCTCGTAAGTTAGAGTTCCAACCGGAGGTATCGGACACGAGTCCTCCAGTCGGGAATCCGTACCACAACGTCTGAAACAACTAAACAGAGTACTGCGACCAGGCATCTTGCACACTAGCCGAGTTTCACAAACGTCAAGGGTTACGGGATTTACCAAGTCCCTGCAAAGAGCAAAAACCCTCGGTTTTTTGGCGGCTGCAGTCGTCAAATATCACAACAAAGTACCAAGAACCACAAATGCAATGGAACCATGCAACAACTAAGCAACCACAACCAAGAACTCTGGGAGCGACCCACAAATACTTAACTCAAAGATCGATGGCGTCACCAGGAAGGCCCGTCAATCGTCTCGCTATACCAAGGTCTACGCCAGGCGCCAAAACAGGTCTACAGTCAGGGCAGCAGTCCGTCGCAGCCGTCAGGAGGCGGGAATCTTCGCGGGAAGAGTCTTCGGGCCACTTGTTTCGACAACAGGATCGATGAAGCGGAGTGCACCTTCCCTCGGAGATTTCACACGAAGTTCCTCACGATCGTCGGGCTTGGACCGGTACCACTGATGCAGCCCCACGTTGGGCGCCAACTGAAGGACTGGGTTATTTAAGACCCAGCGGTGCCAGGGGACAACACCTGAAACCTTCGTGGGTAACCTGCTCCGGCGTACGAATCACAGAGACACGGGACACTTCCTTCGGCGTCAAAGATTCAAGGTTTATTTACTGCAGGGAAACACAGAAGTCACAGGAAGTACAACGAGTGTAGTTCGGGGAGACTGCTTCAAATTGGTTCTGTGGATCGCTCCTTTTATACACAATTCTCCCATAGGTTTACATGGTACACAAAGGTTTACGACTCGGTTCCCATAATTATCCCCCAGAGGGGTCGCTTTGGTCACTTTGATACATTCAAGGTCCGGAACATAAGTGCGGAAACATTTGGCGGTTCCCAACTGTAAAAACCCATCTTCCCACCATTAGTACATTCCAATCAGCAGTAAAACGGATCGAAGAAGGAACAAGGACAGGTGCAGAGGAAGATGGAAACAGTGGGGAGATTGGAAAGGGTGTTAAAGGGGAGGTATCGGGAAACACGAGCTACAGGCATCAAAGGGACGTGCCTAATGAGATGCACGGCTGAGACAATAAACCGGCACGGCGAGATGAGCCTAGAGCGGGGCCATCTGCCTTACAGTATCATCCCCCTCGTCATAAAGACATTTTCAAAGGACATGTGTCTTCCGCAGATATCTTGGGAATCCCAGGGTCGCGAAGCGGACAACGTCCGTTCGCTGGCTACTTGAGGGCAAGAGACAAAATGGATGCCGTATCTAAGATGGAACCCGTGGGTACAGATAGAAAAACCCACGTAACAGACGAACAGTTTAGGTTAGCACAGCGAAACTGCGTACACCCACTAAACTCGTCATTTGCGGTTCATAGATACCAGACTCGACCATATTCGTGCGAGTCGAAAACACCACTTACAATCGTCACGGAACCTCAGACCTGTACCAACATTTACTTCTCCCCCACATATACACCTACCATCCGGGGAAAGCCAGGTGGGAGGAGGACCTGGAGAGGCAACTCAAGCGGAAGGAGTGGGAGGGGATCTATCACAGAGCCAGACACTCGGCCTACCACACCGGCCTCACCGAAACCCTGACTAAAGTGGCCATGTATTGGTACCATACTCCAGCGCGTATCCATCGATGGGATCCCAAGGCCAGCGATCGGTGTTGGAGGGGATGTGGGGAACGGGGCACACTCGAACACCTACTTTGGAGTTGTGAGAGGCTGCGGCACTACTGGGACACCATCCTAGACCTTGTGGATGCACACTTAGACACCCAACTCCCTAGGTTCCCTGCCTATGTACTTCTTGGTCTGCCGAATGCACTAATGTATCCCTTGAAATCCATGAGAGGGAGGTTGATTGCCATAGCTCTAGGTGCCGCGATGCAGAACATTGTGGCGCGGTGGAGAGACCCCCAGCCCCCCATTCACCTGGGTTGGCTGCACAGACTTTGGACAGTCTTGGGGATGGAGAAGCTGTCACTGACAGCGGCGGGACAGAGCGAGGAGTTCGCAGATATCTGGCGGCCATTCTTGTCTTTGCTTACCGGGGAATTTCGGGAGCTGAGTTGCCCCTGATACCTGCGACTGTTGCACCTCGCGGACACGCCGCTACCTGAACCTAAGACGAAGACCTGCAGACGTAAAGCCCAGTGTGGAAAGGTACAGGGAATGTCCCTCTCGGACGGCTAGGCTGGTTGGGGCTTGGGAAGGATTACGCAGCGGACAAGAAGGGGGTGGGGGATGGGGGCAGGGGGGGTTGCTTGGGGTTGTTAGGGGTTGTTTGGGGCGGGATTTGAAGGCATAGATAATTTCAGCATCCGACACGTTGCACTACTTTTTGACGTGGCCGGCCCGTCTGGGTTGTAGGCGGCTTGCTGTGTTTAATGACCCTGACTGTTAACTGTGCCCACTGTGTTTTCACCTAAGCATTGTAAAGATGTGGCCGGTGTCCCCCGAGCACAGGTTGGTATACTTTTTGCTCTGAATAAACAGATTTAATACTAAAAAATACGCACTCTGCACCATGATGCGCATTGCACATGCACCGTGCCCAGCGCTCTCTCTTGGGGCCAGATGTATGAAGCTCAAATGGGTTTGCAAACGCCGAAATTCGCCGAATTTCGGCGTTTGCGAACTCATTTGAGCAACATGGTATGTATGTAGCAAATTTCAGTGCAAAATAGGGAATCGCAAATTTGCGATTCCTTATTTTGCGATTGCATTTAAGGAATCTCAAAATTTGCGATTTCTTAAATGCAATGTATGAAGCAAAAATTTTTTGCTAATTGTCCTTAAGGAATCGCAAACTACCACCAACTTCAAGTTGGTGGTAATTTGCGAATTTCTTGAAAAATGCCAATTTTGGCATTTTTCAAAGTGCCATGTGATGCACATACATGCCCTTAGGGAATGTATGTGCACCACATGTGCAACCATGCTTATTTCAGGGGTGCAACAGGGTGTCCTTTGGACACCCCTGCACCCTTGAAATTATTCTCAATTTGCGATTAGCAAATTGCAAATTGCAAATTGAGAATAATTTCACATTCATTCCTATGGGCTTCCTGGCCCATAGAAATGAATGGGAAATTATTCCTTAATTGCGATTAGCAATTTGCTAATCGCAATTAAGGAATTTTGAGAAATTGCTCAAAAATAGCGAATTTCTACATACATACCATTTTGCAATTCTCAAATAGCGATTCCTTAAAAACGGCTATTTGAGAATCGCAAAAGTGTATCTTGATACATCTGGCCCTTAGTCTCCGCCCACCGCCTCGTCTGGAATCTGCGAGGCAAAGGACGACACTACGCCAGAGAAAGAGAGGCTGGATAATTTAACTTTCCTGCAAAGGCATTGACTGGGTAAGTTGGTTTGAGTCTCCGCTCGGCTCACCAGCCTGCGATTTTGGACATATCACCTAATCTACCCCATGCCTAAAAACATTAGTGCGACCTTATGTAATGTAAGTTTTGCTCGTGTAAAGCGCACCTGCACTTCCAGGCCGAGTTTGCACCATATAACTTAGCTCCATTTAAAACAAGATGCAGCTTTCCATGAGCCCCACATTATATTTACACAAAGTCGGATTTTTTTTAATGTACAAGGAGATTACGTAATTTGCCCAGAATCACAGAAGAATTGGGCAAACGCCGGGACCCGCGCCCGATTCTGTAGTTTCAAAGACGGCGTCTCTCTTCCCCACCATCATTTTTTTCTACAATGCGAATGCACAGCGCTTGTTTACAGCTGCGAACTTTAATTATACGTGACCTTTTAAAAGCCTCTTTATAGTGTGTACATTGAATTGCGCAGGTCAAGATTTTACAAACTGCAAGCAAGCCATTTAATCTGCATTTGTCATACCACAATGCATGATGGCGTATTTCTGGACAAAGAGAAAGTGGAAAAAGCCTACTGGTTGGATCTAAAATGAGATAGGAGGAGAGTTGTACCAGCCTGAAGCAGATGCAGTTTAAGGAGTCATTAATTGCACAGGCGAAAAGACAGTTTGGAACCCTCAATGCAGGTTTGCGTTTGGTTATACTTTCTTATAAACTGGAGTGCGTTACAGATTACAACTAAGTTTTAGGAGGTATGACTCTGTGTAACCCACTGGGATGCAGCAGCATTCATTACATATTCTTCCACTCATAATCGTGCCCGTGGTGGTGGCAAGCCTGGCACAAGCAAGATCCCTCGATAAAGTGAAAGGGATTCTGCTGTTTTCAAATTCTCAGTAACATTAGGAATTTTCGGATGTTAAGTGTAGGAAAGATCAATGAATTGATTGAACCCAACCTGACAGACAGCGCCCATTGCCACTTTCAACACACAGAAACTATGGCTGCATCACCATTAATAGCAGTAGCACCCTGTCTCCAGCGCCCACCGACGAGAGACAATACTCCGCAGTCATCAATCACTGGCAACAAAATGCAGCACCAAACAGGTATCGCTTGAGGCACCCTGGCATCCATCCTCTCAGTCGAGGTGTTTTTTTTTTTTTTTGGAGTTCAAATCTGCTTTATTGTATAGGGTGAATCGAAATACACAGCTTTTTGTGCCTACAACCCGGAGGCCGGCAGCAGAGTTAGGTAACCATTACACAGCCTTGTGACCGGTATCCCGGAGGCCCGGCGGCACTGCATATATGTGGGTAAAAATGTTAACACAGCCGGCGTTGCAGGGCAGTTGAGGATGAACAGCAGTAGAACAATGTTTTTTTTTTTTTACAAATTTCAGTTAGGTCCATAACAGCTAACGAAACATCCGAACGATGCAGTAACTAAGAGGCAATTCATGTCTGCGCAACAGGATAATTGGTAGCGATACGGTGTGGCAGTCCAGGCAAGCAGAGGCGGGCATAATACTGTAGTCGCAGCACAATTGTCCCAATACCAGAACTACTAATAGCAGGAAGTAATGATGTGTACGGAATCCCGGAGTGTTGTCTAATAGATGGTGTATTAGCATATGGTGGATGTGTCATAGGGTATCTATGTATAAGAAAGGAGACACGATAAGCTACCTGAGGGGGGAGATCTACGACGTCCAGCATCGCGTGGGGACCGGGGCGAGGGTAAGATCACCACAACCAGAGGACAGGGGGTCCCTGCAAGGATCAAGCAGAAGGGAAGCGCACATACAGAAGTAGGGTCTATGGTTAGGTCCAGAATACAAGCCTGGGCACTAATCCGTGATAGGGTGGTCTCCCGTCGGATCGACATCATCCAACCGTGCGAGCAGATAGTGCACCAGTGGATCCCAGATGTCGCTGGGCCGACTCGAGGCAGGCAAAAGTTGTATGTTGGTCTTGGCAGTATGTCAAGTCCGCCAGCCAGTCCTTAAATTTGGGCGCTCTGCCTCTGCCCCACCGGCACGCCACACGCCTTTTGGCCAGAGCAATGCGTTATCAACAAACTTCCGGCAAGCCCTTGGGAGCCGCAGTGTGTATCCAAGTACGGTCACCAGCGGATCCATTGGCACCGCCTCCCCCACCATCTCCGCGAGGGCATCTATTACCTGCTGCCAGTAGCATGCCACCTGGGGACACTCAGATGCCAAGTGAAGAAAGTCAGCATGTTCGGCGCGGCAGCGGTCATCATCCGCCAGGCCAAATCTTCGTTTCCTCACCGGCATGTAGTACAGACGCTGTAGGAATTTATAGTGAATGATTTTGAATCTGCTACTAGCAGAGATGCGGGAAGTGAGCGCACAACAATGGTGCCACTGCTCATCTGAGATGTCCATGGCAAGCTCAGTAGACCAGCGCATCCGAGCAATGGATTCCGGCATCGGGGCAGCTCCCCTGAGCTGGCGGTAAAGGCCGGAGACCAAATGGGCCCCGTCCTGCGAGCACAATAGGAAATGTAGTGGAGGCAGGACCTCAGGCTCGTCGGGAAATGCGGGTAAGATGTCTCTCATCCCTGCACGCAGATGTATATAATAAAAGAGCTCGAGAGGAGTGCGGTCATGCGTCGCAAAGAAAAGGTCCGCCGATTTAAAACGACCGTCGGAGAACAAATCGCCCCAACAGGTAATATGAACCTTAGTGCAGAGGTTACGAAAACCCGGTTCCCACAAGAGGGTGAGATTAGGGGGATAAGTAAGCGGCAACTTAGGCGAGTAAAGTAGTCGACAAGACAAGCTCTTGATTATACGGCGCCATGCATCCAGCGTACATGAAACCAAAGTATTCGGCGTGGTTATGGATGATTCTGGGCAGTGTAGCAACCCATTGAGCGGGAGAGGATGCACTATCCAGTCCTCCACTGCTATGTGTGGCATGAAAGGGGTAGAAGCCATCCAGTGGTAGGCGAAGTGTGCCTGCGCACTCTGGTAGTAGGCCTCGAAATCAGGGACACCAAAACCTCCCCTGTCATAGGGGAGAATTAGCGTGGACCACTTGAGCCGAGGGCTCTTGCCTCCCCAGAAGAGCCTGCATAGCTCCATTCTTAGGGTCTTGAAGAAATAAGCACCAGGGAAGTAAGGTATATTAAGAAAGAGATAGAGAAAGCGAGGAAGTATCACCATTTTTATGAGTGATGCCCTTCCGGCCATGGAGAGCGGCAAAGTGATCCAGCGATCTACGGAAGCGGTCCGTTTGGTTATTGCCACTCCGTAATTGGAACGCAATGTCTCGTCCTTGTCGCGGGAGATGTGAATCCCCAGGTATCGGAGGTCAGACCAACACCACTCCAGTGGATAGTCAAGAGGGAAATCAGTTACCGCCTCTGTTAAGGGAAAGAACTGTGACTTGGACCAGTTGATGTGAACACCTGACATCCCGCCAAACACAACGAATTCCCTAAGCAGGGGATTGAGGTGTGTCTCAGGGTGCTTAACATACAGTGTGATGTCATCCGCATATAGGGACCACTGTTCCCAATAGGCCGCGCGCCTGGGCGCGCGCGCACGTCTCTTCCTCCGAGCGCGCAGTCCCATGTGTGGAGCGCGCACAGAAGGCACATCTGCCGAGATTATTCGCGCCGCCGCTTTTAAAAGGCGCGCGGCGCGAAAAACGGGCATTTCCAGATTGCGGCGAAAGGAGTGTGTGCTTTTTCTATTGCCCATTTGTTTGCTGTAATGTTTTATTAGTAACGTGAGGCTGCGGGGGAGATTGAGTGCTTTTCTTTAAGTTTCCATGTTAATTGCAGCCTCTTCACGAGCGGCGATTAACATGGATACTTAAATGAAAAAGCACTCAATCCCCCCCCATCCGCCCCCCCGCAGCCTCGCTTTGCTGGATTTGAGTGCCCTCCTAATTAGGTGAAAGTTCCCGGTAAGGGAAGACCCCTCCCCTTTGCACCTCTTTCAGCAGACAGGAGAAAGAGGCATTTAGGGGTAGAAGTTGCTCTGTAGATTACGGCAAAGGTCAGGCACAATGGCCGGGTAAAGAAGCCAGGAAGGTTTTTTTTGCGAGGACACACTGGGACCACGTTTCCGAGGCAAGGGATAAGAGGTGTTGGGCTGAGGAGTGCTGTCCTGGCTCTTGCTGAAGGTGAGAGAAACGTCAAAATACGGAGCTACCTTGTCACTAACCTACCTCGTTTGGGGAATACATTCTATTTCCTTTCCATCTGTGCCCCTCGTATTTGCGTGTAATTATGTTCCTGTGAGTGTGCAAGTTAGCTCAGGCTTCTAAACGCCCACAGGTTTGGGGCCGCCCAGTACTTAGCGGATCAATTTCAGGTTGTTGCATACACCTGAGTGGCATGGAAGAGGTTAACTGCGCGGCTGCGAGGAGTAGATGTTTATTGTGAGCAATTTGGGTTTGGCTGTTAAGGTACATCAATAAATGCAGGAACATGCTAAAAGTAAACTTTGGATTTGAAAGCTGCTCGCTGCAATGTTTCACTGTTCACAAAATACGTTTGTAATTTAGGGACCGCTAGTTCCATTGCATAGCTGGCAAGGTTTCAGATTGCCATGTGTGACATTTCCATAATTTCGAGGTAATTATGAGTGACATTTCAACAAATATGAGTGGCATTTTTATACGAAAAATATCAAAGAATGAAGATTAAGGAAACATTTAAAAATCAGAAACTTGCTTGAAGAATGAGAAACTCTAATATCTTTAAACTGTTGTAAAGCAACAGAAATGTAAGGGCACTAAACTATTAAAAACAGTTACAGCTAATCCTCATGAAATAAATGCAGTGTTTCGAACCTGCGTGGGTCATGTCAGTTGACCAATACTGTGAAAGGCTATACTTTGTACGTTTCTCTTTGTCAAAGAAATATGTCCAGGGTGTTAGAAAACCCATGTTTTGCCTAAAATACAACGCTTTTCCAGCTGAGAGGCCTTGAATGAGGCCTGTAGACCTTTTCCCCAGACTCCTATCAGGCAGTGCCTGCCTGTGCCTTCTCCAAAGCGTCACATTAACAGAACACACAACAGCAAAACACAGAAGTGCAAAATGGACACAAGAAACTGCAATTTGCTGTACTCATAATCAACTGCATTCTTTGCAAACAAGCAGGTGCGCGATGTGTGCCTATATAATAGTCAGCTGTGAAACGTGACCATAATTAAAGAGGAATGTATAACCGCACGGGCTGTGCGTAGAAGCACATCAAGTCATTAGGATATTAACATAAAGGTACCTCAGGGGCTACATTGGGCACTTCCAGGCGCGGTGCGTCAATTGGGGCGTAGGGACGTAGCCCCACTAAGCCTCGTGGCGTGCACACACCGCGCCTGCAAAGCAGCACCAACAGGGCATTGCTGTTCTCCTGTTCGCACCTCACGCCCGAATATCGGAGTGCGCTGCGCCAGGAGGTGGGGCTGGGCTGAGCTGCTGCAGCTTGAGTGACAGTTCAATCACTCAGCTGCAGCAGCCAGTAGTGCACAAACTGCGCATGTGTATTTATGGGCATTATTCAGCCCGCGCATGCGCTTACTCTTCCCCCTTAGCGAGGGACCCAAGGGGGGTACTGTTTCATACAGCACCCCCAGGGCCACAGTCCCCAGGGTTGATAGGGGCCAATGGTATCTGTGCCCCCCTTGCCAATCCTGGCGTTGCATGCAGCCCCAGGATTGGTTAGTCCCAATGGTCCACCGCGCAGCAATCCATTATTGGGGGCCGCACGCGTGGTTGGTGCCATGCCCTATCAAATGCCAGGGTGCAAAGAAGTAAACAAGGGTCAGCCGCCTCCCGTCGCATCCAGTCTCCTGATTTGGCAGTTTCGAATTTGCAAAAGGAAAGAGCGGGGAGAAGTTAGTTCCACCATGTTGCAGAGCAGAGGAGACGCACAGGATCGGAGGAGAATGGAGATGCCCGGTAAGTTAATTTTTTTATTGTATTCATTAAATTAAGGGCTAGAAATTGCTGCCACGCACTCAGTCTACTCTAAGTCTAAGGGCCGTCATTAGTAGGGAACTCCATACCCCACTCAGGAATCTAACTGAAAGAAGCACAATGAGGATTCCTTTACTTTTTTTCGCTACACAGACACTGATGTTCGCCACCAATCAGATTGCAGTAGTAGGCTACTTGAAAATAGAACAGTGTACATATTCACGTGACCCACGAGCGACCAACTGTTTTTATGTGCTTGTGGGTGAGATAAAAGTGGACATCATTAAATGTTTTTCATGGACTTCGGTTTAAGATTGTTCTAGGTAATTGAATGTGTACATATGAGCTCTTTAATGAACTAATTAAAAGTGTGTGTTTGGGCAGATATGCAAATCACAGTGAAAATGTGTCTAACAGTAAGCACTGGGTATTGTGCAGAATAGATTAACCTGCCTGTAGCACAATTTTATAGGAATTAAAAGTAAATTGTTTGAGAGATGTATGTTTGATTTAATTATTTTGACATTTGAATAGCGCATGGATCAATCTAATAGTAGCATGAAAGGCTCACGTTAAAACAATGTTCATTATACAATGTGTATGTTCTTGCTTTACAAAACGTGTTTCTCAAAAAAGGATAGCAACGTCCTCTCGCACGAGGCTCCTTCCGTTTTTGTCATTGAGAAAAAAACATATCTAGGCTATAAATAAATATAGACATCTGTGAGGTACTCAGCACTGTTATCTCAAAGTCTATTATGAAGTACTTTAGTTATACTGAATAAGCAGCTACCTATGTCATTAGCATATTAAATCTCTTCATTGATCTCATAAGTACACTTTTGCAATTGCTTTATTACCCCTCTTGCTTTCTTAAATTTGCTTGAAAATGCACCATTTGCCCACTGTATTTAAAAAATTTTCTTGGGGGAGAACCCACGCAAGCGCCCTTTGATGGTTGGACTCGCTATGTTCACTCGCTAGCGGGCACTCATCCCGAACTGTTACCCCCCACCACTTTGAAATGTCACCAGCCACCACTGGGCACTTCCTGTGTTGAGAGCCAGACTGATGCTGACCGGCCTCCACAAACCAACTAAGACCCCGCCCTCTGCAAGGTTGACGCCTGGCATGATTGAGAGTCGCGGGTCCCCAAAAGGATTAGGCAGGCCTCTTGCATGTGACAAGTAGGAGCTGCCTCTTAAGTGTACTAGCATTTCTTACTGGTGCGTCTGGCCCACTGAAAATAAAGCTTGGTAGTCTGAGGGAACCTTTTCACAGACACAGGGGTATCTAAAGTCCAGTCTACCTGCTGACAAGGGCTTCATTTGTTAGCCTGCTGTGGCAGCTCATATCAGGGCGTGGGTGTAGCAAGGAGCTTGTGAAAGGATTGGGAGGCAAGGGGTGGCACGTCATGCAAATTGCAAGGAATAGGACTCCAATAGGCTGCCAACCTCAATTGAATAAAACAGATCAATGCACCATGTTTACATCTGTGCACAATGCACCATGTATGCCTAAAAAGGGAAGCACTCTTTGGCAGAGCAATGATTCGTGAAGCTTCCTCTAACCTCAACACCCTATGTCCTGTTTTCTTTTATACACCCATGTGTTATCCATGTTAATCGCAGCTCGTGAAGGGGCTGCAATTAATATGGGTACTTAAATAAAAGCAGACAATCTCCCCCGAAGCCTTGCTTTACTACCAAAACAATACAGCAAATCTGCAAACAAGGCAGATTAATCTACAAGTACATGGTGTTTTTAAATGTGCTGTATTGTTTTGTTAGTAAAGCGAGGCTGCGGGGGAGATTTTGTGCTTTTATTTAAGTATTCATGTTAATTGCAGCCCCTTCACGAACATGAATACGTAAATAAAAGTGCACAATCTTCCCCGCAGCCTCGCTTTACTAATAAAAGCATACAGCAAGACCAGGGCCGGCTTTAGCGCTGATAGCTCCCAGTGCGACAATGTTAGCTGGTGCCCCCCCCCCTCCCCCCCCCCCCCATGGCCACCTTCACCATGGATTCTCTCAGGAGCACCCTTTAACAGTGACCAAGTCCCTTTAACCACTCTCTCTCAGATACATTGAATTAGTTGTATAGCGCCACTCATACCATTAAAGGATGTCAGAGGTACTTTGCATCACACACACATTACACATAGACAATCAAACATACGTGTGTAAATCAGCGTATAGGAAATGCTACATAAGCTAAAGGACTAAAAGTGTAGCAGCCAGATATGTCATCCATACTGGTAGGCCATATAGTTTAGGAGGGTTGGTGTGGAGAAGCACAAACTCTGAGTCGATAAAAAAAGAACCAGCATAGTTGGGAGTTTTTGTTTAATAATAGTCAGCGTCCGGTGTGATCGCACTGCCCTAGAGCCACCTTGCTCAAGGGTCCTGTGACCTCAGTGACTGTCGCGCTAGGGTGTGCTGCTTCATAGGCCTGCCTGCAAGACTGGAGGTGAACTTCGGTATGGATAGTGGTTGACAGGCCTTTACAGTTAACCCAAAGTTGCCACTGTTAGGGAAAACATGATGGTGCAAAGACACCAGGGCCTCTAAAGTATAGCAAGGGAATGTGCTCCCTCAGGAGAGTGGTCTGGTGGACTGGTCATGAAGGCTGAACCTGATTCCCCAGTTCCAAACTCGCCAGCTCTGACCATAGTGCCACATCCTCTCCTCCACTGAACACCATACTGCCCAGTTGATAGAAACTTGCACTGCCTTCAGCTACAACCCAATTGTGACCCGCTATAAACTCCTGGATGCAACCCAATTCAAATTACGCATTAGACGAGAGTAATATGCTGCCTAAAAAAAAAGTTACAAAATCATGGAGAAACCGAACACTCATAGGAAATGCAAGTTTAAGTAAAGCATGTGAAATGTAAGCAGGAACTACATGGTTACCTTTTCGCTTTTACATTAATTATTTAGAGATCAATGAGTGCTTTTGCCAGCGGCAGAGCAGAAGTGGACACTGTCCTTGTCTTCTCTGGGCGAGTCCTTTTCCTTCTCTACCCGCCCTGCCCCGAACTGCCACGAACGCGAGCCTTATCTGTGGGCTGTGGCTATTTCTGCCATCCTGGGACACATGTTTAAAATAAAAAAGCAGGGGAATGGAAGCTATCAAATTAAAGAAGTAGACTCACAGGAAGGCTGTTGGGGCACGGCTAATTGATGTGTTAAATTCTGGCCTGCCTGCTCAGCGCTGTTCATGAATATTTTATCTCTGACGCATAGCCTTTTAAATTTGAAGTCACAGTTGCATGTTCTCATATGTTAGACAATTTTAGCATGCTGGTGCTGCCTCATTGGCAGTGTACCTCAATTGCAGTATTGTTAGAGGGGCGCTAGAATACGTGACTAATGCATTTTAATGCGGTGATGCGGACACTAGCATTAAAAATGTGTTAGTCAAAAGCCTGATGGGGCCCTACCGTAATCCAGCCCTGAAACTGCGAAAAGTAAAATTATATAAGCGTTATTATAATTTTTTTTTTCCTGCTCAAAGAGAGAATTTGTTAAAGTTGTCATGTTAATTGCAGTGCCCACCAAGAGCTGAAATCAACATGAAAACTTGAACAAATGCACACAATCACCCCGCAACCCGGCTCTATTAAGAAAAGAAATGCAGCAACATAGCTGCTAAGGTTTCAATTTGCTATGTGGGACGGTTTCAAACCTGCCTTAACACCGTTCACGTGGATCTGCATGTGAGGAAATGCACTGTCTTTTCACTTTTTTAAGCAAAAGTTTGGAGTGATATTTAGCGCTGCAACCACACGCACACCTGGTTACTGGCGCACACAGCCTTGGAAGCAGCGCACATAGACCTTGCACTGCCGCACACAGAGGAAAAAAATTAGAGGGAACATTGATAGGGACACATCAATTTGACGCTGTAGGCACTGTACCGCTTCGTCTCGATGTAGTTGTCGCAGGCGACAGGCAAGGGGCTCAACCGCAATGGCAAACAAAAGGGAGGAGAGGGGACATCCCTGCCGCGTGCCTCTGGTGATTGCGATAGG
The DNA here is from genome assembly GCF_964263255.1 of Lissotriton vulgaris. Classification (NCBI taxonomy): domain Eukaryota; kingdom Metazoa; phylum Chordata; class Amphibia; order Caudata; family Salamandridae; genus Lissotriton; species Lissotriton vulgaris. The sequence goes on from NW_028246855.1 coordinate 30,349, forward strand.
CTGCGATAGGCGACCATTAATCAGTACCCTCGCTGTGGGACGAGTGTAGAGTAGGCGGACCCAGGACATAAACAATTTAGGGAACCCCATGCTTGCTAGAACCGAGAACAGGTAAGGCCACTTGACAGAGTCGAAAGCCTTAGTTGCGTCGAGGAATATGGCTGCTACAGGTGTATCAGGGTGAACCGTGCAGAGCAAGGAGAACAGGGTGCGAAGGTTGTGGGAAGTGGACCTGCCCGCCACAAAGCCAGATTGATCAGGTAGCACAAGTCTGGTCATCAGTAGCGACAGTCGGGTGGCCAGTACTTTAGCAAGTATTTTAACATCACAATTTAAGAGGGAGAGTGGGCGATAAGAATTGCAGGATTTGGGGTCTTTATCTGGCTTTAGGAGTGAGGTGATTACCACCTCGCGCATAGAACTTGGAAGCACCCCGTCGCAGAGGGATTCCGAAAATACCTCGTGGAGCACAGGGGCCATGATATCAATGTAGGCTTTGTAAAACTCGGCAGGTATGCCGTCGAGTCCCGGGGCCTTGCCATTCCTGAGGGACATGATGGCCTTGCGGACCTCATCCAGCTCGAAAGGAGCCGCCAGGAACTCCCTGTCTCCATCGCTGAGCCAGCATAGCGCCACGTCGTTGAGGTATTCAGCATAGGACGCGCCGGGCCCTGCGGTAGAGGTGTAAAGCGAGTGGTAGTGCGGCGTAAATATGTTAAGTATCTCATCCGATTCCCTGATGGTAGTGCCGGAAGTGTCAGTGAGTTCCAGTATGATATTATGCGCTCGTGGGGTTTGTGTGAGCGTGGCGAGCACTTTCCAGGGCCTGTCTCCCTCGCAGTATTTACGGGCTTGCCAATGTTTACCACGGAATTTAGCTTCCCTGGCGGCCTCCTCCTCGTACCTTGATAGTGTCTCCCTGAAGGTAGCATGTGGTTCGGGGCCAGTCTCAGACACCATGCGGAGTTCCAGAGCCCGCAGCTCCCTCTCCAGCGTGCTAATCGAATGAAGGATATCACGTAGCACACCATGGCTCTTGGAGATGCAATAACCTCTAATAGTGACATTAAACGCCTCCCATATGTGTTCAACCGAATCTACTGATCCCTTATTTCTAGTAAAGAAGTCTGCTATCTCCTCCCCCAGTTCAGTGCAAAATAGGTTGTCAAGAAGGATGTCAGGGCGGAGTCTCCATTGCGGTCGCGGGCTATCCCACCCAGGTGTGTGGAAGTGTAGCAAGACAGGGCTGTGATCAGAGTATGTCCTCGGTAGGTGAACCACCCTCACCAACTCCGCAGCTATGCCCCTGGTGACCAAAAAATAATCTAAGCGTGCCCATGTTCCGGTGTGCGAAGTAAAGTGTGTTCCTTCCCTCCCATGAGGGTGCAAGTGTTTCCAGGCATCCAAAAGCCCACCCTCCACAACAACTCCCTCCAACGCCTCTCGTGCCTAGGCTTTTATGAGCAGACTCCATCTGCCCTATCTAACTGAGGTACCAGCGCCAAGTTGAAGTCCCCACCCCAAACAATGTGTCGCGACCCAACAGACATAATGTGGCCCCATAGAGTAGTGAAAAAAGCAGGTGTATCAACATTAGGTGCATACATAGCCACAAATGTGTATGTGTCGCGGCCAAGCCTGCCCCACAACAATGCAAAACGGCCCTCCCTGTCAACCAGCTCTCCAAATCTCTGAAATGGCACATTGCGGGCAACGAGAATGGCAACCCCCCTCGCATAGGTGGAGTATGAGGAGAAAGTGCGGTTCCCAGCCCACCTGCTCGCGAAAGCAGTACTACCCTGAGCCGACAGATGGGTTTCTTGCAACATGGTAACTTGTACATGATGCCTGTTGAGATAGGCAATGACACTGCAACACTTTTTGGCATTGTTTAAACCACGAACATTCCAGGACAAGCAGTTCAATTGTGTGCCTGCATTCAGAGCAGCCATAGGTAGAGCAACAAAAAGCACAGCAGTACAAACATAAGCAGCGAGATAGGGCCACCCCCGCCCCACCAGCACCGGTGCACACACCAGAATAGAGTCCACGCATAAAGTCCAGTCGATGAATGCCTCTTGTAACACCCTCCCCCCCCACCCACCCTAGCATCCCAATCATGCCAGCAGCCAAGCACCCCCACCCAGCAGTCCTCCCCCCACCCTTCCCCCCCAACTTTAGCACCAACCTCAACGGAAACATCAGCAAGTCAAAGGGGATCACCCAGTAGGGGTAAGACATAGAGTTCGCACAGCCACTTCCCGGTCCATAGCTCCATTACTGTGCCGCCCTCGGTGGAGACTAGGGCCAGGAGAGTGGTCCTTGGTTTACATTACCACAGGGGTGTAGAGTCCGTGTAGGTCCATCTTCCGTATTTCCCCCAATGTCTGTGCTCCGATCTGTAGAGAGGGCACCAACCAGTGTAGTTAAGGCGCACAGTGCTGCGAATGTTGGCAGTTAGTCGTCATGTAGCACCGGAGATGAGTCTGCATCCTCGCGTTCTTCTGCGGCCTCGCGGTCCTCCCTGCGTGCCCTCCGGAGTGATTTCAGGAAGTCTTCCACTTTCTGCGGGTTAGTGAAGAACCTTTGCGTACCCTGGTGTGTAACTCACAGCTTTGCAGGGTATAGGAGCGCATAGTCTATCTGGGCCTCACGCAACTTTTTCTTCACTGAGAGAAATTTGCGTCGCTCCTCCTGAACCATTGGCGTGAAGTCCGGGTAAATGGAGAAAGTGACGCCATTGTACTGTAGCGACCTTTGAGACCGGGCCGCCCTGAGTGCAGTGTCTCGGTCCCGGTAGTTCAATAGTCGAGCAATAATGGGCCGCGGTGGAAGTCCAGGTTTGGGCACAGGCGCCAGAGAGCGGTGGGCCCTCTCCACGATGAATTGAGATGAGAAGGCATCCTCCCCAATCGAGCCTTTGAGCAGTTTCTCAATATACAATTCCATCCTACCCGTATCTGTGGATTCTGGTACATTGGTGACTCGTATGTTGTTCCGGCGGCTGCGGGCTTCCAAATCCTCATTTTTAGCTGCTATGACCCTGAGCAAACTGTCCATCCTGTTCAGTTGCGTCGTGTGAGTGGAGGCGACATCCGAGTTGTCAGATATGCGTTGCTCCGCAGACGTGATCCGCTCCTCGTGGCGGTCGACCTTGTGCACCAGCGCGTCCAGCGGAGCAGTGACTCCATCAACCTTCTCGACAACGGTGGGGAAACCTTGTCTCATCTCTAGAATCAGGTTGTTCAGGTCGACGTCTTTAGTTGGAGATATGGTAGCCTTTGGGGACCGCACGCTGGGCCCCGGATCCACCTGCGTCGATTTCGCGCCCTTTCTTGCGCCATCGAAACTGAGCTTTGTTTGGCGGTTCTCAGGCCGCACCATGGTGTCGAGTGGTCTCAGCACCCTATAGTTGTAGAGCGTACCAGCACTGCGGGCTATCACAGGGGGAGGCAATTCTATAGGCTCTGCAGGAAAATAGTGTCACATCAATCGCTCGACAGGGTAAAGTACCAAAAGGGCAGCAGGAGCCCCACCATAGGGGACACAGGTCCTGGCAAGTCCGCGCGCCCCTCAGGCGTTTTGATGGCGAGGGGGCGACAATGTCCAGTTTGGATCGGCACTAGAGCCTCCCCACTCGATGCCAGCAGGCCACAGGTGCAGCCGCGTTACTCAGCGGCGATGTAAAAGGCCCAGATGAGGAGGTTCAAGGGGTGGCAGAACTTCGCTCGATTGGGGCGTCGCGGGGGATCCCGCACCGCGGAGGCACAATCCAGGGTCCCCACACACAGCACAGTCATAGAGAAGAGGGCCAGGCTAGGGCAGTCCGGGGGGGGGACACGGCTCCTCCGACTGTGAATCCCGGTAGGGCAGTGGCAAGCAAGGGCGCCCTCAGCTCCAAGTATAATGCAGGAGCGTAACAGCAGTAAAATGTCAGTTGTAGCGGCTCCGCCAGCCGCGGGGGTCCAGGCACAGCCTCCGATTTTTCTCCGGGCAGCCCGCAGGACCGCGGTGCCCCGCCGAGAGCGCCAGGTGGATGAGGGGTCCTCCGCCCGCCCAGGGGCCGACCCGCCCCACGGCGTCCACAGATGCCCAGCAAGCAGATCGCCTGAAGTCCCAGCGACGAGGGCCAGTAGCAGCAGGGGGGGGCCCGCACGAGTGATAGCGGTAGCCGCTTACCTCCGCTCCAATCCCCCACTCGATGGCCGCTCAGGATCTTGACGGCCGCGGTGATCTGCGGCCTACGTCCTCGTGGTCATCCCCGGAGTCCCGTAGATAGCTGCAGCCGGCCGTTCCCACACACCAGCTCCAGAGCGATCGCTGGTCAAGTTTCAAGCGCTCGTATCTCCGGTCCTGAGTCTCGTAGCACCACCAGACTTGGGTCGAGTGTAGGCAATAACGTTCTGCGACAGATTAGGGAAGAATCAATCGATTTAGTACCCCGTGGCAGAGGATATGTGAAGGATAATCTACCAAGGAGCGGGAGCTACGCGCCTAGGCAGCCATTCCGCTTGTGCGCCCTCTAGCGCCCCCTCAGTCGAGGTGTTTGATGCCTCTTGTAAAAGGTCTGCCCTGTACCCTGCAGGTGTTCACATCTGGTCTGCTGATTGCTGGCACTTTGGGCTCAGGTCGCTCTTGTTGATGATCTTGGGGCAGTCTCATGGTGGTGTTTAGCTTCCTTTCTCACACGCAGCTTACAGTGGAAGTTTTCTAACATGTCCGCTGCACATTTGGCCCTACAGCGTCACTGGGGGGGTAGTAAACACTGGCTGCGACCGACCGGTGTAATGTAAATAAATACATACATAAAACAAATTTCATTTATTTACATTACTCCGGTCGGCCGTGAGCCGGAGTTACTACCCCCCATCCTGGCCCTCCCCTACCCTGTGGGACTCCCTCCACGAGCCACTACTGGCCTGTTCCACCACTGCCTAGAAACAAGAACATAACAGAATATATCGTAATGCCTGGAATTCAAAAAGAGGTATGTCTTTAAAAAACATCCAGTAATCAAGGTTCAGGTGAATACTAAAAATGGTAATAGTGAAACCAAATTGATGTGAACAGAATTAAGGGGGTCATTAGGATGTCTGGCGGTGGCCACCGCCAGCCTGGCGGAGGCAATCCGCCAGACATCCTTCCCTGAATTCCCCCCGCCATATTACAATGGCGGGGGGGCCACAGCGGGAGAAAACACCGCCCGCCTGTTTTCCCCCCGGTCGCCTTGCGGCCGGGACGGGAAATGATTGATATGGTGGCGGTGTCTATTAGACACCGCCAGCCATATTAACATGGGCTGTGTTTCATGCTTTTCCGCGGCGGCAATGCTGCCAAGGAAAGGCAGGAGGTGTTCACTCTGAGGGCCCCCTGCGGGCCCCCAGAGTGAAGCAGAGTGGGGACATGCATACAGGGGGTACTTGTGGTTCCCCCCCACATTTACATAAATAAAGCGGCAGGCACTGCACGGCGCCTGGAGCTTTGTTTATGTAAATGCTGCAAAGCATTTTTAGTATTGTGGCGGGCGGTGCAGAGAGCACCGCCCGCCACAATACTAAAAATTTAGGATGTGCCCGCCACTGTGGTGGGCACATCCTTATACCCCCCACGGGACCCCCGCCCTTATGGCGGGCGGTCCCGTTTACCACGAGGATGGCGGGCGGGCAAAGTCCGCCCGCCATCCTAATGAGGCCCTAAGTATTATGGAAGATAGATGAATGGGATTCAAAAAGAGCAACACCTCTAACAAATACATCTGCATTCAAAGTTCGAGTAAATATAAAAAATGGTTACATTGAAAACTGTCATGTGGTTCTAACCAAAGGTAATATGAACAGACAGGAGAGGTAGAAAGGTAAAATGAACAGAGGGGAGGGGTGGAAAGGTCAAATCATGCAACACAAATATCTACCAAAATACAAGGCTCAAAGGGAAATCAGAGTAAACACATGAGTGATTTGGCAAGAGATATCATTAGGTAGTGCAGGTATATATAGACTCAGCAAGTATGACACATAGATACAGCAAGAATTATGGTGAATTACAGTGAATATTAGTGAAATGGTGAGAAGTACAATTAGGTGATGCAGGTATATATAGACTCAGCCAGTATTATATAATGACACAGCAAGATTGCAGAGAGTGGAGGCCTGTCTCGAAACGTCCTCATACTCGTTCAGACCCCTTGCAACCGTGTACAGATTGTGTATTCATTTGCACTCCTGTAGACTTAGAATGTTATTGAAATTTCCACCTCTCGGGTTGGCAATAATCTATACGATCACCAACCATTTAAACTTTCTGCAGGATGTCTGAGGGTATTAAATTGTTCCATAAGTGGTGCTTCCTGTACGTTGCATCTGATTCTGCCTACAACGCTGTAGTATGCAAGCTTTTACCTTTTTCATTTTGTCTGGCCAACGTACAAGAAATCGCATGGGAACCTGATGACAAATATTACATCTGTACTATTGCAATTCATGTGTGAATTAAGTTAGTATTTGTTAATGACTTGGTCTCTATTGTCAATGTGCATGCTTTGCAACGCCCACTTTTGAGATGTCCTCTTATTTGGGGCAAATTACACTGGCTCAAAGATGTAGTCTTTTATGGTCCACTTAGAAGGAACCTCACAATGTGGTCCTTCACACTGTTATCTTTTTGAGGGCATGCATAGGTACCTCAGGGGTTTCTACCTCATCCGCTAAGAAAGACCAATGTTGATTTATTATTCTCTTGATCTCACTGCACGTGCAGAATGCAGTGACGCAGATCATTCTGTCATGTGGTGCCCCTGTGCATTGTTTGGTCTCTAAGAGAACTTCTCTTGGACAGAACCAAGCCCTCTTACGTGACCTCTTTAGTACGCTTGTGGAGCAACCTCGGTCCACTAGTCAATTGATTAGTTCATCAAATTCAGCAAAGAAATGTTTCTTGAACAGTTACTGCTGAGTCTGAGGAATTGGCTCTAGGGCAGACCGTCCCTCAGATTCCTCTGGTGGTGACTTGAGTTCTATAGGAAAGTGTTCCTTTCACAGTTCTTTCTATATATTGTGGTATGGAGCAACCCCTCTTCTTCTTTAATAGTTATATCAAGGAAATGTATGGTCCTGTTACTAAATACAAGGGAAAACTAGATGTCACTTGATATCATGTTAAACCAAACATGGAAATTCTTTAGAGTGTTTTCAGAGTTATTTCAGTGCCTATCCATATCATCAATACAATGGTCGATGTATTGTCTCCACAATCCTATGTTGTTGCTATATGGGTTGTTGGTATTAAATATGTGATTTTTCTCAAAATGGTCCATTTAGAGTATTGCCAGATCAGTTGCAAATCCTGCTCCCATGGCCATTCCGATATTCTGGATATAATAATTTACTTGAAATAAGAAAACGTTTTTGGTCATAGCAATCTCGAGGAGGTTTATTATAAAGTCAGTGGAGACCTGTACAGGTCTGGATCTTGTATCCAGTACCACTTTATTACATCCAGAGCCGATTTTCAGGGAATGCTGGTGTAAAGTGAAGTAAAATCCATTGTCACTAGAAGCTGCTCGGATGGATTAAAGGCCTGCTTGTCAACCAATTGTATTGTCTCCATGATATCCCGTAGGTAGACCACCGTGGATTAAGCATTTGATTTCAGGAAAATGTCTATGTATTGACAGAGAGGTTCAAGTGTTGAACCACATTCAGAGACTATCGGTCTCCCCAGTGGCTTTTCCATATTTTTAGGTGCCTGAAAGGAAACGGAGCATCGCGTAAAAAGCGCAGCGGCAAATCCAAAATGGCGGGCTTGCCTCAGATGCGCTCCGCCAGAAAAGAAGCAAAAGTTCTGAGATAAGCGACTCATCCTGCGGCTTTAGAATAACATTTCCCAATGTCGCCAACAGTCCGCCGGCATTAACTGCATTTCCAAGGGCCGGGGAACAAGGTAGAGACCTGGAGCAGCCTCCGTCCCGTCACTCCTCGACGGAGCTCCCCCGATCCGCGGCCATCCTCCTCGGCGCCGTAGCCACGCCCCCGTTAGCCTCAACTTCTAGCTGGAAAAGAATCTCTGTTTTATAGTCAGTAGTATTCTGCACAACTATTACCCCATCCTTATCAGCTGATTTAATCACAATATCATCATTCTTTCCTAGTGATTCTAGGGCGCCTCGTTCCATTTTGTATATATATTGTATTTCACATAATCCTTCTTGGCAGTCATCACGTCCCTCACCGCTACTTGCTCTAAGGCAAAAGCTTTGTGGGACATGAGGTGTGAGGGAGGTGTGAAACTTGAAGGGGGTCTCAGTCCTGCGTTAGAGAATTGTTGTTTTGGTAGGATTTTATTGAAATAGTATTTAAAACGTACTTTCTGATACAATTGATGTAACTCTATCTCGACATTGAACATATTAGGTAAAGCAGTGGGTACAAGAGAGACGCCTTTGCATAAAATACATTCTTCATTTTGTGTGAAGGTATAATTTGAAAGGTTGACAATCGGATTTAGCCGGTTTCTGCCAGGGTTACCATTCTGTGTCAGGGACTGACTAGTGATGTTCTTATTTACATTCAACTTACTTTTGTCAGGGTCTACCATTTGTAGTGGTGTTGTCTTGTTTGAATTTCTCCATGTGTTTACTGGGGGAATCTTACTTGTTTCTTACCTCTGTTTCTGTGCCTCCTTGATCTCTGCCCCTGCCATTGGTCCATTGTCAGCCTCACCCTCTGAATGGGATCCATTGGCTGTTCCCTATAAAAGGGCCCAGTTGTTGCCCTTGGTAGATGTAGTTCTGATTACAACCCCCTGCACTGATGCTAGGTCTCTCTGTGTCACTATCAGATCCACTGGCAAATGAGAAGTCAGAAAAAGTTGTTTATCTCCTGTCTCCTCCTTCTTTCACTCTTTTTGGAGCAACAGTGATTAGATGACCTTAAAATAACTGTATATGTTATGAAGGATTTTGAAAACATATACATTGGTTTTATGATTTCAAACAGTTCTAAGTGTGTTCTGTTCGATGTGTTTCTCGCACACCGGCATTGCAAATTAATATTGCATTTCTTGTCTAAATGAATGCTGGTAGGGCCACGTAGCTTCCTACAGTAAGGATATTCCATTGCAATGGCTAAGGACTATCCTTACCGTCAACATAATGATCTGCCTGCAGAATTTTGAAGCAGACCAACCATTCTTTGGCAACGAAGGAGACTTCTCCGTCTCCACTGTGGCCAAACTTCTCCAGTGGCCTGAGGGGGTATGGGCCTTTGGAGAAATAGCAATATGTTCAGCCATCCAATTTAGAATGGAGGACATATAGCAATTTTTTACTGCCTGCCACTGCCAAGAAAACTCTGGTGGAAAATGGCAGTAAAAAACTAAAACGCCCCCTCGCCATGGGACGTATCTCATTTTGGGGTTTTGTTTTTGAAAAAAAAAAACACTTTGAAATTTTGCCTATGACTCTGTCATATTTGATGGAGACATACAGCAACGTTCAATACATTCACAGGAGCCACATTGATGGACGTCCCTGTGAATGGTCGAAATGTCCGTTGGGCAGACGGACAAGTCTAAATTCGGCATCGCTCACTGTTTCTGAGCTGTACTGTCTGAAAATGGAGTTCTAACTCTGAGGAATACATGTAGGCATAATTCCGTTTGCTTTAAGTTGTGTTTGACAGAGGAAATATTGTCCCTGGCCACCTCCTTTCCTTGTTCCAGAGTTTATGAAATTCCTTTATCAACTGGAGTAAAAATGTAAATATAATGCCCACAGATCAGTGAACTGTTTCCCTTTTCTCAGACATGACTAAACAACGAATTGAACCAAATAAGTGTAGTGGAGCGTGGAAGCTTCCTGCTAGAGGAAGGAAGTGGAGGTTGGGTGCAAAGGGGGTGACGTGTGACAGATAGTTTCATGAAGTCACCGTAGAAGCAAGTCAGACACTAGAGCATCTGCTTCTGTGAAGTTATCAGAGTGTAACCCACAGAAGGCATATACACATATTTTAAATTGCTTCTCTTATATGCAAACGATGTTAATCGTTAAAACTTCTGGTGTTGACAGACTATGAGGTTGGAGATTCACAGCCATTCAACGAGTGTACATAGGTTTGCGTGCCCAACACCAAGATACGTAATTTGAAGACACATTAGACAATTTAATATATTTATTTATTTATTTTATTTATTTGAAAGTTTTATAGAGCGCGAACAAGACCCTTGCAGATATCAGAGCGCTTTACAGTAAGTAGAGACCTTTAAACATCAGTTCAATGTAAGTCAAAGCTCGTATACATAGCATCTTGTAAAAACAAAGTAGTAGGGTACATCACAAATCTACCCCGGTGAGATTGGTAAAGGATGGATATAATGTCTCGGATGCCCGGGTGGTCCATTGATATAATGATGGTTAGAGGTAGGGTACCTTTGATCTCAAGATTTCTTTAGAACCTGCTTAGGTGACTTCACAGGATTAACAACACTGGTCAAATATCTAATGAAACCGAGCAGCAGCCTTCACATGTCACAACCCGGCCACGGAATGACCTTCGCCAAGCCCAGCAGAAGGGACAGATAGATGCATTCTAATGCCCACGTCTGGACAGTGTCTCACACCCTTCTGTACAAAGGGTCAGTGTTTGGTGCCCTGGCACCACAGGCTGCAGGGAGCAGCTTCACCAGAGCAGTCACCGCCTCTGGCAGAGCCTCCCGCAGTCAGGAGCACAGAGATGGGCTGCAGGCGAGGGCACCATGGGACCCACACTCCTGCTGCTTACTCAGAGCGTGGTACCCTGATCCCTCTGCGCCTTACAACTATACCTGATGATGTAAGCACTGGAGTGTGGTAGGGAGCTAAACAAGAACGGATTCGTTCTGATAGCCTCTGGAATGGATGCCTACATTTGAAAAGCATCAAGATGGCAGTCCAGCGGGAATCATTTATCATTTAATTTATTTTATTTAGAGTGCAGATATCACACCTTAATAAATACATGACATTATATTCGAAAATAGACAAAAAGTGCTGTCCAGGTGTATCGGAAACCAGTTCTTAAATGAGACAGAAAGAGTCTCCCCAGGGTAGTTGACCTTAGGGCTCACTGATGGACCATCCCCCCACCCCCCTCCCACAAACGCCCAGATTGTACAGCTGCCAAAAGTGGGATCATGTGTACTGAATATAACAACCTTTTTACATCCATTGTTTGGTTTCATGGAGTATGAGCAGTGAAGGCTTCCCCAGGACTTCTCAGTTTGAGTTACTTGACCCACTGAAGCATGACTTGTTTCTGTGGTCACAACAAGCATTCCACACATCCACAAGACCTCGGCTGGAGGAGGATCTATCTTCTACCTCCCTGCAAAGACCTGGAACTCCCTGACTCTGCATCTCAGACAATCGCTGTCACTGCCTCTATTCAGGATGGACCTCAAGACCCGGCACTTTGACTGAACTGCAGAACACCCCCACCCACCCATGCCTTGAGACCATCACCGGTGATCAGCCACCATGTACAAGAACCCTGAATGATTGATTGTGCATCTATGCACTAAACCCCCACAAAGCCAGAGATAGCCCTGGATGCAGCCAGTAGCGTGTGACATGATTTGCATGGAGGAGGTGCTCCCTAGCCCTGCAGGGGGTTTAAGGAAGAGCTGGAGGGCCCCACCCAGAGACTGTCTGCACCAGAGACCAGAGTCCTGCTGACGCTGCACCATGTCCTGGACTCCCTGCCTCCTTCTCGTGCTCGGCGCCCTCTGCTCATGTGGGGGCAATTTATTGTTTGAGACTTTCATGATAGTAACTAAGAGTCCAAAGCAGTGATATAAACTCATCTCATTCTTGTTTCCAGGTTCCATTGCGAAGTTCACGCTGACTCCACCGGCCCCTTCGGCCTCTGTGGCCCCTGGAGGAACAGTGACTCTTTCCTGCACTGTGAGTGGTTTACCTTCCATTGAGGGTAACTATCCAAACTGGTACCAGCAGAAAGAGAGCTCTGCCCCGGTGCTACTTATCTACAGTAATGGTGGCAGTGCCAGTAATGCCAACAACAGACCCGCTGGCATCCCTGTCCGCTTCTCCGGCTCCGTCTCCGGGACCACCATGTATTTGACCATCAGTGCGGTCCAAGCAGGCGATGAAGCGGATTATATCTGCAGAGTTCATCAATGGGTGGGGAGCACGCTACATTGTACACAGTGATGCAGCCCTAAGGGGAAGTGAGACAAAAACCTTCAGCTCTAGAGCCCTGTCACCCCTTGTGACATGCGTTGAGCACGCAATGAAGGCTATCCGAAAACAGGGCCGACATAGTGAATGGTGCTCATGTGGAAATGCTTTTGCACATCTCAATGCAAGTGTGCAAAAGATATCAGCATCAGTGCTAAAATGGAAATTAAGAGCACATCAGCATTGGCACTAATGCTAATTTCCTGCACCTTCCTGCACAAAAACAATCCTGCATGCATCACAGATACACTAGCACCATGGTGCAAGGGTGCCTGTGTTGGTTGTCAAAATGGCATCTGTGCATGGGAAAGGACAGGAATACGCCATATTGCCTCAACTACTGTGCATTCCTGCCCTTCCATCCTCTGTCACGCAGTGCAGCGCATCGCAGCATGGTGACTTGTTGCGCTTCGTGACTTTTTTGTAAGTCTGCCCCATTGTGGCCAAAATGTCCCTAAAAAAGTGGGTTTAGAGGAATTAATTCACAAACCATACTCTTTTTTTTCTAACTCACCCCACAAGCTATCTTTTGCTGCTTAAATAACTCACTTTTTCATTAACATTAGCTTGCAGGCAAAGTTGTAGAAAGATGACAAACATTATATTGTTCACAAAATTGCACATTTTCTCAACTTTGAAACATTTTGATAGTGGAATTTTCATTTTGAACACTTCTAGTTTTAATATATCAGTCTTGAAACAACACAAAAAAGTACAAATAAAGTTGCTAATAACCCCTTCGGTGCTGATGACGGCCCCCGTCCGTCATGCACTGCGCTGGGTGTGTGCTGATGACGGCTGGGGCCCGTCATGAACCCGCCCACTACGGAAAACGCTGCGCAGGCACAGAATTGCGGCCGCGCCCAAGGGGTTAAATACTGAAGTTCTTACTGTCCACCAACAATATTTTGGTTTTGCTCACATTAAGTTGAAAGGAAGTATCAATCAATCATTCAAGGGTTTGGTAAAGCGCAACCACTCACCCGAATGGGTCTCAAGGCACTGTGGTGGGGGCAGGGCGCAGCTCCTGGAAGTTCACGGTGAAGTCTGGATGCCTCCCTTTGCTTCCTCCCCTAAGAAACTTGCCACAGGAGTTCCACAGGGCTCCACTTTGAGCCCCCTGCTTTTTAACGTTTATCTCACCCCATTAAATTACCTAGCAGAACAGCTAGGGGCTATAATTATGGCTTACGCCGACGATACCCAACTTCTGTTCACCTGGCCTAAGAACAATTTGGATACGTCGGCGGCCCAACTTTGCCTATCATCAGTTTTCCGATGGCTAGCACTTGCCCAGTTAAAATGCAACGAAGGCAAGTCCGAGGTTCTGCTGTATGGCTCCTTCCCTGACAATGTTAGCGATCTTCTTTGGCCCACTGATCTGCCCTGTCCTAAATCCATTGGCGGCCCAGCAAAAAATCTAGGTGTCTGGTTCGGAAATGACCTCAAATTTGAGGACCACATAAAAAAACTTACGGGGGTCTGCTTCTCTACTTTGAAAACCCTACGTAGGTTTTTTCCCCTCCTCCCGAGAGAGGTTAAAGAGACTGTCACCCGCGCTCTAATACTCTCCCGGTTAGATTACGCGAATGGCCTGTTTTGTGGGCTACCGGCCTATCTGATCCACCATCTTCAGGTCATACAAAATGCCGCCGTGAGACTCCTGTTCAATATACCCAAGAGTTTCAGTGTTCGCCTCCTACTTCGCAGCCTCCACTGGCTCCCAGTTGCTCATAGGATCATGTTTAAAACTCATGTCCTCTCCTACCGCGCTGTCCATCAAATTGGCCCTGTTTCCCTGAGGAAAAGGTTTACCCTCTATGTTTCTAACCGATTCCTCCGGTCTGCCAATCAGTGCCAAATGTCCATGCCTAAATTTAAGTACTGTAGACTAGGCGGCCAATCCATCGCGGTCAGAGCCGCGAAAGCCTGGAATGCTCTCCCCCTCCACATCAAGACAGCTCCTACCATCATGGCTTTTAAGAAAGGACTGAAGACCCATCTGTTTAACACCACTCTGCAATCCACCTCTCTTCTGTCCTCCCAAGAACCCTATGCTTTGCTCTCACCTTCTCGCGCCAGGATACTGTTCTTTAGTAACAGAGCGCGCTACAAAAGCCTTTATAATAATAATAATAATAATAATAATAATAATAATAATAATAATTTGTCGAACAGCCAGGTCTTGAGGTCCTTTATGAACATGGAGCATGTTGGTGTCTGTCAGAGGTGGAGAGGGAGGGTGTTCCATGCTTTGGCCACGAGGAAGAAGGAGGAACAACCTCCTGTTCTGGTCTTCTTGATGCATGGCAGGGGAGAGCTGGGCTGAGGAGAAGGATATTTGGGGTACGTGGAAAGACAGGCGGTGGTTCAGGTAGCCAGGTCCTGTGTTGTGGAGGGTTCTGTGGGCGTGGGTGGGAAGCTTGAATGTGATTCTCTGCTTGATGGGGAGCCAATGTAGTGTCTGCACGTGTTGGGTGATGTGGCGAGGTAGGTTGAGGACTAGTCTGGTGGAGGTGTTCTGGATGTTCTAGAGTTTGCGGGTGAGGCACTTGTTGATCTTGGCGTAGAGTGCATTCCCGTAGTCCAGCCAGCTGCTGATGAGGGCGGTGGGTGACGGTTGTCTTGTGCTCCAGAGGAATCAAGTTGAAGGTCTTTCGTAGGAGATGGAGGGAATGGAAACAGGAGGAGGAGACGGCGTTGATTTGGCGGTCCATCTGAGTTTGTAGTCCAGGATAATTCCGAGGTTACAAGCGTGGTCCATGGGGGAGGGTGGTTTTCTGAGGGCGGGGGGAAACAAGGTGTCTTTCCAGATGTTGGGGTGTGGGCCCATGATGAGTACTTCCGTTTTGTACGTGTTGAGTTGAAGGCAGCTGTTCTTCATCCACCTGGCTCAAGCTTCCGTTCCTTCTTTAAGGTTGTATTTGGAGATGTTGGGTTTGTTGGAATGGGAGAGGATGGATGTCATCTGCATAGGATACAATGTTGAGTGCATTCCTGCATTATGCAGTCAGCGGGCTAGGGTGCGGTGAGAGACTGTGTTGAAGGCTGCAGATAGATCCAGGAGGAGGAGGGCCACAGTCTAGGGAGGGGATGTCTTCTGTTGTGGCAAGAAGGATGGTTTTGGTGCTGTGGTTCTTCCTGTAACCAGATTTGGAGGAGTTGAAGATGTTGTTTTCTTCTATGAAGGAGGCGAGCTGGCTGTTGACTGCTTTTTTGATGACTTTTGGTGGGTATAAGAGTAAGGAGATAGGTCTGAAATTTTTGAGAACAGTGGGGACCACAGAGGGTTTTTCAGGAGATGGTTGATCTCTATGGCGCTCGAAGGTGTGGTGGCAGCATTCCCGAAGGTCCGCTGAGCGCTGGGGGCAGACTGCGAGCTTGCGACACTGCGTTGAGCTCTTCTGCTACCCGTTCCCTATTCCGCCATATAACTTTTAAATCACGCCTCCCGCCAGATATTTTTAAAAACTCTCTCCCTTCATTGTCCTTACTTGATTTTACTCCGGGCCAGACTGCAGGGGATTCAATACCCATCCCTCTTGCAAGGTGTGCCTCCCTGCCCCGGTCCATCACGGCTGACGTGCCGCTTGTTGTGGAGGGGAGGACCCATCTTTGGTGGAGACCTGGACCCCGGCGGTGACGCGCGCTGCGGTCTAGTTGGGGGTGGGGTTTAGACTCAAATTGCAATGCACCCCCGGAAGCGCAGCGGACGCGACGATGGCGCGCCGAAAGTGCGCCTAAGGTAAGCCCGCCTGCGCCCGTCCGCGACCGACCGGGGCAAGTCCCCCTGCGTGTTTGTTGAGATACTCATCTTCTGATCTAACTCTACTGCATGCTCATCGGCCTCTCACCACGAATACTCAGATTAGACTTGAGTCACTGGGGCTATTCTGTGACAGGGAATCTTTCCCTGAGATTGACCTTCTTTTGTCTCCGCCCCCTGACCTTTCTCCCACCTTACTTCCCTCTCCAGACCCTGACTCCCTTCCTACTACAGGGCCCTTATACTCCAAACTCAACGTGAGCTATCTTAACACTCGCTCTCTGGTTAAACACCAGTTGGAAATCTTTCATTACTTAGACTCCCTGAAACCTGATATATTGCTGCTGACCAAGACCTGGCTTAATGAGGAGTCTTCCCCAGATATTCTTGCAGCAATTCCCTCTGGTTATTATATTCTCCAAGCGAATAGAGCTTGCAATAGGCCAGGAGGTGGGGTAGCAGCAATCATTAAATATCCACTCAGATTTTCTACACTGTCAACTGTCAGTATCCCTTTGGTCAACCTTGTTGTGTTGAGATTGGGATCTCCTATGACTCCCCTTACTTGTGTCCTTGCATATCGCCCCCCTCAGTCAATGCCTGAGTTTCCAATGTTATTTGGGGACATGCTTTCCCAACTAGTGATTAATCACTCTAAAATTCTAGTTCTAGGAGACTTTAATTATTGGCCCAACCACGAGAAGGAGAGCGCTTGTTCTGTTATGTTTTCCGACCTTTTAACTGGAATGAACAGCAACCCACACATAAATGCAGCGACTCACATTAAAGGTCACGTCTTAGACCAGGTCTGGACTCTGAACTTGGATATCTCTGCTTCTCTCATCTCTCCTTGTGTATGGTCAGACCATTCCATTATCTCTTTTTTCCTTACGGTCACCTCTTACCCCAGCAGGGTCCTAGAGGGCAACCTTTCGGCCCGGAACTGGAATAGAGCTGACCTTAGTGAATTTGTTAACCTTCTTAGAACCTCAATTCCTTCTCCCTCTGATTCTGACCCTATTGATGCCCAAGCCTCCGCCCTTACGTACTGGCTCGAATCAGCCAGCGACGTTATTGCACCTCTTAAGCAGATTAAACTCAAGCACCTGCACGACGCCCAACGACGCCCAACGAGGCCTAAAACTCGGTCTCAGGCAAGCCGAGCGCCGCTGGCAACAAGGCTATGCTGTTGATACGAGACTGCGTTTTGTGTCTCTTCTCAAAGAGTATAAAGTAGCGATCCTACTTGCAAAGTCCTCTTATTTTTCCAAAAAGATTGTTGAGTCGGCTTCCAAAACTAAAGATATTTTCTCCATTGTGGAGGAGCTGTCTCATCCAGATAGGGTCACCATTAAACCCCATCCCTCTCGTGCACTCTGCGATTCCCTCAATCAATTCTTTGTGGATAAAATTGTCAACATTAAAAACAGCATTTCTCTTGCGGGTCCTTCCCCTTCCCCTATGCAAAATTCTTCCTTGTCCTTTCCTAATCCCCAGTTATTGACTCAGATCCCTCCTATTTTAGAGGAGGAATTTTTAATAAGGTTACGTCTGGGTCCCCCACCGATTGTTGTCCCCCCCCCCAAATTATTTGTGAGGCTTTTATAGCCTGACCACTTCCCCCTTTGGGGCTTTTGAATAAGTCTCTCTCCTCTGGTCTAGTTCCCAACTCATTTAAAGTTGCAGAGGTAGTGTCCATCTTAAAAAGACCTACGGCAGACCCTTTGGTCATGAGCAATTACCTTCCCATTTCCCTTCTCTCTTACCTCAGCAAAATTCTTGAGTCTCATGTGACCAACATCGTGAGCTCATTTGTCGAGCATTCTCAATATCTTGACCCCCAACAGTCTGGTTTTAGACCTTCTCATTCTACGGAGTCTGTTATATTGCCGATCATGGAGGAGCTGCGTAGAGTAGCGGACTCTAACATCAGTCAGGTTTTGGTGCTCCTGGATCTGTCGGCCGCCTTTGACACGGTCGACCATGATATTCTGGTCGACCGCGTCGGGGAGGCTGGCGTTCTGGGTACGGCGCTTGACTAGATCCGCTCCTTTTTAAGCAATCGCCTCTAGGCGGTCTGACTTTCGCAGTTCACCGCCGAGAAGGTCGAACTGACCTGCGGTGTCCCGCAGGGCTCCTCCTTATCCCCCCTTCATTTTAATTTATACTTGGTTCCCCTTATCCGTTCTCTGCGAGGCAGCCATGTCACCGCGTTTAACTTCGCGGATGACATTCAGCTGGTCTTCAATATTGACTCCTCGGACCGTCCATTGTCAACTTTCAGTCAACCCTATGCCACATCAGTGACTGGATGGGGGCTAACCACCTCAAACTTAACCCCGACAAGACTGAGCTGGTTCTTGTCGGGGGCGCTGCCAACCCATGGAAATCCACCTTTTGGCCAGCGAGGTTGGGTCTCCCCCCCAGTCCAGTTGACTCAGCAAAAAGTCTGGGGGTGATCATTAGCAATGATCTCACACTGAAGCCCCAGATTAATGCCGTAGTTTCTTCCAGCTTCTTCCAGTTGCGGAAAATCCGTAAGATTGCCTGCTTTCTGACCATTGAGGCCCTTACTTTAGTCCTATTAGCCTTAGTCATCTCAAGGTTAGATTACGCCAATTCTCTCTATGTTGGCATCCCGGCGTATCTAATGAAGAGGCTGCAGCTTGTTCAGAACCAGGCTGCGCATCTCATTTATCATCAACCCAGGCACCAACACGTCCGTCCTTTGCTAAAGTCCCTCCATTGGCTTCCTGTGTCCGAGCGTTGTAAATTTAAATTAGGCTGCACTATCTTTAAGTCCCTTGCTGGAACGGGTCCATCCTTTATCTCCTCACTAATACATCCTTATGTTCCCTTCCGTAACCTCCGTTCCTCCCATCTTGCCTTGCCTAAAGTTCCAACCTTTAAACGAAAGAAACACAGCGGTTTGAGATTTTCCTTTCTTGCCCATTCCCTTTGGAACTCGCTCCCTCTAGGTATAAGATCTGCTTCCTCCTATACTCGTTTTAGGTCCCTTCTCAAAACCCATTTGTTCTGCAATGTTTATCACTAACACCCTTTGCTCTGTGGACTGTTTTTCCCCCTTGTGCTCGAGTGCCAAGAAACCGTCTGGTGTTAGTTGCGCTTTAGAAATATTTTTTACATTACATTACGTGTTTCCAGTTGTCGGGAAAGGAGGCACCCTGGAAGGAGCAGTTGATGATTCGTCAAAGCTCTGGGCGATGATGTCAGGGTCTCTGTGGTAGATCTGGTGGGGGCAGGAGTCCGTGGGGGTCCAGGAGTGGGCTGTCTTCAAAGCCTTCAGGGTGTCTTCGATGGTGAGGGCGGTCCAGCTGCTGAGTGTAGGCTGTGTGGTGTAGGGAATGGTGGGTGTAGGTTTTTGCATGAAGGTTGTCGTCTTTGAATTTGTCATAGATAGTCTTGATTTTGTAGTGGAAGAAGGTGCAGAGTTTGTCAAAATGGTCCTGGCAAGGGGGGATGTCTATTGTCTCAATGTTGGGTTGGGCAAACTCTTTGATGATGCAACAGTGGTCCATCCATGGAAGATTGGAGGTGTGGCTGAAGGTGATGGAGTTTCCTGCTGTGACGATGGGGTCGAGGATGTGTCCTGCTGAGTGCATGGGTTCTGGTCCGATTTGTTTTAGTCTGATGTTGAGGAGGTTGTCAAGGAGGAGTAATTGGGGCCTTGGAGTTTGTCGAGGTGGAAGTTGAGGTCTCCCAGCAAGATGTAGTCAGAGGAGGTGATGGTTTGCGGAGTGAAATCTTTCGGGGATGGAGTTGGAGAAATGTGGGCAGTGTCCAGGGGGGTCTGAAGATGAGAGTGCCTTGGAGGTTGGTGATCGGGCTGGTCTGTATCTTGAAATGAAGGTGTTCCATCAGATCTGTGGGCCCACAGGTTGGATTTGTGAGTTATGGTGATGCCTGATCCAGGGCGGTTGGGGCGGCCCTTCCGGGTGATCTAGTAGCCTTCAGGGATGAAGATCGTGATGTCAGGTCGGAGACGGCGTTCGTCCAGGTTTCTGTGAGGAAGGCGAAGTCGGGGTTGGTACTGTTAAGGAAGTCCCAGATTTCCGCTGCGTGTCGGTGGAGGGAGCGGACATTGAGGAGGATGCATTGCAGGGTATGGACTATGGTGGGGTTGTGGCATCTGGGTTGAGGTGGGTCTTGGTTCGTAGTGAAGGCGAAGAAGAGGCGAAAGTGGCGGCATGTGAAAGGTCAATAGGCGTCAATAGTGAAGAAAGCTTGCAGTTGTTGTCCTAGGTGGTGTTGAGTGCGTAGAGATCTGAAGGACTGCAGGGCTAGAGGGACGGAGGACCAAGGTCCCTGGCGCTAGTTGCGGTTGGGTCGCCGACAGGCGCACAAAGGCGTGCCTTTAGCGTGCCAATGGCACCCCGCTGGGCACGGCTGTGCAGCAGCTATTTAGTAGGGGGCATGGGAGGGCGGGACAGCTGGGAGGCGGGACCTGGAACATGCGCGGGCTGCAGCGGGGAAAACAGGGAGAAAAACGCAGGAAGAAGGGGAAAGCCAAGGTAAAGGCCAAAAGGTAAAAACAGCAAAAAGTCCACAGTATCAGGAAAAAGGCAAAAAAGGCAAAGGTGGCAAGAAAATGAAAGATGAGGATAGTAACAATCATAGAAGCTCAGGCACAGAGCCTCGAACACCAACCTGCCAGTGCTGGGGGCAGGCACTCAATGGTGGAGCTGCGCGAGGTGAAGAGCATTATTTTGACCAGAAAGTAAGAGGTCTTTTTCTCACCCTGTCATGCAGCGGGCGCCATTAAGTAGGGGTTGGGGGAAGGCAGGACAGCTGGGAGGTAGGAGCAGGAACACATGGGAGGGGCCGCGGTGGCAGCAGCTGCAAAAAGTGGGAGAAAAAAGCCGGAAGAAGGGGGAAGGCAGGGAAAAAGGAGAAAGGCAAAGACGGCAAGAAAATGAAAGAGGCGGATAGTAACAGTCACAGAAGCAGAGGCACAGAGCCTTGATCACCTGCATGGCAGCGCAGGGGGCAGGCATCCAACAGTGGAGCTGCACAAGGTGGAGTTGTGCGAAGGGAAGAGCAATATTCTGACCAGGTCACGGTTACTGCTCACCCTGTCGTGCAGCAGGCACCAATAAGTAGGGGTCAGAGAGAGGGCGTGACAGCTGGGAGGAGGGAACACGCGGGAGTGGCAGCGGGGGCAGCACCTGCGAAAACGAGGAGTGAAAAGCAGGAAAAAGGGGAATGGCAGGGAAAAAGGAGAAAGTCAATAAGGCAAGAACAGCAAAAAGGCACAGTAACAGGAAAAGGCAAAAAAGGCAAAGACGGCAAGATAATGAAAGAGCAGGATAGTAAGAGTCACACAAGCGGAGGTACAGAGCCTCGAACACCAACCAGGCAATGCTGAGGGCAGGCTCTCAACGGTGGAGCTGCATGAGGGGAAGATCAGTATTCTGAGCAGGCTGAGCCAAGCTGTCTTAAAAAGGTGTGAATTAGCCTGCTAGAGAGACAAGGGATTTCCTGTGGGATGAGAACTGTAGAAGCTACAGGCAGGAAGGGGGGTGGAGTGGCGGAACTGGTCTTCAAAGGGAGAATGACACTGTGGAACAGCACAAGCTCACCCCCACACCTCAGCCGCACAGGAGCCCCTGTATTTACATTGGGGAAGGGAATGGAAGGGGAGTGTTAAATAATCTTAGCCACTGGCTGATGTAGCCTAATCTAACCTTCAAGGAGAGACTTTCTCCATTTTGGATTCTGGCAGAATTGTGCTTATTGGGGCAAGAATATGCCACAGTTTGGAGGAAGTGTTCATACACTTGAGTGGCATCCTGCTTCCCATTGGTCAGGGGTGCCCGACTGCTTGATGCCCAGGAACACTGCATATGCATGGAAGAGTTGCCAAGCAATTCAGATCTGCTGCCTAAAACTACAAGGAGATGAAGGACTGCCCTGCTGGAAACCTGATTGGTACCCCAGAGGTCTGCACTCTGAAGGACTGCACCTGCTTCACAATCTGGAACTACAGCCCTAAGGACCTTGCCTGGCTTCCAAAGGATTAAGAAGTGGACTCCCTGAAAGATACAGGTTAACAGAACCCACCTGCATCATCCCCATCAAGGAGTCCTCAGCCTGGAGTGAATCCAGTTGACCTTTAAGGGTTTGGCAAGGTGCCTTGCGGGAATTATAGTCCCAACATCCCAAGGACCATCTTAGAGCTTCTAGACTCCTGGCTTGGTGTTGTGGACAGTTTGAACCCACAAGGAGACCTTCTAGAAGAAGAGCCAGAAGTTTGGAGCAACTTTTGTAAAAAGCTCCATAAGGTGCCCAGGTGCATTGTGGTAGTTGTAGTCCCAGACCACAAGAGGCAAACCAGTGCATCCGAATCCTTGGCTGGTGCTGTGTACCACTTCCCTGTGCCCTGAAACACTACTGGAAGTAAGTGTAAAAGTGTTACCTCATTAGTAGCCTGAACCCTGGACTTTGTCCTTGTCCAGTGTGACCTTTTGTTACCCTTTGAGAGCTATTTGCTTCTAAGAGCTTTTGGTGTTCCTAAAAAACGAATCTATTTTTATATGTTTGTGATGGATTTGTATTGTGTGTTATGTCCCACTTATTTCATCTATTGGTGTTTTTAAATGCTTTACACACCTGTCTCCTAAGTTAAGCCTGCCTGCTTGTATCAAGCTACCAATGATTGAGCAAGGGAATAATTTATTGAGACCCTAACTGAACCTTTTATTATGTTTGTGGCCTTAATACCAGTGGTAAGTCACGATTTATCACTACTGATAATCCACTTTCCAACAAGGTGTCCAAATTAATGTGGGTCACTGCGCCTATCCGACCTTACTCATTCACGTCACCAAATCTAAGAGGTGGGCTTGAGCATGAGTTTAAACAAATGCATTCTGAAATATTTCAATTTTAAATTTTGAAATGAAGGTGATTGGGTTCTGTTCCTTGGACCAACGTGATAGTGTTCTAGAGTTCCCAGCTCTAGATTCCCAGTGAACGGCCACCATTTCTCTGTCACTTAAAAGTGTGCTGCTAGATAAGTTGAACATTTGTCAATCAAACACAATGGCCAGGATAATGTGAGGTTGGCCCAATTGTTCATTTAATTGTCTGATGCAAATATGTAAAGGTTTGTATATGGTATTCTCTTATCAACCAGAAGCTAGTGGAGACCTTTTAGGGCCAGTTTAGCATGGTTGTTTTTTTGTGAGTTGAGGCAAAGATTAACCGCCTGATTTTGAGAGTATATGGCTGAGATACCCGCCACCCCCTCTCAACACACTCCCCAAGAATGGGAAACCCGAAACGGTTCTGAACTTTTGGAAGACGGGAGGGAGTGACCCTCCTGGCCGTATTTATTAAAATATGAAACAAAATTAAAACATTAAAATAACAGTTTCATATTAATGTACAATTTAATTTCCACATCGCGATGTTTGGATAACCTTAACATATTCTCTAATACAAAGGTTCTCCTAGCCGAACTAACATCCTACAAAACGTTTAACTTGAAATTGTACATCCTAACGTTTAAGGGCCAACGGCAAGGTCGTAACCGGTGTCAAGATCCCTAAACCAGACATATCACCCTCACTTGTGAGGGGCGACCGCACAGAGGTGTACCTCAAGTGCATTTACCAATTTCCCTTGACTTGACGGGGGCCCCAATAAACTCGACGCTATTTAAAGGTCGTCCGAGGACTCGTGTGAGGTATCTAGAAGGTAGCGTAGACCCCCTCCCAAACCCCACACAACTTACCACATCTGCCGTCGCAGATGTCCCGGCCCCGGGAAATTCCCCAGGAGGGGGCTGTAGCCCCTCCTACCCAGGAAGGGGCCTTGACCGCCTTTCCTTTCCTTTCGGCGGCCCATCCTTAGAAGGGACCGCCTCCCCGTTGAGGGGCCAATGGCCACCTCCCTCGAGCGCTCCCATCCGTAATGGGTGACGCCCACCCCTAGGGATCTTCCAATTACTGCTCACCGATCATGACCTTACCGCCCGACCAAAATAAATACGACAATTCTAACTAAATTACTAAATGACTAAATTACTAAGAGACAGTAACAATTACCATTTATTAAAAGGCATGATTACTGATCAACACTAGTGCATAATTACTTTATTTGCAAAACATATTACAATTTGACCATTCTTTATTGCATATTCAAAGTTATCACGATAGTTATCACAACCTGCAAAAATTAGTGTTAACACATCAAACTTTATTCAAAAACCACATGCTGTCCTCAGGGGCTGGTGGGTGGGTTCAAAATTGGCTCTTCGTTCCGTCTCGAGCTCACGTGCCGCGAGGAGTTGCAGCTTCAGAGCACAGGAACAAGAGGATGCTTTCTTGGCTTGTTGCTCCTTTTATCCGTCTTCAGGGTGGGCGTAAACCCGCCCCTGCCTGCCCCAAAGGGCGTGGCCGGCCGCGTCAGTGTCTAGGCCAGCCCACTCCAGGGCGGGAAAAAGCGCGCCCCGGCTACGCCGCTTCGGGCATACCAGCCGAGACTCGCCTCCCGCCCAAGATGGCTTCCCGGGGGGATCGTGGTACTCCGCCATACGTTCGGGGGGACCGAATGGTCGCCCCTTTCCATATGGCTGAGATACCCGCCACCCCCTCTCAACACACTCCCCAAGAATGGGAAACCGGAAACGGTTCTGAACTTTTGGAAGACGGGAGGGAGTGACCCTCCCGGCCGTATTTATTAAAATATGAAACAAAATTAAAACATTAAAATAACAGTTTCATATTAATGTACAATTTCATTTCCACATTGCGATGTTTGGCTAACCTTAACATATTCTCTAATACAAAGGTTCTCCTAGCCGAACTAACATCCTACAAAACGTTTAACTTGAAATTGTACATCCTAACATTTAAGGGCCAACGGCAAGGTCGTAACCGGTGTCAAGATCCCTAAACCAGACATATCACCCTCACTTGTGAGGGGCGACCGCACAGAGGTGTACCTCAAGTGCATTTACCAATTTCCCTTGACTTGACGGGGGCCCCAATAAACTCGACGCCATTTAAAGGTCGTCCGAGGACTCGTGTGAGGTATCTAGAAGGTAGCGTAGACCCCCTCCCAAACCCCACACAACTTACCACATCTGCCTTCGCAGATGTCCCGGCCCCGGGAAATTCCCCAGGAGGGGGCTGTAGCCCCTCCTACCCAGGAAGGGGCCTTGACCGCCTTTCCTTTCCTTTCGGCGGCCCATCCTTAGAAGGGACCGCCTCCCCGTTGAGGGGCCAATGGCCACCTCCCTCGAGCGCTCCCATCCGTAATGGGTGACGCCCACCCCTAGGGATCTTCCAATTACTGCTCACCGATCATGACCTTACCGCCACAGGCCGGATAGTTGACCGGCTATCCGGACCCCCCACAACACTCCTGCCTAAAGGTCATGTCACAAAGTCTTTAGCCAAGCTATCAGGTCTCCTTTGAGTAACTCGTTCCCCATCCGGGACAAATGAACACCATCCCCCAAATACATACTATCGCCTTTAATACAACCATGCGAAATAGAATGCAGTGTACTTGAACGGAACAATCTACTCATTTTATTATTAATTTTTCTTACTGAATGATTCAGAGCAGAAACCGAAATAGCCCCCCGCCACACTTTCCGTGGAATCATATGGGACCATGCAATTGTGCACCCTGGAACTCTTCTCGCTAACCAACTTACAGTGGAAAGCATCCCCTCAAGAAGAAGTCGTCTACCAGTGGTCACCAAATCATTGCCCCCAAGATGTACTATGACTACAGACGGCGGTGACCTCGTCCGCCCTAACAAACCCTCGAAAAATGATTGAAACTGGTCAATACAGAGCCCGCCCTTTCCGTAGAAGGACACACTGTACCCGTATTCCCCAACCCCGTGAATCATGTCACCTGCTTTGAATACGTCCGCGGCACGCCTCACGTATGAGTGGCCCACGACCCACACCTCCTTTTTCACAGCCGGTGATGTCTGACCGCTGGCCCCCCGGTGTCGGGTCGACTGCACAGTCCGCCCCGCCTCGTAGGCTTGCGCAACTGAAAACCAAACAAAAACAAGAAGCGTGAGTACAACATTACAGCTTCACAACATGTGCAACCGCACATATCTCTTATAACAGTTTGAGGACCAACGCCCCACACGTTTTACTTGTTCAACATTCAGACCCCTGGCTGTAGCCTCTGTAGCAGCCCCTATCCGAAAGGAATGGGTCCCAAACTCGCCGGGGTTCAGGCCCGCGGCCGAAATTGACATCGCAAGCACACGCTGAAACTGAAACCTCGTCAGTGGGGTGGCGTCAGCGTGTCTCAACAAGGTCCCCCCCCATGATGCCACCCTATGCGTTAAATATTCCTCCACGCACACCACAGGGCACATGGAAGACCCGGGAATTCTTTGTATGATTATGCTGTCCCCGATCGCACCTTGATCGGTCTAGGACCTGACAAACGAGACAGTCATTGTCTCCCCCCTGATCTGAACGTGCTCTCGGCACAGTCCCCCCATGGCATCCTGCTTGTTCTTTGCCACTAGTTCGCTTACCCGCATAGCCCCATGGAATGCTAGCACAAAAGCGGCTCGGAATAACACTGATTCATACTGGGATGAACACGTTGCAGGAAGTACCGATAACAACAGAGCCAACCTATCAAAACCTATCGGGCGCCTTTCATCTACTCTGCGACCCTCAAGGCGTTGCCACCCACGTAGCGCTTTTTGCACCACGAAAGACGCAGTCGGGTCTTGGATCCCATGAGCCCTTGCCATAAAGGAGATGGCGGCCCGATGCCTCTGGGCCGTAGCCACTGATTTGCCTGCCTGATGTAAGGACAGCAGAAATTTTACCACTAGCTCTTCCTGACCCCAAAGCTCTCCCCTAGCAGTCTCCAAAAAGGCCCAATAGGATCGGAACGCCCCTTCATATGCCATCCTCGTCCAGGGTGCTAAACTCTCTCCCACGAGGTTCTGTAGTTCGGGGCACCGAGAGACCAGAGAGCTTCGGGAAAGGGTGCCGCCACCGGGTCCGCTGTGGGCAGAAAACCCCAGAAGGCCTGCATACGAAAACGAGAAAGCGCATCAGCCGCTTGATTCATTACCCCCGGCACATGTCTTGCCCTAAATAGCACGTTCAATTGCATGCACAATAACACAATTTCTTTGAGCAATCTCAGAATCCATTTGCATCGTGCTGCCTGGCTATTGATACACTCAACCACGGTCATGTTATCAGACCAAAACACCACAGAGTGATCTCTGAATCCCTCAGGCCAAGTTTTCAGGGCCACCAGAATGGGAAAAAGTTCAAGAAAGGCAATGTTACTTGTCAGCCCACACTCATGCCACCATAACGGCCATTTTTGAGCCGACCATTGTGTGCCGAATATGGCACCAAAACCAATGCTCCCAGCCGAATCTGTCCACAGCCCCAGCTCTTCGGAGGACACGGCCGGTTTATTCCAGACAATTCGACCATTGAACTCCGCCAGAAATGCCAACCAAATGTGCATATCCTGGCGAACCTCTGCCGATAGTCTCGTGCGATGATGACCCTCCTTCAGGCCGACCATGGCCTGAGCGATCGAGCGGGAAAAGGGGCGGGCCATCGGCATTACTCTCAGGGCAAAATTCAGCTGGCCCACCAATTGTTGTAATTGATGCAGTCTGACTTTAGACTCACTAATACACTTTTCCAGGGAAGCCCTGAATCTTAACACCTTTTCTCTTGGTAATCGAAAACAACCTTCCTCTGAATCGAGCTCGATCCCCAGGAACTCGAGGCAAGTCGAGGGACCCACAGTCTTACCTGGTGCCAGTGGCACACCAAAATGCTTCATTAAGACACAAAATTCATTCAAAGCCTGTCCACATTCTGGATCCCCGGCCGCCCCCAGAAACAAAAAGTCATCGAGATAATGCATGACATGTTGAAAACCCGTCCTCTTTGTGAAGACCCATTGCAGAAAACAACTGAACTTTTCAAAATAGGCACAAGATATAGAGCATCCCATCGGCATACATCTATCCATGTAATAGTGACCCTGAAACATGAAACCAAGGAGACGCTGATCGTCTGGGTGTACCGGGAGCAACCGGAACGCTGACTCAATATCTGATTTTGCCATCAGCGCACCGGGCCCTAGGCGATTCAACATGGCGACGGCCTCATCGAAAGATGCGTACCGCACCGAACACACTTCCGGGTCTATCGCATCATTCACGGAAAGACCACGTGGGGCTGATAAATTATGTATCAGTCGGAACTCACCGGGTCCTTCTTAGGGACCACCCCCAAAGGGGAACAAACAAAGTTAGCACATGGTGGCTCATCAAATGGACCGGCGACTCGACCTCGAGTAACCTCCTTCCCAATCTTCTCCTGTACCACGGTCGTATGTTGCAAGACCGACAGTTGGTTTTTACATTTTGCTGCACCCTGAAAATCCCCCACTGGGATGCGGAAACCATATGAAAACCCGTTCCGCAACACCCCAGCGGAAACATGATCCGGGTACTCGCTGAGCCAAGGAATCATTGCCATGGTATCAATCGGAGTAGGTAAAGGCGCCCCTCGGACTATTTCAGACCTGTTTGGCGCCTCCCCTACCACCGTTATCACCCGTTTTGGCTCTGCACATGGACTCAGGATGGGATGGCTGCCCACACCCTCCACATTCATGTCTAAACTTGCATGACCCCTGGGGCCTCGTACATTTACCCCTGTTAAAGTTCCAACAAATCCCCCTTTTACCTGCGTTGCCGTTCGGCTTCGAGTGGTAGTCATTACCTGTACTCGATCGAAAGGGTGTCCCAGCATATTGGCGGGAGGATTCACCCCCGCTACTCCCTACCAATGGTAACTTCAACATACCAGTACTCTCCATTTTCGACCACGAAACAGAATCGTAACAATCCCAAGTCAAGTTCTTGTCGTGTTCTTTCGCTTTTCTAAAAATATTATCGTAACAGAACCACTGATTGCCCCCATACGATACAGAATATTCCATGATCCGTGACTGATAAATAGGCAATTCGGACAGCAACTCGGGCCTACGTTCACCCATGATGGCGGTAAAAATTCCCCATGCCCTGCCCCAATTGCCAATGTTTTCGTCAACCTTAAAGGCGGCCATCTTTGCGCGCCAAACACTCGGATGCATGAGCTCCTTTTGGCTCTTAACATGCTCCATCTCATAATGATCTGTAAGCAACGAGAAAATGTTTACATACTCATCTGCCCACATCTTTTCCTTAATAGCCAGAGGTACATGCTGACCCAATTTTTCCCTTCGTGAGGGTGCAGACTCATCCCTCGCAATCGGCAATGGCCGCTTACCTGAACCGGAAGCTGCGTCTGCCGCTGGACCTGCTCCTGTCGATTTTTCACCCGCCGGAGACGGCGTGATAACTGGCCGGACACGGGGGTGACCACCACGGGAATCGGATTCCCCTCTGTCGGCACCGGAGTTGGCCCTTCGAGTGGGGTATCGGGAACCGGGGTGTCTCCCCCCGCTGCCCCCCGTCTGGGCCTCTTGCCCTTCCCTCCTGGAGCGGCTCCTGCCAATGGTCGTTTCGGTCCCCCTTCCCCGTCTCTAGCCGCCATCTTCTTCTTTAGATCGGTTACCTCCTTCATGAGCATACGGAGCATCTGGTCGGTAGTAACTCGCTTTCCAACTTTCCTAGGCATTCTCAGACAGAGTATCTGTAAGACAAAAAGAAAGATTACCACGTTCAAAATTGGCTCTTCGTTCCGTCTCGAGCTCACGTGCCGCGAGGAGGTGCAGCTTCAGAGCACAGGAACAAGAGGATGCTTTCTTGGCTTGTTGCTCCTTTTATCCGTCTTCAGGGCGGGCGTAAACCCGCCCCTGCCTGCCCCAAAGGGCGTGGCCGGCCGCGTCAGTGTCTAGGCCAGCCCACTCCAGGGCGGGAAAAAGCGCGCCCCGGCTACGCCGCTTCGGGCATACCAGCCGAGACTCGCCTCCCGCCCAAGATGGCTTCCCGGGGGGATCGTGGTACTCCGCATACGTTCGGGGGGACCGAATGGTCGCCCCTTTCCATTCTGAGGAGCCCTGTGATGTAATGTTGCAGCAGTCCAAGCCAACTCATTACTAAAGATCAGGAAAACTCTACTTTGGCTATAGTTTGTGTCACTGAATGATTTCCTTGAGTGAGGAGAGTTGTAACATTTACTACAGTTTGATTTGTGGTAAGAGCAAAACTTCTGAGTTGGATATAATCCCCAATGTTAATCCTTGTTTGCCATGACTGAGGTCACCAAGGTTATTGGTCATTCTGTTGTAAATTAACAGCAATCAGGTTAGCATTAGCAGAAGCCATCTTTATTTAGAGACTATCTTGCCCGTTATGTGGAATCCATTTTGTATTTCTGTCAGCCATTTTGTTTGCCATGTGCTACCACGTGCACGCCATGTGCTCTGTCCTACCTTTCTATTAACTGCTCTTGAAATCTGCCTAGAAACGAACTATATTTAGCATCTTCCACTTTCGCACATGCTCAGTTGAGTTCGCAGCTGTCCTTGCAGCTGTCCTTGCAGCTGTTAGTAGTAAGTAACTGTCAGGATGTGGATGTGTTTACTAGTCTTGGAAAACTGTTAACCCCTCCTACTTGTCGACTGTGCATTTCTATATGACCTTATAAGTACATAAAACCTACTTCGGTGCTTGTACCGCCTTCCTTTGAGCCCCTGTATGGGTATAAAAGGACCATGCTCTTTCTGTTCGGTGTGCTACTTCATACATTACCAAAGGGTGCTGTGTGAATGTAGTTCCACCTCATGAGGTTTATTAAACTTTGTATTTTCTAATCTAGTTTCTGTGCCAACTTCTTCCTCTTGGTCTGAG
Source organism: Lissotriton vulgaris (assembly GCF_964263255.1). Lineage (NCBI taxonomy): Eukaryota > Metazoa > Chordata > Amphibia > Caudata > Salamandridae > Lissotriton > Lissotriton vulgaris. The sequence continues at coordinate 61,204 of NW_028246855.1, forward strand.
GACTCAGTGCAGAAAAGGGCGAACCCATTGCACTGGTAGGCCTTGCTGAGGCTTACTCCGACAATTCAAACAGATAATTCTCCTTGTCAGAACTCCTCATCACCAAAATCTCTTTTCTGTACCATTTAGTTGACTTTCATCCAAAGGAATATGTGATAAAGATACTCTGTGATGCTTGCTCAGTTATCATTATTGCTGTTAGGAGTAAGACGCATGTGATTTGACTGTGGGCAACAAGCATTTGAAATTGTAGCAGTCTAGCATGTGAATGTGAGGGGGAATTTAGATTAATTTTCTTTTTCATTTAAATATACTTATTGGACAAACTGTAGAGTTTACATCACATTGCTTACCATGTTAGACGTTGGACATTACAGTACAGATTAAATGCAAACGTGGAATACAAACCGTGCAGTAGATAATGTGCACACCACAATTTCAGAAAGTTTCTGAAATATTGCTGTAGGAGAGTAGGATCTGCTTCTTATAGTTACCCCTACTTTTTTGCGGATGTTTCACTGTTTTTCAACTTTAGTCTGGCTCAGGCCCTGCTATCCAGGACCCCAGCCAAGCTGCTTCCTCTCTAAAATGATACCTTGTACTTTTGGTACACTCCAGTTTTGTTACTGGGGTACCCTTATGAGTCCCTAGTATATGGTACCCTAGATCCCAAGGGCATAGGTACCCCAGAGGCCTACCAGGGGCTGAAGCATGTATTATGCCACCCCTGGGTAGCCTACCAAAATGACACCACAGGTCTGCTACAGCAGCCTCTGTAAGGTGGTGTATGCTCCCCTTACTTAGATATAGGTTCCCTATATCTACCTTAAATCACTACACATATAAACCACCTCTATGGCAGGCCTTATCAATCCTGATAGCTTGTTTCCTTCCCAGTATAAGAATTGGCTTGGTAGTTTGGTCTGCCCTGTTCCCATGATGCACTGGGCCAGGGTCAGACTAATTTGCATATAGCCAAGTTCTGAGCTGGGATGGTGCAGTGAGCTAAAAAACGGTGATGGATCAAGCCCTGATCTTTGGACTGGGTAAGAGTGGTCTGCTTAATTCAGACACTCTGTTTATCACCAACCCCTTTTCTGAATCACTTTTGTCCACCATAAGCGTGGAAGGGTATACTCAGATGTGAATCCCTAGCTCATTGCACCATCAGGATTCGAGCAAGCCGGGCCGAAGACGGCTGAAATGCCAGAAACCGGTCCCCGGTAGCTTGTTTCCTTCCCAGTATAAGAATTGGCTTGGTAGTTTGGTCTGCCCTGTTCCCATGATGCACTGGGCCAGGGTCAGACTAATTTGCATATAGCCAAGTTCTGAGCTGGGATGGTGCAGTGAGCTAAAAAACAGTGATGGATAAAGCCCTGATCTTTGGACTGGGTAAGAGTGGTCTGCTTTATTCAGACACTCTGTTCATCACCACCCCCTTTTCTGAATCATTTTTGTCCACCATAAGCGTGGAAGGGTATACTCAGATGTGAGTCCCTAGCTCATTGCACCATCAGGATTCAAGCAAGCCGGGCCGAAGACGGCTGAAATGCCAGAAACCGGTCCCCGGTAGCTTGTTTCCTTCCCAGTATAAGAATTGGCTTGGTAGTTTGGTCTGCCCTGTTCCCATGATGCACTGGGCCACGGTCAGACTAATTTGCATATAGCCAAGTTCTGAGCTGGGATGGTGCAGTGAGCTAAAAAACGGTGAAGTATAAAGCCCTGATATTTGGACTGGGTAAGAGTGGTCTGCTTTATTCAGACACTCTGTTCATCACCACCCCCTTTTCTGAATCATTTTTGTCCACCATAAGCGTGGAAGGGTATACTCAGATGTGAGTCCCTAGCTCATTGCACCATCAGGATTCAAGCAAGCCGGGCCGAAGACGGCTGAAATGCCAGAAACCGGTCCCCGGTAGCTTGTTTCCTTCCCAGTATAAGAATTGGCTTGGTAGTTTGGTCTGCCCTGTTCCCATGATGCACTGGGCCAGGGTCAGACTAATTTGCATATAGCCAAGTTCTGAGCTGGGATGGTGCAGTGAGCTAAAAAACGGTGATGGATAAAGCCCTGATCTTTGGACTGGGTAAGAGTGGTCTGCTTTATTCAGACACTCTGTTCATCACCACCCCCTTTTCTGAATCATTTTTGTCCACCATAAGCGTGGAAGGGTATACTCAGATGTGAGTCCCTAGCTCATTGCACCATCAGGATTCAAGCAAGCCGGGCCGAAGACGGCTGAAATGCCAGAAACCGGTCCCCGGTAGCTTGTTTCCTTCCCAGTATAAGAATTGGCTTGGTAGTTTGGTCTGCCCTGTTCCCATGATGCACTGGGCCAGGGTCAGACTAATTTGCATATAGCCAAGTTCTGAGCTGGGATGGTGCAGTGAGCTAAAAAACTTTGATGGATAAAGCCCTGATCTTTGGACTGGGTAAGAGTGGTCTGCTTTATTCAGACACTCTGTTCATCACCACCCTCTTTTCTGAATCATTTTTGTCCACCATAAGCGTGGAAGGGTATACTCAGATGTGAGTCCCTAGCTCATTGCACCATCAGGATTCAAGCAAGCCGGGCCGAAGACGGCTGAAATGCCAGAAACCGGTCCCCGGTAGCTTGTTTCCTTCCCAGTATAAGAATTGGCTTGGTAGTTTGGTCTGCCCTGTTCCCATGATGCACTGGGCCAGGGTCAGACTAATTTGCATATAGCCAAGTTCTGAGCTGGGATGGTGCAGTGAGCTAAAAAACGGTGATGGATAAAGCCCTGATCTTTGGACTGGGTAAGAGTGGTCTGCTTTATTCAGACACTCTGTTCATCACCACCCCCTTTTCTGAATTATCAATCCTGAAGGCAAGGTGCTGGGTTTTGTGTGAGAGTGTAACTAAGATTTCTTGCTAGGGTTTTTAGTGTTCAGAAAAATTGACGCACATCAGGTAGCAGTGAAAGTAGAAAGGGTACAAAAATAAGAACGGTGCTACTTGGTCAGGGGAACCCAAAACCCCTGAGAAAGAGTCGGTCGAGATCCAGCCTGTAAATTGTAAACACTAGGTCCAGAGCACACTTGAAGTTAATTATTGTGACACATGCATTGTGCGAGTATCAAAGTCTTTTGTGATGAAATAACACGAGTAAGGAAACAAGAACGACAAACAATAGTTAATGCTTTTAGTTTTATATGTGATTGTGGTCCTCCTTCAAGAGGAGATCCAAAGAAAAAAACAGCCAACACGTTTTTCGTCAGACGTGTAGTTACCTGTGACTCTTCAGGGCTGAAAACGTTTTAAATGAGCAGTATCGGGGATCCGGTGATAATTCCAACCCGTTCCGGATCGGGATATAAGGTTGCGAAAAGGCCACTTTAAGCCAAAATCGTAACGAGTATTCAACGGTGGTTAAAGGGTCACTTAATGACGGGCGGGTTCTGCTGTCAATAATTCCAAGTGAATTATGCTGAAATGCAGCGTGGACTGATGAGTGTTTTGCTGTTACCGGATACTAGCCTAACTGAACCCCGACATCACAAAATGGATGCCAAAGCAACAGACACGAGTCTGGCCTCCTGCTGCTGGATGAAACTCCAGCAGGGGAGGCCTGGACAATAGGTTTCTTGTCACAGGTAGGTGTCACCTCCTCCCAGACAGGCTTTAGTGTATTGGGGCTGGGTGGGTGCACTCAAAGAGTGCTTTGAAGTCAGTATTGGGGGCACATTTGGTGCCCCTGTGCATAGCCCAGTTCAAACTGGTTGCCGGGGCTACCAGCCCCTGCTCTGGCATGAAACTGGAAAAACGAAATGGGTGTAGCCACCCCTCTTTCCAAACCCTCCCATAGGTTGGTCCCCAGAGTTTGTCCCACCCCTTCCTTGGGTATAAGATAGGGCCCCTTGGCAACAGGACTCTATATAACATCTGGAAGCAACTCTGATACTGAATCCTGGAACTTCGACGATCTGCACGTCGCTGGATGACTGAAGTGTCTCCCTTGGGGTAAATTAGTTACTCCCCTGCGTGGCAAGCACCAAAGATGCATCTGACCGTTTTGCATCTCCGAAGATCCCACTGGACTCTGAAGAAATTGAAACACAGGAGGTGGATTTTCAGACTTCCATGAGGCCGACCTGAGTCCCCAGCAAAGCTGAGGCCTGCAGCCCTCGTGGGTACCGTGGAACCGGACCCCCTGGACACCATGCACATTTGCAAGTGCTTCTGCTTCTCGACAATCCTTGGGGCTGTGCATTTGGTTGCTTGCAGCATTTCCACCAAAGATTGCTGGCCTAGACTTCACGAATGTTCCGTGAGCCGGCCCTTTGTGTTTTCGCTTGAGGTACCTTCGCGATCCCTGGTCCGTCGACTGGTAGGTCCCTGAGAAGGCAAGTTTGACTTTCCTTGGGCTTCCCTGGTTGCTCCAGACGTGCCCTGACTCTCCATCCCTTGTGGAGTCTCCTGGACCGTGCTGTTCCACACCGAAGCATCTTTTCTCTTCCTGCGTAGGTTGCTGTTGCCCTGGCTTGTTGTGTGAAATCCGGGCACCGACGCATCAGCACTCGACATCCTTCATGGGACAGCTCAAACGCAGCTCGTGGTTGTCGTTGACGCCTGCTGGTTCTCGTGGCTGTATAGTCAAGCTTCACCTCTTCGCACCTGAAGCACCAGACATCAGTGGGCATTCGTCTATCATGCCTCTGGTCACTAGCAAGAGACCCAGACTCTGTCCCCTCTGCTTTCAGGTTCCTCACATCTTTGATCCAGGCTTGGATCACATCGGACACTTTTCTCCTCCATGGCAGCAGCACTTTGCAGCTGATTGCCAATTAAATCAACTGTGTAAACAATGAAGAGTACGCTGTTCCTCAAGGTGGGAACGAGCTCAATGGGTGAACCAAGCAATGGGTAAAGGCCCCAACAATGGATGAAAGGGAGGGGAATCCTCCCTTTCGGAACTGAAACCCTCACACAACCGGCCATTGAAATCAACAACAATTCCTGACGAAATTTGACACCTATGCACCCGGCTTCCCTGGGCGAGGTAACTCGAGTACTTCGCTGTTCTCGTGGGCGTTGGCCCTAGAATCCCTTAAGTCTAAAGGGTTTGCTCAAAGTCCTCTCCTAAGTGTCCTTAATCTTTAAAATTCCAACAGCGACTTTCCCCATAGAAGCTAACGGCGTCTCGCGGCTGTGTACTCACACTGCACACGTCCCCCGCAGGTCCCCTGGGTGGTTCCTTGTGGTCCCAGCGATTCTACAGGCTCTAGGCCTTGTGTCTAGTCAAATTGTGGTTCTTATACCACTCTCTTAATATATGGTTTGGTCCTCCCCTGGGGCCCAGTCTATATTGTGCCATTTAATGAAGTTCTATTTTGCTTAAAGTGTGTACTTTGCTCTGTAAACTCATAAAGAGATTACTAGAGAATGTTTAGTAATAAATACATATATTTTATATATATACTGTGAGAAGTTGGCCTGATATATGATGCTCATTAGTTTTTAGTGATCACCTTGCATCACCCCAAACAACCCTTATGGTGATTGGTTGTAAGTCAACCTTATAGACCAGCTATCCTAATGGTAGCAGGGACAAAGCAGTCTTAGGCTAAACTCTTTTGTCATTCGAAGCCAGCTATTTTACCACATATAACCCCTTGAATACCAAATATAAGGACACCACACAGGTAGTTATGAAAATAAACAAGATATTTATTAACTAACAAACACCTCTGAACTCTTTATGAGATCAGAGGGCTAAGCACATGACAAGACTCAAGAAAAATACGATAAGTTGCACAAGTTACAATGTTGCCCTAGAGGCGCAACAAACCATATACTAAGTAAATGGTATAAGGAAGTCGATACAAGGAATGGAGCTGTACAGAGGCTGTAGGATCGCTGGGACTACACTATCCTAACTTTAGGTAAGTAATAGGAGGCCCAGGGAACGCGTGTGCAGAGTGTGAACTCACAAGCAAGATGCGTAACAACCTCTATGGACAGTACAGTTCAAGAAAAAGGTGAGTATGGACAATCCCGACTAGTTAGGATTAAAACGACTGTGAAACTGGACACTAGGAGAATCAATCTACCCTTGAGCACCGAAATGCTCTTGTTACCTCACCCACGGGCTGCGGGTGCAGAGGTGCGAAGTTGTGTCGGGTTTCTGCGTTGAAGTCTATGGAGCCTGAAAGAAAAGATGCTGCAGGCAACCAGGAGGAAGATGTCCGGTGTGATCCAAGGGTGGATCAGGAATGCTGAAGACCTGAAAGCAGAGGGGACAATGTTCAAAATCACTAGCCAGTGACTGGAGTGGAACCAGATGCTGTCGTCGCGATCAGGTGAAGAGTGGACGCTTGACTCTGCAGCCACATGGACCAGGTGGTGTCTTCAATGACCAGGATGGAGGCACGAGCTGTCCCATGCAGGCTCTCGCTGTCGGCGGTGTCGGATCCGGATTAGGAGTCAACAGGCCTTGGCAAAGGCAACCCACGCAGTGAGGGGAAAAGACGTCTGGTGCGGACCAGGAGGGTCCGGGATGCCTCTCTTTTGGATGGAAGCAAGGGCCAGTCTGGAGCAACCAGACCAGTGGTGTTGATGTTGTGGATCGTCGTCTAGGAGGCCATTAGTCAGCTGGCAAGTGACCAGACAACGCATCGAGCAGCAAACAGGCAGAAGGGCCCCACGCAGATCTCGTGGATGCTGGAGGGCTGGTCTTCGGTGCAGGAGCTACTCGGGGCTGGGGATTCTCAATCCCCAAAGCACTTTGTCGAGGTTACCTCAGATGTCGTGCTGGAAGAAAAGTGCAGTTTCTCCAAGATGGCTGGTCCCACGTGTCTCGTCACACCCACGGATCTCAGCTGAGGTGCAGATGTAGGTAGAGGTCGGAGAGGTCTGGGAATCTGGGTCTCGTTGGGCTCCGAAGTCTGGATCCTCGAGGGAAGACGACAAAGTGAAGCCGCTGGACGCTGATGGTGCCTGCTTGTGCAGGGTGGACACTACTTGCCCACAGGGAGATTTCTTCAGTCTTTTGTGTAGAAAGTCGAAGTCCAGAGTTTCTTCTTGTAGAATTTCAGTTCAGGATTAATCTGATTTGGAATGGGACCAGCTCCTACCTTTATCCTGCTAAAGGGGGCTGCACTATCACTAGATCCCTCCCATGGGTGGGAAAAGGAAGGGGGGTGGTTACACCTCCTATCCTTTGTCCGGTCTTGTGCCAGTGCTGGGGCTGGAGTGCCCCAGCAACTGGTTTGAACGGTGTATGCACAGGGCACCTTGTGTGCCCCAGGCATGTCTCATTCCTTTCAGCCCTGTCCTACCTAATGCACAAAATCCTGTCTGGGGTGGTGCTAGCACCTCCCAAGGCAGGAAACCCTTTGTCAAAGCCTCCCTCGCTGGAAGGACTCCCAGCAGCAGGAGGTCAGACTTGTGTCTGTGGTGGCAGCATCCATTTTGTGATGCTGAGGCTCGAGTTAACTTTAACCGGGGTTCACAGTTGCATACATATCGTGTCCATCAAAAAGGGTGGAATGCTACCCCCGTCGCCAGAATTGGCGAGGGGGTAGTATTCCAATTCGTATGACACCTTACTCGACATGTTTTGATACTGCTATGCCAAAGTTAGCAATAACCGCGAGGTTATAATGCACTTAAGAGTATATGGTATAGCGTTATCATGGAAACAGCTAAAGAACTTGGTTCCGAAAGCTGTAGACAGGCTCAGCTAATGCCAGAGCACTATTTCACATAATTCCAAGCACTCTGCCTCCAGGATTGTTAAGGCCTGCCATAGGAGTGACTTATAGGAGTACATGTGTCCATGTTAGGGTTACTGGAGAAGTGTGGCTCAGGGGTTAGAGGCGGCAGACCTGGAAGCTGAGATCGGCCCTGGACCAGGGTTCAATTCCCGCCTCGGCGGGTCTTGGGCTCAAAAATTCCACGGACTCGATAATTCTCGCTCCGGTGCCTTCTCAACTCAAGGGTTCACACTCTGCGACTCTGGGCAATAGCTTGCTTAATCTCCACAACGGCCCCTCGCGGCGGGATGCCTGGCTTTCACCTTGGGGATAACCTTCCGGGGTTATCTCACAGGGGAATACCAGGACGGGTTCCCTAAGCAAGCGCCGGGAAACCCTTTGTGGGTAGCTGTGCGCTATATAAGCTCAAATACATACATACATACATACATATAGGTATACTATATCTAAAGCAAAGGGTGATTACACCACCTTGCCCCAGCTGATTGATCAGACAGTTGTGTCAGATTTGGATGGCCAGCCAGGGGTGGCATAATACATGCTGCAGCACCTGGTAGGCCCGTGGTTCACTTATGCCCTGGGTACCTATGGTACACTGTACAAGGACTTACAAGAGTGACCCAATACCAATTGGTAAATGCACCTAAAGTACATGGATGTCAATTTAGAGAGAGAACAGCTAGGCTGTGGGTCTGATTAGCAGGCCCACAGCCAGGGAAAGTCGTAAACCAGTGAAGCAAAAATCTGGGGTGAACATAGGATTGCAGACCCTACTCTCCTACATATACCATGTGTGGTTCTCCTTCCATTTAGACATTCAAGAGGTTATGATCTGGTATACCAAACTGCTTTACACTCCTACAAGACTTAGCCTGAAGGCTGCTCTCCAAAGCTACCACACTAGGATAGCTTTCAATAAAGGTTGTCTTAAACCTATCATCAGTAAGGGTTGTTTGGACTTGTGCAAGGTTCCCACTACAACTAGTGGACAGCATATGCCAGGCCAACTTCTCACAATTGCAAACAAATTAAGTTACCCATCTTAAAGTTCCAAGTGAGTTCTTTGTAGGGTATATTTTGCCAAGCCGTAATTTTGTACATTTAAAGTAGTCAACACTCATCATTGATTTCAAGTGTCTCTATTAGTAAATAGCCCCATAGGGGCCCTGAATCGATCTCAGACAAGATGCTGCAGGTAGGAGTTAAGCATACATTTCTAGTTGTTCCTTACAAATGATCAGGTCTGATAACCACGATTTGAGGGTAGGCGTCCAGCCTCAACGCCAATGTCTTGCTACTTGCCTTTTAGCCACCAATAAAAAACATGTAATACATTACCTACTTGCTCCAGGCCGTGCTTAATTTGAGATGGTGGCTGTCAGTGGGGAAAACCAACACTAATTTATGGGGAACTGCATATATTTTTCCTCATCAGACATTCCCAAGAGCCAGAGAGGGAAAAATGTACAAAGCAGCAAGATGGAGGAAGAGACAGACGGAAAAACTGTCACAAAGATAGAAAAAACCAACAAGAGTGAGAAAAAGGTGCAGGGAGAGTCTAGCAGTAGACTAAAGTGTCCAAGGCTTACAGGATTTAAGAATACCAGCCATAGTATTCGACACGTTAGCATTTTATAGGGCCAGCCGCGGGCTTCTGAGCAGAGCTTTGGGCACCGGCACTCTTTTTTTCACAAATTAAGCATGGCCCATCCTAACAGAGCAAAGCAGCACTTCAATGTGACTGAGAAGCGGACTATTTTGGAGATATAGCCAATAGCGATGTATTGCTGGACGAGCCCATGCAGGGTGTACTTACCTGCTGCAGAGCCCCACATCTTCTGCAGATAGAGTTTTCCTTAAATCCACACAAACTGATGGAGTGTGGTATAATCCGTGGTGGTAGGAAAAGTGAATTATGCACAACTTGCTGTTATCAGGAGAGCAGCAACCTTTCCACTCATCAGACACCAGACAGTGCAGGTCAGAGCTCCATTTGTATCTTTCTGAATGGAGCTATATGAAGATGTAACTAGACATTTGGGTGAAGTACCAGATAGAGGATTTCCCAATGATTTCAAACAAGAGGAGTACTGAGGAGACAAAGAGGTAAGTGTTTCGCGACTCTCGCAGAGGCGATAATATATTTAGGACTGCTCTGTATTTCCACCACTCCCAGCCCATCCTGCAGCATCTCGCATTATCTATCTCCGGTGATTGAGAGGAGCTCTGCTGTTAAATCAGTGTACGTAGATGAAACGGGGCTACTTTTTTCTATCATAAAGTATGGAATATATGGCTGGGAATGACATTAGGAGCAGGTAAAGTGTGCTTGCACACATAAATAATTCAAGTCCAAGGGAGGTGCTTGTATCGTGGTTTAAATAAAAGAGAATATCCAAAGGGTAAAGTCTTATTCCAAACTTTTTATTCCAAGTAAGGACCCATGACCCCTTGCCACAGCAGCAGGACGGCCAATGAGCCATAAAAGATCCACCTTCCAGAAAGCCTCACCAACATGGCACAGGTCAATTCCAATATATACATTCTTAATATTTAAAGAAACATCTACTATCAAGACATATACATTACAATGCACCCATACTACAGTGCTGCAAAGCCACCGGCAGAGTATGGAAGTTGTAGCCGTTTCCATGGAATTCACAGTCGTTGCCCCCCAGGCTAGTTTGACATTGGTGACCTCAAGGTCTGAAAGAATAAAATGGTGAGTTGGATGGGAATGCTGACAAAGTAATAGAGCACATTTGGGTGCACAACAATATGTATTAGCACCATGCACCCCACAAGAGAAAATGGCAAGTTGATCCACCTATCTATTTTAAACGCAATGTTAAAGAGAGTGATGTCATATATTCCCCCTGATGACAGGCTGCTCAACCAAGCTCACCCATATTTCCAGGTATTTCACAGAGATCTGGCACCACGTAAAAGGGGTGTAAACTCTAGTGTGAATCGCTTAGCACTTGAGGTGAGAGGGAACATGATCGATTTACTCCAATGTGCCATAATGTCTGACAGTGTACCGTATTTTATGTAGTCTCAGAGAATTGCATTCAGGATTTTGTTAATTTTTTCTGCTGTACAATATATATCATCTACACACAGAGAGATTAGGAGGTTATTGGATGTGGATCGGAGAGCGATTGTCGACTAATGTCAATGGAACTTGGCGTCTAGTCACTCCAATACAATCGCAAAAGTATAGGTGAAAGCGGGTACCCTTGCGCGGTGCCTCTAGAGATGGCTATTGGTGTTGAAATAAGTCTGCTTATTCTGGGTCTTCCTCCTGGTTTATTATATAGCAATCTAATCCACATAGGAACATGGATGCCCATTCTTTGAATTCTTTTGAAGAGGTACCGCTACTCAAGGGAATCAAGGGAATCACACACTTTGACTGAGTTTAGAAAGACAACCATTGTATCAGCATCTCTGGTGCATTAGAGTGAACAGGGTGAGTAAGTTGTGAACTGGTGATCGCCCTAGGGTGAACCCTGTTTGATTTGGTGAGATCATTTTTTTTAGGAGAAGGAGTAATGTGTTCACAGTCAGTTTAGCCAGTATTTTGGCTTCACAGTTTATTAATGCGAAAGGCCAGTTGTATGATAGAAAAACAATTGTTTTTTCGACGCATGCCTCTACCACGCAGCCCAACTACAAATGCGTCTTCACCACGCAATCCTTTGTGACACATGCCTTTACCATGACATTTCGTGGTATAGGCAACTAATGGCAAAAGGGTATGTGTGGCTAGGATCACAACTACCCTGCCTCCCCCCACCACCCCATCCCTTCCCGGGCCGGCTTTAGCGCTGGTGGCGCCCTGTGCAACATGGTTTGTTGGCGCCCTCTAATAACCACTGCCGTTATGGATTTCCTCACTACCGCCCTTTTACAATGCCCAGCGCCGCTGCCACTAATAAGAGGGTAGGGTGTCAGAGCACTTTACATCACTCACACTACACAGAGACAATCCATCATACGTCGGGTGAATGTTCGCACTTTATAAGTCTCCTTTTCATTTCATTTCATTATAGGAAATGTTACATAAAACAGGACTACAAGGTACAGGTGTCAGGTCATCCATTCTGGTAGACAGTATAGTTTAAGAGTCCTTGGTCTGGAGAAGCACAAAGGCTGAATTTAAAACTTAACACCATGATTGGGGGTTGTTTTTAATAATCAGAATTGATTTCTATCCAAATGAACCCGTTTTTCCAACATTAGGAAATTGAAAGACAGGATAAACTCACATGGCTCTAACAGCTCTAACGCTCGTGCAGTTTTTATGCAGCTCTTTGGTGACAGTTAATAGCTCACTGTTTTATGTTAGGATTATAATTTATAAACTAAGTCACAAAAGGTTCGCTCCGGAAAAACAAAGTAACCCACTGACCTTTTTGTATTACATGCGCTTTGTGATCTCCATGGTAAATGTTCTTTGCAGCAGGCCCGTTAACCTTCTGCGCTACCTTGCCATGAGTCAAAACTTTCAAAAGACAAACCTCCGATCTCTCTCTCTCTCTCTCTCTCTCTCAGAAGCACATTAATCACCGCTGTTATCTTGACGTTTATGTTTTTGCCTGTACATTTCTGGAGGACAAGAATGCAGCAGCAGGTGCTATAAAACCACACAATACTTCCAAATACAACCCCCCACCTGAAGTCAGCGCCCAGCGCGGTTGCACCGGTCGCACCGCCCTGATCCCTTCCCCCCCACGCTGTCCCTTCAACTACCCCAACCCCTTCCACTGCCCTAAAACCTAGCCAACACTAAAAACGAACCCAACTACCCATTCCCCTCCCATTGCCCTAATGCCTAAAACCCCACACTACCCTTCCCCACGCTGTTCATTATACTACCCCAACTCCTTTTACTGCCCTAAAACCTACTCCCACCCCGTCCTAAAAACAAACCCATCTACCCATTCTCCGCTCACAGCCCACTGCCCTAAAACTCTGCACCATAACCTAGACTACCCAACCCACCACCATTTTCACTGTCCCTTAAACTACCCCAACCCCTTCCACTGCCCTAAAACCTACCTGCCCCCAGCCATAAAAACTATTCCACATACTCATTCCCCTCAACTGCCCTGAGGCCTAACTTACACTACCACGATCCCCCTTGACCTCTCTACACTGTCCCTTAAACTACCCCAACCCCTTCCACTGTCTTAAAACCTACCCCGACCCCTTCCTAGCACTAAAACCTACCCCAACTACCCACCCCCCTACCACTGCCCTAAGGTCTAAAACCCTGCCCTCTAACTAACACTATTCCAACTCCCTATCCCCCTTTGCTGTCCCTTAAACTACCCCAACTCCTCCCACTGCCCTGAAACCTACTCCGACCCCCTCCAACCCCACCAGCCCCACTTACCTCACAATGGCATCTTCCTTCTTCTGTCCTTCAGCAGCTAGACTGCGCACTGCCTTAACCACGCATGTGAGTGGTCACGGCATATGTGTGGTTAATGCACGCATGGTAGAGCTTTGGTGGTCGTAACACGCGTGGTTCAGACTATAGTGTTCCGACTGTGACTGTTTCCCAGAAAGGCCTGAATGGATCATACCCACAAATATGGTTTCCCAGGAGAGTGATATGTAGTGCCTCTCTATCGGAATGAGATTAGTATATGTTCAGTGGTGGCTTCTTTGAATCATACAGCCTCAGCAATAGGGGTTTTCCACCTACAACCCTTCAATGATCATCTGGATCTGGTTGTATCAGGGATTCTCAATGTGTTCCCCAACCATGCAATGATAGTATCTTCCAAATATTCATTAACATGGCTCATTATGTTGCATCACCTGGAGGGGTAGACATCAGAAAACAATTCTGTGAACCCCTTCAGTAAATCTTCAGCAACACAGAGCATATCCCTTTTGCTATCTGTAATACTAACAATGTCACTGGCTGAACACAGCTGTTTGAATAGGTTAGCTAACTCTCTACCTAGGTGATCCCCTTCTCCATACTTCAGTGCTGTGGCATGTTTCCCAGATATTTCAGCTCCCTATCTCCAATCTCATTGGTTTCAGAGATCTTACTCTGATGTTTGATAGAGTGGCAGAATCTTACTCATATGCCAGTTTATTTTCTAGGTCCTTAATTTTGAGTTTAAGCTTGTCCATTTGAACTCTAAGGGCTTTGAACACACCATTGTGTTTGACAATATAAAGCACACAGTGGAGAAGTGTGGCTCAGGGGTTAGAGGCGGCAGACCCGGAAGCTGAGATCGGCCCTGGACCAGGGTTCAATTCCCCGCCTCGGCGGGTCTTGGGCTAAAAATTCCACAGACTCGATAATTCTCGCTCCGGTGCCTTCTCGACTCAGGGGTTCACACTCTGCGACTCTGGGCAATAGCTTGCTTAATCTCCACAACAGCCCCTCGCGGCGGGATGCCTGGCTTTCACCTTGTGGATACCCTGCCGGGTTATCTCACAGGGGAATACCAGGACGGGTTCCCTAAGCAAGCGCCGGGAAACCCAGTGCGGGTAGCTGTGCGCTATATAAGCTCAAATACATTTACATTTACATTTACACAAACCACCACATTGAATGCCTCCCACATGGTGCACATTCAGTAACTGAGACAATGTTGTGGTTAAAATAATCAGCAATTTCTTGCATTAATTCATTAATTAATAATCTGTCCATGAGTGCACCTGGAGGAGGCTTACTATGGGGAACTGTTTTAAAAGTGTCTGAAAACTGTAATTTCAGTAGACTCAGGGCATGCTCCAAAAGAGTTTCTTTTTTCTTAAACTGTTTTTCTTAATTTTATTTTTCTTAATTTTTTTTTCAAAGGTATAGACCATGTTCATATACGATTACATATCTCGTAGACAACAGCTGACACAATGAACATTCCAATAATGGACTCAGGAATTTTGACATATACTTTCCCTCAAAGAATTATTCCAATCCGACATTCTTTTTTTTCCGAACTGTAACTAGGCCAACATCCACACTCCCACGTGTTTAGGGAATTAAACCGAGTGCATATCCATGGCAATCGTCCACCCTGTAATTCTTTTCCGGTCCTCTAGGACCTCCGTCCAGTATGTCTGAATTATTGGACAGGTTCATACCATATGTGGAAAATCTGCCTGAACATATTGACATCAAGGGCATTTTGGATCTCTAGAGCCCTCAATAGTGTGCAGCCACCTGGGTGAAAGGTAGGTAATATGAACTAGATTATACTGTATTTGTTTGAATCTATTACATACCGACACCTTGCCTATGCTCTTGTGGATTTTCTCCCAGTCACGTGGTGTAATCTCCTGCAGACACACCTGCTGCCATTTCTCCTCTACTTATATGGGTCCACATTTTTTATCGGCCCTCAACGCCCTAAATAGGTGGGTGACAAACTTCCACCCTACAGCCATGGCGATCATACTGACCAAGGTATGGGTGTGCCCTGGGGCCTCTAGGAACGTAGGCCATAATTGCCGTGCCGTTGCCGCTATTTTGGCATATTGCAAAAATTGCCCTGATCTCAACTCAAAGGTATCTACTGCCTACTGATATGTAATGAATCTGT
This sequence comes from Lissotriton vulgaris, assembly GCF_964263255.1. Lineage (NCBI taxonomy): Eukaryota > Metazoa > Chordata > Amphibia > Caudata > Salamandridae > Lissotriton > Lissotriton vulgaris. The sequence goes on from NW_028246855.1 coordinate 76,513, forward strand.
TTTCTGGGTATAGGTCAGACAACATTAGGCAGCCCCCTTCCTTCCATTTGTCAGTCGACATAACCTGCTCAATTTGACTGAAGGGTGGCATAAGCCAGAAACCTGCCTCTGGGGCATATGGCCGCCGCCGAATAAGCGTACTGACCACTCAGTTCCATATTGCAGCTAGTAATCGACCCAATGGAGAACATTATTCCTGTTGCCCCCCGCCCGCCAAAGGAGTGCACCTAACTGCTGGTTTCCATATGTGTCTGCCAATAGGGACCTTTCCCAGGATGGGTCAGTGTCCAACCAGGCTATGGCATGCTGTAATTGTGATGCAAAGTAATAGAGTTCTAAATCTGGAATTTCTAAACCTCCTTTGCTCCACTTGCATTTCAAGATGTCTAGGCTGACCTGAAAACATTTCCCGTTCCATAACAATTATTTGAGCAGTGCGTCTATTTCTTTAAATACTTGATGCAGGAGTTCAAAGAAGGAACCCTGCATAGTGAAGAGACATCGAGGTAAAACCACCATTTTTATCAAGGCAATCTTTCCCATCAATGAGAGCTTGAGTGTGTTCAAGAAGGTAATTCAGCCCTGAAGACCCCTGAGTATTCTCCCCATATTGTGCTGGTAAAAGGTGTCCTCATCTCTACCTATCCATATCCCGAGATAGCGCAGTGTGTCCGATACCCACGGGAGCCCCATCTCAGGGAGCTGGCCACCCTCCCTCTCGTCGACCGACCCAATCACATATAGTTATGATTTTAGTTTATTAATGTGAAGTCTGGAGGCCCTAGCAAATTGATTTAAAACGGCAAGCAGTATCGGAATTGAATGGGTCGGTTGACGTAGGTACACCAATGCATCGTTGGCATACTGCGACACAATATGTTCCGTACCACCGAATGCCCTGCCCCTGGAGCACCCCACGAAGATGACACTCCAATGGCTCCATTGCCAGGGTGAACAGCAAGGGGGAGAGAGGGCACCCTTGCCGCATCCTCCTTTCTATTGATATTGTATCTGAGAAGTACCGACCCATGCGAACCCTCGCCACAGGCTGAGTAGAGTAGTTTCACCCAGTTTACGAACCCCTCACCTATCCCCATTTTCAGAAGCACCTGCCATAAGTATTCCCATCGGATCGAGTCAAAAGCTTGTTCGATAACTAGGAATACAAAAATACTCTGTTGGACCCTACCCTGCAACGATTGCATGACATATGCGAGATGACGGATGTTCCTTAATATGTTCCTACCTGGCATAAAACCTGACTGGTCATCGTGCACTAGCTGCCTGAGATACACAAGCAGCTGCCTTGCCAGCATTTGAATAATAATTTTAGGATCCACGTTTAGTATAGAAATTGGCTGACACAAACTGGGGAGCAGGGGATCCTTTCCCGTTTAGGGGATCAACACAATCAGCACTTTAGATGGAATCTGGGAGTACATGTTATGAGCAGCGGGGTAGTGTTCAGACAGATAGCGGGCCAGGTACTGAGTCTCCTCTTTCTGATTAGCAACCGCCATCAGAATAAAAAAATAGTCCAATCTACTATATGTGTTGGCAGCAGGTGTGTGACACAAGTACAATCAACAAGAGGGGTTGTGGTGTTGCCATATGTCCAGAAATGATAGTTGTAGATCATATGGCACATAGGCTCTCTCGCTTTAGGTTTGGCTTCCAGTTTGGGGGGTTGTCTGTCTACCTCCCCATCAAGGGCACAATTAAAATCTCTTCGACAATCAGCACTGTATCTGGATCCAGAACCAACTGCCCTAGGACCTTTCCCCAAAACTCCCCATTGCCACTATTTGGAGCGTATATATTTACCAAGCATACGCATCGCCCCTCTAGTGTCCCCTCCACCACCAGATATCTCCTGTCTGGATCTAGTCTATTGTTTACAGCCTCAAAGGGGACTCCTGGCTCCGCCCATATAAGCGCTCGTCTAGCATACCCCAAATAGGAAGTCGCAAAAAACTGGCCTCTCCTCCTGCGTTGGACATATTTAAGACAGTCTCCCCATAGGTGTGTCTCTTGAAGAAGGGCTACACTTATCCTATATCGTTTGAGATACATAGCCACCTGAATCCGTTTAACATTTTGTTAAGCCCCCTAACATTCCACGTTATGAATTTATACTTCGGTTCATCTCCTGGCATGAGTTTGATAACTTTGGGTGTGGTGACACCCATTGTATGTGGGGGAGAAACCCAATAGTGTTGCAGTGTGACCCCTCGTTCTGAAGTCTCCCAGGACCTCTGGTGTCTTGTCATAGTACATTCCAGGTATTAAACTGTAAATCATAACATTGTGAACTCCCAATCCCACCTCCCCCCTCCCTCAGGCAGTAGTACTTTATTCTGCCAACCCAACCCTGGTATGAGGACTTAAGACCCCACCCCAGAGCTGTCACCCACCCCCTAGATCACCCCCCAACTTGAGTCAACAACTATAATCTGAAGGACGTTCACAAGAAAAATAACCCCCCAATCCCTGGTATACAGCCAAGCTGTCTGGCACCGCGCTTCCCCGCCCGACTAGTGGTCTAGCTAGTTCGCCTCAGCGCACTACAGTTGGAGTGTCTGAACTGTAGATAGGCGGAATAGGTCTCATCCCCTCAATGATGTTTCAATACCCCCCTGCAGTCCCTAGGGCTAGGAGCCCCCTCGTAGGTGCCCCGTATCCGAGTCAAATCCCATCAGGGCCAAGTCCAGTACTTACAATTTCAGGGACCTGTTACCCCAATGCTTCAGTTCGTTAACTGGCCCTCAAGTGTCTCAGAAGCCACCATCGACTGGGCTGGCGGTGCCCTCAGGCTCCAACTGAGTTTCTTGTACCAGTCACAATGGGGATTGCCTCCATCTCCGTTTGTAGGGTGCCATCCGGCCCCACCATGATTCGACCTCCGTCCGATAAGTCCCGTAGCCTGGGTCGTTGATCTCCAGTGTGGCGATGTTGGTTCCCTTGCCGACCACTCCTTCTCCTCTGTTCTTGTCAGCCTTGGTTTTGGTCCTGTCCAGCCAAGACCAACGAGTCCATCCAGTCCATTGCCTCTTGCGGAGTAAAAAAAAATGGACCTAGTCCGCATATTGTACGCGGCGCCAGGCCGGAAATATGAAACTGTACTTGATATTGATGTTTTTCAATCGCCGTTTGACACCTAGGAAGTCGTTTCGCAAATCTTGCACTTTTTTGGTGTAGTCCGGGTAAATGTGTAGATCACGATTTTCAAACCTGGGCGGACCGTTCGTACGAATAAATTGCAGGATATCGTCCCGGTCCCTGAAGTTGAACAAACAAGCGATCAGCGCTCTAGGTGGCGACCCAAGTTTTGGAGGGGGACCGAGGGAGCGATGGGCCCTTTCGACTGCGAACATACTAGAGAGCGTGAGGTTCGAGAAGGCGGAACCAAGACATTCCTCCAGAAATAGATCTGCCGCCGGACCATCCGCCTTTTCTGGAAAACCCAAAAATCAGAGGTTGTTCCTCCTTGTCCGCCCCCTGCGTCGTCTGCCCTGTCTTTGAGACGGGTAGTTTGCTTCTGAAGTGCGGATACTGTTGCATGTAGTTGCTGGACTTCGGTCTGCAATGTGCCTAGGTCCCCTACAGTGGTAGTAACTCGGTCCGCCACCTTTCTTAAATCCACGCACAAATGGTTGATGTCCATGGCCATACCATCTATTTTCAACTCCAGCACCACTCGCGATTCTCTTATGGCCTCCAAAATGTCAGACTTGTCATGGGCCACCGATCCCTGCTACAGTACCTTTTCAGTATCTGGTCTAATGCGGTCAGAGGAGGTCAGGCCCGGCACAGTGTACTGCATGATTTTATTAGATTGTGCTCCTCTTGTGGGTTTATCTCTCCCCATATTCAGTGGAAAAGTAGCAAGCTTTTCCCCCGTGACCTCTCACTCGTAGGCTAAGGGTGCAGGGACTGGCCCAGGGACCAGCCGGGACCAAAGGATATAGGCACAATCACCCTGCGTTGCCTCAAGCCCGGGACAATATGTCATCTCTAGAAGGTTCGCCTCTCAGGCCACCTCACTCAACGTTCGAGGTCCGCCAGCGGTCACCCACGGCCCGATCTCCATTATGGGCCACTCGTTCATGCCCCATAACCCCCGCACTGTGCCCACTCCAGAGTACATGCTACATTTCCCCCCTGTATTCCTTAGAATGAACAAGCCAACATGCATTTGTGTTTGTAGTGGCATTTGTTGGCCGCAGTTTTATTAGGAATACATAGATATAGTTTGGCATGGTTTGCATCCCCTGGACATAAATCAACATCGTAGAACTGTCATATTTGCGTCATAAATCATATGCATTTGTCATACGTAATATCGGTCATAAATCATATATAAATCCCCAATTATCACATTAGGCTGACAGTTCGCTGGTTAGCTCATTTGGATGCTTGTCTTGTTTCTTGTCCCTTCTGGGTCATCTCTTTGCACGGTTGGATTTGCGCTCTCTTTGCGCGGGGGGTAGCTCCTGTCTCCAGAGTTAGGCCATGACTCGCTACCTTGTTGGACTCTTTTGTGCCCTGCCATCTGGCAGGGGCTGGGCTGCGAGCGCCGTCTCCGTTTGCTACCCCTTTTTTTGTAGGCCAACTCGCCCAGCCGTGAGGCATCCCAAGGTGAGCGGCTTAGGCCAACTCACCCAGGCGTGAGGCATCCGAAGGTGAGTGGTCCTATTCCGGCACACCGCCCTTCGGTGTGCCCCCGTACCAACCATTATCCGCGTAGCTCTCCGCCACGCCGTCAGGGAGGCTTACGTCTTCCTGCGGCTCCCCCTTCGCTCGTCCTGTCTTTTTGTTTGCAACCTGCTAGCGCCATGGCACCCCTTGGGTTGCTCCACGATGTGTGCCTGTCTTCCTCTGACAAGTGTACGCCATCTAGTCTGCAGGTCAGTGGTTCCACGGCCACTGTCTTTCTCTTTTGGCGCCATACTCATCTATCCGGCCCAGACTAACATATTCTACCGTTGTCGGAACTTGGTGCCCTATTTGTTGACCGGACCCCTGTCTTGGCTGCATGCAGCTTACCGGATCCAGTCTGACACCATGGGCATGTTCTAAGGTAAGGAATCTATCGCTAACCGATGTCTCTTACCGGTATATCGCTACACGAGTGGGTCCTCCTGCCTCACTTCGGAACTTACATGTGATAATACTCTGTCCCCAAAATTGGTGGCGGTGTACTTTGAAAAGACTGTATGCACCTGGGGCTACCTGCCGAACACTTGTAGCCCATGCTGTAGCCCCACTGTCCCCCAAGAGGCCCCAACTCCGTTCGGTCGGCTACCTCCCCCAGCACCCCATGCGGGTAGCAGTTGTCACGTGACGTGGACACCTGAGGTGTGTGACAACAGTATGATGTTTTTGTAGGATTATATTGCTAACAATCGTCCAGTAAAGAGACGTTCTACGCGTCATAAGGTAGTGGCAGTCCGGTCATGCTAGCTCGTTTGATCGATTGACCTCTAGAGACCTGCCCGTTTTTGTGGTCAGGAATGTGCGTGATCCGGAAAGAAATCTAGGCCTGGTCCTAAGGCAGGTGCGAGGACTCTCTCATGCACTGGGTTTGGCGCGTTCATACCCGAGGCTATTCAGTTTCCTGAGCATTGGAGGGGTGGCTGAACTATCAGCCCCAAATGCTTACATTCATTTCTCGACCCCTTCCAATGCCAGCGCCAAGGGTCATCGGCAGTACCTCACCTTCCAGAAACTACTTTTCTTATTCTAGTGGCCTTAAGGCAAACTGGGCTGCTGGAGAAGCAGCTGGTCTCTGGTAAAGATACTATTGCGATCAGACTATGCCACCAGCCACCATGCTGTACAGCAGCGTGTTACATAATGTATTGCTAGTTTCAGCAGGATGGCTCAGTGAGTTGAGCACTCCCTGCTGAAACATGCGTTGACTTCTCTGTCATGCCGTTCCAGCCTCGATGCTGCTAATGTCTTCCCCCCTTGTAAAGGCCACCAAGCCCACTGAAGTGGCAACAGCAGCACTGCAACACTCGAATGTGCAGTAGCTGCCTCCTGACCCCACTCTTTTCGTCTTTTAAAACTATTCTGTCTGTGGAAGGGGGGGATAGTTGAGGCAGTTCTTGTCAAGGTGCAGCTAACTTCAGAATGTTTTGGCAGTGACCTTTCCATGGTCGGTGACTTGAGTACATTGAAATTGGGTGACCGTGGGCCGCAGGCCATACCCCTGCTCCCCTAATTAGTCATCCCAGCCTTGGTTCCACTTACCCCCTTACACTAAACCGTGTCTGTTGTCTCTGTGATGTTGAGCCTGTCCTAAGGATGCTGTTAGCTCACTCGGTTCACCAATTGCCTTGCCTCTGCCCGGCATATTACCCAATGTAATCACTGGCAAAGGATTAGGTACCGAAAATGCTAAACATGCTGAAAGTAGCGGTATGGCTGGGAACTCCAACAATGATCTCAAATAACTTTACATGTTGGATAGGTGCTCTTTAATAAAAATTAATCGTCTTTTAAGGATTCTGCAATTAAGCGCAAGATTGAATATATCAGAGAGAGGACTCCCCCCAGTCCATTTATATTTTCAATAGAGTTTAACTTTAAACGAGTCTACAATTAGGCCTCTCTTTCCTTTACTGCTGGTTCTGGGGTTAAATTAGCGCTTTTCAAAAACCTCGGCGTCCGGTGGCTAGAGAGGGCATAAAAGGGGCTGAACGTGTATGATGTCTTCCAAGCTGTTCTGAGCAGGGCCCCCCTGACTGTGTTTATCCCCCATGGCCCCCCCAAATTTTCAAAGTCCCTGCTTCCTGCTGCTTTACCTCCTAACCACAGGCGTGTTGGGCTCTGCATTTAGCGCTGGGTCCTAGCACCCCCCACACTTCTCTGTGATCGGGAGAGGGCACGTTTTTCAACCTAAAAGGTTCTTTCTACCCCAGCACGATTTTCATTTTCAGGGGGACGAGGTCACGGAAGTCATGGAACTCCGAGCAGGGTAAAAGCTCAACCTTTCCCCCCTTGTGGAGGTCAACATTTTAAATTCATCAAAATCATTCAAAAACTATATAGGTGTAATTGGCTTGTCCTGGATGCTATATAGGTGCATGTGCACTGTTCTGTGTACCTCCAAAATGACTTTCTGACACTTTTGAAGTCTCCATGAAGCAGAAAATGACTAAAGTCCAAAGACATCATTGGTGCATCAAAGTTTCAAAAACGGTCAAAAATGGATGAAAATGAAAAAAAAACACAAGTGCTACAGTGGCTTAATGCATGCTAAACACATAATGAATGACACAGAATGAATAGATTTACAAATTACTTGGAAAATGCTATTTTAAATTTCAGGGGGACGAGGTCACAGAAGTCATGGAACTCCGAGCGGTGTAAAAGTTCAACCTTTCCCCCCTCCAAAACGAATTTCTAACACTTTTGAAGTGTACCTGAGGCACTGAGCTGGTTAAAAGTTCAGCTTAAGGGCCCTCCCCATGGAGGTCAAAAACTGTATTACATCAAAATCATTTAAAAACTATATAGGTGTACTTGCAGTGTCCTGAATGCTATGTAACTGCATTTGCACTGTTCTGTGTACCTCAAAAATGAATTTCTAACACTTTTGAGTCTCCATACAGTGAAAAATGACTAAGTCCAAAAACATCATTGGTGCATCAAAGTGTTCAAAAAGGTCAAAATTGGGTTACAATTATAAAAACATAGTGCTACAGTGGCCCAATGGCATGCTAAACATATAATGAATGATACAGATTGAATAGTTTTACAAAAACATTGGAAAATTGTTATTCTAAATTTCAGGGGGACACGGTCACGGAGGTCATGGAACTCCGAGCTGGGTAAAAGTTCAGCCTAAGGGCCCTCCCCATGGAGGTCAAAAACTGTATTAAATCAAAATCATTTAAAAACTATATAGGTGTAATTGCAGTGTCCTGAATGTTATGTAACTGCATTTGCACTGTTCCGTGCACCTCCAAAATGAATTTCTAACACTTTTGAGTCTCCATGAAGTGAAAAATGACCAAGTCCAAAAACATCATTGGTGCATCAAAGTGTTCAAAAACAGTCAAAAATGGATAAAATTGAAAAATACCAACTGCTACAGTGGCTCAATAGCGTGCTAAACACATAATGGATGACACAGAATGAATAGATTTACAAATTACTTGGAAAATGCTATTTTAAATTTCAGGGAGACGAGGTCTCGGAAGTCATGGAACTCCGAGCGGGGTAAACGTTCAACCTTTCCTCCCTTGTGGAGGTCAACATTTTAAATTCATCAAAATCATTTAAAAACTATATAGGTGTAATTGGCTTGTCCTGAATGCTATATAGGTGCATTTGCACTGTTCTGTGTACCTCCAAAATGACTTTCTATCACTTTTGAAGTCTCCATGAAGCAGAAAATGACTAAAGTCCAAAGACATCATTGGTGCATCAAAGTTTCAAAAACGGTCAAAAATGGATAAAAATGAAAAAAAACACAAGTGCTACAGTGGCTTAATGCATGCTAAACACATAATGAATGACACAGAATGAATAGATTTACAAATTACTTGGAAAATGCTATTTTAAATTTCAGGGGGACGAGGTCACAGAAGTCATGGAACTCCGAGCGGTATAAAAGTTCAACCTTTCCCCCCTTATAGAGGTCATAATTTTAATACATCAAAATCATTTAAAAACTATATAGGTGTAATTGCAGTGTCTTGAATACATCCCACATGAATTTTAAACACATTAGGAGTATCTCTGATCAAATTAATCATTAAAATCCCAAAGCTCCACCAGTGGTTCAGAGTGGTCCAAAACGCTCAAAAATGGTGGAAAATGAAAAATATTCATCATTTCTGAGGCTTTATAATATTCCTTAGATAATGTATATCTTCAATTAGTTTTAAATCCCTTTATTAAAAAGTTTCTCTTTTGTGCTCCACTGGTGCAACGCCTCAAGTCTGAGAAGCTGCACCAGTGGAGCAAAAGCTACACTGGTGCAGCCGAAGCTGCACTGGTGTAACAGGAGTCAAGCTAATTTTCAGTATCAACCCTCATGACTGTTTTCAGGTCCCTGTAGCCACCAGGACCCATTATATATCTCAGGTGATATAGCAAGAGTGGCTAGGCCTCATTTCTAGCCTCCAGGTACATGTCGGACTCCTATTTGTGACATTTCGAGGTGCTTGGTGTCAAACTCATTTTTTCCATTATAGGCCATAGTCACCTCACGGAACCCACATTATCCCTCAGGTGATATAGCAACAATGTCTGAGACCTAATGATAGCATCCAGCCACCTGTTTTAGTGATATTCGTTATATTTGTGTTCAGGGAGTCCTGTGTACCTCCAAAACGAATTTCTAACACTTTTGAAGTGTACCTGAGGCACTGAGCTGCGTAAAAGTTCAGCTTAAGGGCCCTCCCCATGGAGGTCAAAAACTGTATTACATCAAAATCATTTAAAAACTATATAGGTGTAATTGCAGTGTCCTGAATGCTATGTAACTGCATTTGCACTGTTCTTTGTACCTCCAAAATGAATTTCTAACACTTTTGACTCTCCATACAGTGAAAAATGACTAAGTCCAAAAACATCATTGGTGCATCAAAGTGTTCAAAAAGGTCAAAATTGGGTTAAAATTATAAAAACATAGTGCTACAGTGGCCCAATGGCATGCTAAACATATAATGAATGATACAGATTGAATAGTTTTACAAAAACATTGGAAAATTGTTATTTTAAATTTCAGGGGGACAAGGTCACGGAGGTCATGGAACTCCGAGCTGGGTAAAAGTTCAGCTTGAGGGCCCTCCCCATGGAGGTCAAAAATTGTATTACATCAAAATCATTTAAAAACTATATAGGTGTCATTGCAGTGTCCTGGATGCTATATAGGTGCATGTGCACTGTTCTGTGTACCTCCAAAATGACTTTCTAACACTTTTGAAGTCTCCATGAAGCAGAAAATGACTAAAGTCCAAAGACATCATTGATGCATCAAAGTTTCAAAAACGGTAAAAAATGGATAAAAATGAAAACAAAAACAAGTGCTACAGTGGCTTAATGCATGCTAAACACATAATGAATGACACAGAATGAATAGATTTACGAATTACTTGGAAAATGCTATTTTAAATTTCAGGGGGACGAGGTCACAGAAGTCATGGAACTCCGAGGGGGGTAAAAGTTCAACCTTTCCCCCCCTTATAGAGGTCATAATTTTAATACATCAAAATCATTTAAAAACTATATAGGTGTAATTGCAATGTCTTGAATACATCCCACATGAATTTTAAACACATTAGGAGTACCTCTGATCAAATTAATCATTAACATCCCAAAGCTCCACCAGTGGTTCAAAGTGGTCCAAAACGCTCAGAAATGGTGGAAAATGAAAAAAAATCATCATTTCTGAGGCTTTATAATATTCCTTAGATAATGTATATCTTCAATTAGTTTTAAATCCCTTTATTAAAAGTTTCTCTTTTGTGCTCCACTGGTGCAACGCCTCAAGTCTGAGAAGCTGCACCAGTGGAGCCAAAGCTACACTGGTGCAGCCGAAGCTGCACTGGTGTAACAGTAGTCAAGCTAATTTTCAGTATCAACCCTCATGACTGTTTTCAGGTCCCTGTAGCCACCAGGACCCATTATATATCTCAGGTGATATAGCAAAAGTGGCTAGGCCTCATTTCTAGCCTCCAGGTACATGTCGGACTCCTATTTGTGACATTTCGAGGTAATTGGTGTCAAACTCATTTTTAGGTCTCGCGACCTATCGATGTGCGCAAGCGCATCGAGTGTAGCGAGAATTCATGTGGCGAAAACATCTTCAAACCAAAGGGCTTTCAGCCCCGCGGTTTTCATGAAGTTCACGTGAACATGCACGCGCATCGCATGCAAGCCCAGCCTCTCCCGCCCCCATCCGGCATCAGGCTTCTCCTCCCCTAGCAGCACTCCTCCCACACCAGCAACTCCCCCCTCCCACACCAGCACCTCCCCTTTCTCTCCATGCAATCCCAGCCTCCCCCTCCCACACCAGCACCTCCCCCCTCCCACACCAGCACCTCCCCTCTCTTTCCACGCAATCACAGCCTCCCCCTCCCACACCAGCACCTCCCCCCTCCCACACCAGCACCTCCTCTCTCTCTCCACGCAATCACAGCCTCCCCCTCCCACACCAGCACCTCCCCTCTCTCTCCACGCAATCACAGCCATGCCGCACTGCCGAGCCTGGGCTTTTCCAGCTCTTCCCTCCCACTCTCTCACTCTCCCGCCCCAACCCGACTTGTTCTTGTTCTGAACTGCAGATGTACGAAGCGCCGAGCCAACTGCACAGAAAGAGCCAGTCTCTTTGAATAACAGTCAAAAAGAGCCACAAATGAAAAACAGATCCCTTGAGTCATCTGATCACCTGCAGACGAATGACCGCTTTGGTTTCAATGACCTCGTTTTTTTTTTTGGTTCTTGTTTGTGCGTAAATATTTGAAACAAAACAATGAAGCAATGGGAAATGGGGGAGAATTCATGTGCTCCATCGGATAGTCAAACCACCGCTTTTTTTCGTGGCGTTTTCTTCGAGTGCACGTACAGGCACGCGCATTACACTTTCATGGCCATCTGTTCCTGTTCCTAATGGCCCTCGCCCCTCCCCCAGCACAGAGCGCGCATCGCTGCCGCACAGCACATCAAAGGGCTTCTCCCAGCGTGTGCTGTGCGGCTTCTCCTCCCCTAATTATGTGGCCGGCCGTACTTGTGTTTCCTGGCCGCTTCCCGGCCGATCAACTTGTATCAGTTTGCTTACATTACCATGGTTTAAGGCACACATAATTTCCTGTATCATGCCTTGCACTCCATACCTTCTCGGGACATTCTTTGCACTTGTAATCATAGCAAACAAGGCAACTTTCGGATCAGCTACGGTCAGACAGCTATCTTCTTCGCTGTCCTTGTTTTCGACGTTTTATGTTCTCTTCCTAAGCCTTACATCAGTGACTGCCCTTCGCTAGCCTTGCACACCAAAGCCTGTGATGTCACTTATATCACAGTTGCTTGAACTACATTACCTACCCATGCCACCTCATTTTGGCACACATTTTATATTCTCTTGCTGGACATCTCATGCCGTATCGTTATTTTTACTCCTCAATTTCCACACCTGGCATTAGTTTCTTTTCATGCCTTGCACCATTTTGTCATGCTTTACTCTACTCATGCCTTGCAAGCCCTGAACCTATTATCTTCCCTACCCAATCTTTCCACCTGATATCTTCACATGCGATATACCTGTATTCTCCTCCTATGCATATGCACCCGTTATCGTCTCTCACATCAGGAAGGTTTTGTTTCCCATGCCTGCTCCTTGCATCAATCTCATGCTCTGCACCTGAAATGTCACATCAAAGGCTCTGTGCCACTTTCACCCACACAGCAACACTTATAGACACACAACACCACTCACACCTACGCAAGCCCACTATCATCCACGCAACACCACACTCACCCACGCAACGCCACTCACCCAAGCAACACCACTCACACACGCAACGCCACTCATCCACGCAACCCCACTCATACTCATCCACACAACCCCACTCATCCACGCCACGCCACTCATCCACGCAACGCCACTCACCCAAGCAACACCACTCACACATGCAACACAACTCACCCACGCAACGCCACTCACACACGCAACGCCACTCACACACGCAACGCCACTCACCCACGCAACGCCACTCACACACACTACGCCACTCACACACACTACGCCACTCACACACGCAATGCCACTCACACATGCAACGCCACTCACACACGCAACGCCACTCACACACGCAACGCCACTCACACACGCAACGCCACTCACACACGCAACGCCACTCACACGCGCAACACCACTCACACACGCAACGCCACTCACACGCGCAACGCCACTGACACGCGCAACGCCACTGACACGCACTGGCGTTGCCAATAGGTCTCGCAGTAGGAAAGTTGGAGATATTACAATTGCAAATAACAATGCCTTTTATTATTGTTTTCATTTTTAAAACATAAAGGGCTTTGTCATTTACAAAACCAATAGCTCCAACTTTCCTACTGCGAGACCTATTGGCAACGCCAGTGCTTGTTTCCATTATAGGCCATAGTCACCTCACGGAACCCACATTATCCCTCAGGTGATATAGCAGCAATGTCTGAGACCTAATGATAGCATCCAGAAACCTGTTTAAGTGATAATCGTTATATTTGTGTTCAGGGAGTCCTGTGTACCTCCAAAACGAATTTCTAACACTTTTGAAGTGTACCTGAGGCACTGAGCTGGGTAAAAGTTCAGCTTAAGGGCCCTCCCCATGGAGGTCAAAAACTGTATTACATCAAAATCATTTAAAAACTATATAGGTGTAATTGCAGTGTCCTGAATGCTATGTAACTGCATTTGCACTGTTCCGTGTACCTCCAAAATGAATTTCTAACACTTTTGAGTCTCCATACAGTGAAAAATGACTAAGTCCAAAAACATCATTGGTGCATCAAAGTGTTCAAAAAAGGTCAAAATTGGGTTAAAATTAAAAAAACATAGTGCTACAGTGGCCCAATGGCATGGTAAACATATAATGAATGATACAGATTGAATAGTTTTACAAAAACATTGGAAAATTGTTATTTTAAATTTCAGGGGGACAAGGTCACGGAGGTCATGGAACTCCGAGCTGGGTAAAAGTTCAGCTTGAGGGCCCTCCCCATGGAGGTCAAAAATGTTATTACATCAAAATCATTTAAAAACTATATAGGTGTCATTGCAGTGTCCTGAATGCTATATAGGTGCATGTGCACTGTTCTGTGTACCTCCAAAATGACTTTCTAACACTTTTGAAGTCTCCATGAAGCAGAAAATGACTAAAGTCCAAAGACATCATTGATGCATCAAAGTTTCAAAAACGGTAAAAAATAGATAAAAATGAAAAATACCAACTGCTACTGTGGCTCAATAGCGTGCTAAACACATAATGAATGACACAGAATGAATAGATTCACAAATTACTTGGAAAATGCTATTTTACATTTCAGGGGGACGAGGTCACGGAAGTCATGGAACTCCGAGCGGTGTAAAAGTTCAACCTTTCCCCCCTTATAGAGGTCATAATTTTAATACATCAAAATCATTTAAAAACTATATAGGTGTAATTGCAGTGTCTTGAATACATCCCACATGAATTTTAAACACATTAGGAGTATCTCTGATCAAATTAATCATTAAAATCCCAAAGCTCCACCAGTGGTTCAAAGTGGTCCAAAACGCTCAAAAATGGTGGAAAATGAAAAATATTCATCATTTCTGAGGCTTTATAATATTCCTTAGATAATGTATATCTTCAATTAGTTTTAAATCCCTTTAATAAAAAGTTTCTCTTTTGTGCTCCACTGGTGCAACGCCTCAAGTCTGAGAAGCTGCACCAGTGGAGCAAAAGCTACACTGGTGCAGCCGAAGCTGCACTGGTGTAACAGGAGTCAAGCTAATTTTCAGAATCAACCCTCATGACTGTTTTCAGGTCCCTGTAGCCACCAGGACCCATTATATATCTCAGGTGATATAGCAAGAGAGGCTAGGCCTCATTTCTAGCCACTAGGTACATGTCGGAATCCTATTTGTGACATTTCGAGGTGTTTGGTGTCAAACTAATTTTTTCCATTATAGGCCATAGTCACCTCACGGAACCCACATTATCCCTCAGGTGATATAGCAGCAATGTCTGAGACCTAATGATAGCATCCAGCCACCTGTTTTAGTGATATTCGTTATATTTGTGTTCAGGGAGTCCTGTGTACCTCCAAAACGAATTTCTAACACTTTTGAAGAGTACCTGAGGCACTGAGCTGGGTAAAAGTTCAGCTTAAGGGCCCTCCCCATGGAGGTCAAAAACTGTATTACATCAAAATCATTTAAAAACTATATAGGTGTAATTGCAGTGTCCTGAATGCTATGTAACTGCATTTGCACTGTTCCGTGTACCTCCAAAATGAATTTCTAACACTTTTGAGTCTCCATACAGTGAAAAATGACTAAGTTCAAAAACATCATTGGTGCATCAAAGTGTTCAAAAAAGGTCAAAATTGGGTTAAAATTAAAAAAAACATAGTGCTACAGTGGCCCAATGGTATGGTAAACATATAATGAATGATACAGATTGAATAGTTTTACAAAAACATTGGAAAATTGTTATTTTAAATTTCAGGGGGACAAGGTCACGGAGGTCATGGAACTCCGAGCTGGGTAAAAGTTCAGCTTGAGGGCCCTCCCCATGGAGTTCAAAAATGTTATTACATCAAAATCATTTAAAAACTATATAGGTGTCATTGCAGTGTCCTGAATGCTATATAGGTGCATGTGCACTGTTCTGTGTACCTCCAAAATGACTTTCTAACACTTTTGAAGTCTCCATGAAGCAGAAAATGACTAAAGTCCAAAGACATCATTGATGCATCAAAGTTTCAAAAACGGTCAAAAATGGATAAAAATGAAAACAAAAACAAGTGCTACAGTGGCTTAATGCATGCTAAACACATAATGAATGACACAGATTGAATAGATTTACAAATTACTTGGAAAATGCTATTTTAAATTTCAGGGGGACGAGGTCACAGAAGTTATGGAACTCCGAGGGGGGTAAAAGTTCAACTTTTCCCCCCTTATAGAGGTCATAATTTTAATACATCAAAATCATTTAAAAACTATATAGGTGTAATTGCAGTGTCTTGAATACATCCCACATGAATTTTAAACACATCAGGAGTACCTCTGATTAAATTAATCATTAAAATCCCAAAGCTCCACCAGTGGTTCAAAGTGGTCCAAAACGCTCAGAAATGGTGGAAAATGAAAACAATTCATCATTTCTGAGGCTTTATAATATTCATAAGATAATGTATATCTTCAATTAGTTTTAAATCCCTTTATTAAAAAGTTTCTCTTTTGGGCTCCACTGGTGCAACGCCTCAAGTCTGAGAAGCTGCACCAGTGGAGCAAAAGCTACACTGGTGCAGCCGAAGCTGCACTGGTGTAACAGGAGTCAAGCTAATTTTCAGTATCAACCCTCATGACTGTTTTCAGGTCCCTGTAGCCACCAGGACCCATTATATATCTCAGGTGATATAGCAAGAATGGCTAGGCCTCATTTCTAGCCTCCAGATACATGCCAGACTCCTATTTGTGACATTTTGAGGTGTTTGGTGTCAAACTCATTTCTTCCATTATAGGCCATAGTCACCTCACGGAACCCACATTATCCCTCAGGTGATATAGCAACAATGTCTGAGACCTAATGATAGCATCCAGCCACCTGTTTTAGTGATATTCGTTATATTTGTGTTCAGGGAGTCCTGTGTACCTCCAAAACGAATTTCTATCACTTTTGAAGTGTACCTGAGGCACTGAGCTGGGTAAAAGTTCAGCTTAAGGGCTCTCCCCATGGAGGTCAAAAACTGTATTACATCAAAATCATTTAAAAACTATATAGGTGTAATTGCAGTGTCCTGAATGCTATGTAACTGCATTTGCACTGTTCCGTGTATCTCCAAAATGAATTTCTAACACTTTTGAGTCTCCATACAGTGAAAAATGACTAAGTCCAAAAACATCATTTGTGCATCAAAGTGTTCAAAAAAGGTCAAAATTGGGTTAAAATTAAAAAAACATAGTGCTACAGTGGCCCAATGGCATGCTAAACATATAATGAATGATACAGAATGAATAGTTTTACAAAAACATTGGAAAATTGTTATTTTAAATTTCAGGGGGACAAGGTCACGGAGGTCATGGAACTCCAAGCTGGGTAAAAGTTCAGCTTGAGGGCCCTCCCCATGGAGGTCAAAAATTGTATTACATCAAAATCATTTAAAAACTATATAGGTGTCATTGCAGTGTCCTGAATGCTATATAACTGCATTTGCACTGTTCTGTGCACCTCCAAAATGAATTTCTAACACTTTTGAAGTCTCCATGAAGTGAAAAATGACCAAGTCCAAAAAGATCATTGGTGCATCAAAGTGTTCAAAAACAGTCAAAAATGGATAAAAATGAAAAATACCAACTGCTACAGTGGCTCAATAGCGTGCTAAACACATAATGAATGACACAGAATGAATAGATTTACAAATTACTTGGCAAATGCTATTTTAAATTTCAGGGGGACGAGGTCACGGAAGTCATGGAACTCCGAGCGGGGTAAAAGTTCAACCTTTCCTCCCTTGTGGAGGTCATCATTTTAAATTCATCAAAATCATTTAAAAACTATATAGGTGTAATTGGCTTGTCCTGAATGCTATATAGGTGCATGTGCACTGTTCTGTGTACCTCCAAAATGACTTTCCAACACTTTTGAAGTCTCCATGAAGCAGAAAATAACTAAAGTCCAAAGACATCATTGGTGCATCAAAGTTTCAAAAACGGTCAAAAATGGATAAAAATGAAAAAAAAAAACACAAGTGCTACAGTGGCTTAATGCATGCTAAACACATAATGAATGACACAGAATGAATTGATTTACAAATTACTTGGAAAATGCTATTTTAAATTTCAGGGGGACGAGGTCACAGAAGTCATGGAACTCCGAGCGGGGTAAAAGTTCAACCTTTCCCCCCTTATAGAGGTCATAATTTTAATACATCAAAACCATTTAAAAACTATATAGGTGTAATTGCAGTGTCATGAATACATCCCACATGAATTTTAAACACATTAGGAGTATCTCTGATCAAATTAATCATTAAAATCCCAAAGCTCCACCAGTGGTTCAAAGTGGTCCAAAACGCTCAAAAATGGTGGAAAATGAAAACAATTCATCATTTCTGAGGCTTTATAATATTCCTAAGATAATGTATATCTTCAATTAGTTTTAAATCCCTTTATTTAAAAGTTTCTCTTTTGGGCTCCACTGGTGCAACGCCTCAAGTCTGAGAAGCTGCACCAGTGGAGCAAAAGCTACACTGGTGCAGCCGAAGCTGCACTGGTGTAACAGGAGTCAAGCTAATTTTCAGTATCAACCCTCATGACTGTTTTCAGGTCCCTGTAGCCACCAGGACCCATTATATATCTCAGGTGATATAGCAAGAGTGGCTAGGCCTCATTTCTAGCCTCCAGGTACATGTCGGACTCCTATTTGTGACATTTCGAGGTGTTTGGTGTCAAACTCATTTCTTCCATTATAGGCCATAGTCACCTCACGGAACCCACATTATCCCTCAGGTGATATAGCAACAATGTCTGAGACCTAATGATAGCATCCAGCCACCTGTTTTAGTGATATTCGTTATATTTGTGTTCAGGGAGTCCTGTGTACCTCCAAAACGAATTTCTAACACTTTTGAAGTGTACCTAAGGCACTGAGCTGGGTAAAAGTTCAGCTTAAGGGCCCTCCCCATGGAGGTCAAAAACTGTATTACATCAAAATCATTTAAAAACTATATAGGTGTAATTGCAGTGTCCTGAATGCTATGTAACTGCATTTGCACTGTTCCGTGTACCTCCAAAAAGAATTTCTAACACTTTTGAGTCTCCATACAGTGAAAAATGACTAAGTCCAAAAACATGATTTGTGCATCAAAGTGTTCAAAAAGGTCAAAATTGGGTTAAAATTAAAAAACACATAGTGCTACAGTGGCCCAATGGCATGCTAAACATATAATGAATGATACAGAATTAATAGTTTTACAAAAACATTGGAAAATTGTTATTTTAAATTTCAGGGGGACAAGGTCACGGAGGTCATGGAACTCCAAGCTGAGTAAAAGTTCAGCTTGAGGGCCCTCCCCATGGAGGTCAAAAATTGTATTACATCAAAATCATTTAAAAAATATATAGGTGTCATTGCAGTGTCCTGAATGCTATATAACTGCATTTGCACTGTTCTGTGCACCTCCAAAATGAATTTCTAACACTTTTGAAGTCTCCATGAAGTGAAAAATGACCAAGTCCAAAAAGATCATTGGTGCATCAAAGTGTTCAAAAACGGTCAAAAATGGATAAAAATTAAAAATACCAACTGCTACAGTGGCTCAATAGTGTGCTAAACACATAATGAATGACACAGAATGAATAGATTTAGAAATTACTTGGAAAATGCTATTTTAAATTTCAGGGGGACGAGGTCACGGAAGTCATGGATCTCCGAGCGGGGTAAAAGTTCAACCTTTCCTCCCTTGTGGAGGTCAACATTTTAAATTCATCAAAATCATTTAAAAACTATATAGGTGTAATTGGCTTGTCCTGAATGCTATATAGGTGCATGTGCACTGCTCTGTGTACCTCCAAAATGACTTTCTAACACTTTTGAAGTCTCCATGAAGCAGAAAATGACTAAAGTCCAAAACATCATTGGTGCATCAAAGTTTCAAAAACGGTCAAAAATGGATAAAAATGAAAAAAAATACAAGTGCTACAGTGGCTTAATGCATGCTAAACACATAATGAATGACACAGAATGAATAGATTTACAAATTACTTGGAAAATGCTATTTTAAATTTCAGGGGGACGAGGTCACAGAAGTCATGGAACTCCGAGCGGGGTAAAAGTTCAACCTTTCCCCCCTTATAGAGGTCATAATTTTAATACATCAAAATCATTTAAAAACTATATAGGTGTAATTGCAGTGTCATGAATACAACCCACATGAATTTTAAACACATTAGGAGTATCTCTGATCAAATTAATCATTAAAATTCCAAAGCTCCACCAGTGGTTCAAAGTGGTCCAAAACGCTCAAAAATGGTGGAAAATGAAAACAATTCATCATTTCTGAGGCTTTATAATATTCCTAAGATAATGTATATCTTCAATTAGTTTTAAATCCCTTTATTTAAAAGTTTCTCTTTTGGGCTCCACTGGTGCAACGCCTCAAGTCTGAGAAGCTGCACCAGTGGAGCAAAAGCTACACTGGTGCAGCCGAAGCTGGACTGGTGTAACAGGAGTCAAGCTAATTTTCAGTATCAACCCTCATGACTGTTTTCAGGTCCCTGTAGCCACCAGGACCCATTATATATCTAAGGTGATATAGCAAGAGTGGCTAGGCCTCATTTCTAGCCTCCAGGTACATGTCGGACTCCTATTTGTGACATTTCGAGGTGTTTGGCGTCAAACTCATTTCTTCCATTATAGGCCATAGTCACCTCACGGAACCCACATTATCCCTCAGGTGATATAGCAACAATGTCTGAGACCTAATGATAGCATCCAGCCACCTGTTTTAGTGATATTCGTCATATTTGTGTTCAGGGAGTCCTGTGTACCTCCAAAACGAATTTCTAACACTTTTGAAGTGTACCTGAGGCACTGAGCTGGGTAAAAGTTCAGCTTAAGGGCCGTCCCCATGGAGGTCAAAAACTGGATTACATCAAAATCATTTAAAAACTATATAGGTGTAATTGCAGTGTCCTGAATGCTGTGTAACTGCATTTGCACTGCGCCGTGTACCTCCAAAATGAATTTCTAACACTTTTGAGTCTCCATACAGTGAAAAATGACTAAGTCCAAAAACATCATTTGTGCATCAAAGTGTTCAAAAACGGTCAAAAATTGATAAAAATGAAAAATACCAACTGCTACAGTGGCTCAATAGCGTGCTAAACACATAATGAATGACACAGAATGAATAGATTTAGAAATTACTTGGAAAATGCTATTTTAAATTTCAGGGGGACGAGGTCACGGAAGTCATGGAACTCCGAGCGGGGTAAAAGTTCAACCTTTCCTCCCTTGTGGAGGTCAACATTTTAAATTCATCAACATCATTTAAAAACTATATAGGTGTAATTGGCTTGTCCTGAATGCTATATAGGTGCATGTGCACTGTTCTGTGTACCTCCAAAATGACTTTCTAACACTTTTGAAGTCTCCATGAAGCAGAAAATGACTAAAGTCCAAAGACATCATTGGTGCATCAAAGTTTCAAAAACGGTCAAAAATGGATAAAAATGAAAAAAACACAAGTGCTACAGTGGCTTAAAGCATGCTAAACACATAATGAATGACACAGAATGAATAGATTTACAAATTACTTGGAAAATGCTATTTTAAATTTCAGGGGGACGAGGTCATAGAAGTCATGGAACTCCGAGCGGGGTAAAAGTTCAACCTTTCCACCCTTATAGAGGTCATAATTTTAATACATCAAAATCATTTAAAAACTATATAGGTGTAATTGCAGTGTCATGAATACATCCCACATGAATTTTAAACACATTAGGAGTATCTCTGATCAAATTAATCATTAAAATCCCAAAGCTCCACCAGTGGTTCAAAGTGGTCCAAAACGCTCAAAAATGGTGGAAAATGAAAACAATTCATCATTTCTGAGGCTTTATAATATTCCTAAGATAATGTATATCTTCAATTAGTTTTAAATCCCTTTATTAAAAAGTTTCTCTTTTGTGCTCCATTGGTGCAACGCCTCAAGTCTGAGAAGCTGCACCAGTGGAGCAAAAGCTACACTGGTGCAGCCGAAGCTGCACTGGTGTAACAGGAGTCAAGCTAATTTTCAGTATCAACCCTCATGACTGTTTTCAGGTCCCTGTAGCCACCAGGACCCATTATATATCTCAGGTGATATAGCAAGAGTGGCTAGGCCTCATTTCTAGCCTCCAGGTACATGTCGGACTCCTATTTGTGACATTTCGAGGTGTTTGGTGTCAAACTCATTTTTTCCATTATAACCATAGTCACCTCACGGAACCCACATTATCCCTCAGGTGATATAGCAGCAATGTCTGAGACCTAATGCTCGCATCCAGAAACCTGTTTAAGTGATATTCGTTATATTTGTGTTCAGGGAGTCCTGTGTACCTCCAAAACGAATTTCTAACACTTTTGAAGTGTACCTGAGGCACTGAGCTGGGTAAAAGTTCAGCTTAAGGGCCCTCCCCATGGAGGTCAAAAACTGTATTACATCAAAATCATTTAAAAACTATGTAGGTATAATTGCAGTGTTCTGAATGCTATGTAACTGCATTTGCACTGTTCTGTGTACCTCCAAAATGAATTTCTAACACTTTTGAGTCTCCATACAGTGAAAAATGACTAAGTCCAAAAACATAATTGGTGCATCAAAGTGTTCAAAAAAGGTCAAAATTGGATTAAAATTAAAAAAAAACATAGTGCTACAGTGGCCCAATGGCATGCTAAACATATAATTAATGATACAGATTGAATAGTTTTACAAAAACATTGGAAAAGTGTTATTTTAAATTTCAGGGGGACAAGGTCACAGAGGTCATGGAACTCCTAGCTGGGTAAAAGTTCAGCTTGAGGGCCCTCCCCACGGAGGTCAAAAATTGTATTACATCAAAATCATTTAAAAACTATATAGGTGTAATTGCAGTTTTCTTAATGCTATGTAACTGCATTTGCACTGTTCTGTGTACCTCCAAAATGAATTTCTAACACTTTTGAGTCTCCATACAGTGAAAAATGACTAAGTCCAAAAACATCATTGGTGCATCAAAGTGTTCAAAATAGGTCAAAATTGGGTTACAATTTAAAAAACATAGTGCTACAGTGGCCCAATGGCATTCTAAACATATAATGAATGATACAGAATGAATAGTTTTACAAAAACATTGGAAAATTGTTATTTTAAATTTCAGGGGGACAAGGTCACGGAGGTCATGGAACTCCGAGCTGGGTAAAAGTTCAGCTTGAGGGCCCTCCCCATGGAGGTCAAAAATTGTATTACATCAAAATCATTTAAAACCTATATAGGTGTCATTGCAGTGTCCTGAATGCTATATAGGTGCACGTGCACTGTTCTGTGTACCTCCAAAATGACTTTCTAACACTTTTGAAGTCTCGATGAAGCAGAAAATGACTAAAGTTCAAAGACATCATTGGTGCATCAAAGTTTCAAAAACGGTCAAAAATGGATAAAAATGAAAACAAAACAAGTGCTACAGTGGCTTAATGCATGCTAAACACATAATGAATGACACAGAATGAATAGATTTACAAATTACTTGGAAAATGCTATTTTAAATTTCAGGGGGACGAGGTCACAGAAGTCATGGAACTCCGAGGGGGGTAAAAGTTCAACCTTTCCCCCCTTATAGAGGTCATAATTTTAATACATCAAAATCATTTAAAAACTATATAGGTGTAATTGCAGTGTCTTGAATACATCCCCCATGAATTTTAAACACATTAGGAGTATCTCTGATCAAATTAATCATTAAAATCCCAAAGCTCCACCAGTGGTTCAAAGTGGTCCAAAACGCTCAAAAATAGTGGAAAATGAAAAAAATTCATCATTTCTGAGGCTTTATAATATTCCTTAGATAATGTATATCTTCAATTAGTTTTAAATCCCTTTATTAAAAAGTTTCTCTTTTGTGCTCCACTGGTGCAACGCCTCAAGTCTGAGAAGCTGCACCAGTGGAGCAAAAGCTACACTGGTGCAGCCGAAGCTGCACTGGTGTAACAGGAGTCAAGCTAATTTTCAGTATCAACCCTCATGACTGTTTTCAGGTCCCTGTAGCCACCAGGACCCATTATATATCTCAGGTGATATAGCAAGAGTGGCTATGCCTCATTTCTAGCCTCCAGGTACATGTCGGACTCCTATTTGTGACATTTCGAGGTGTTTGGTGTCAAACTCATTATTTCCATTATAGGCCATAGTCACCTCACGGAACCCACATTATCCCTCAGGTGATATAGCAGCAATGTCTGAGACCTAATGATAGCATCCAGAAACCTGTTTAAGTGATATTCGTTATATTTGTGTTCAGGGAGTCCTGTGTACCTCCAAAACGAATTTCTAACACTTTTGAAGTGTACCTGGGGCACTGAGCTGGGTAAAAGTTCAGCTTAAGGGCCCTCCCCATGGAGGTCAAAAACTGTATTACATCAAAATCATTTAAAAACTATATAGGTGTATTTGCAGTGTCCTGAATGCTATGTAACTGCATTTACACTGTTCTGTGTACCTCCAAAATGAATTACTAACACTTTTGAGTCTCCATACAGTGAAAAATGACTAAGTCCAAAAACATAATTGGTGCATCAAAGTGTTCAAAAAAGGTCAAAATTGGATTAAAATTAAAAAAACATAGTGCTACAGTGGCCCAATGGCATGCTAAACATATAATTAATGATACAGATTGAATAGTTTTACAAAAACATTGGAAAAGTGTTATTTTAAATTTCAGGGGGACAAGGTCACAGAGGTCATGGAACTCCTAGCTGTGTAAAAGTTCAGCGTGAGGGCCCTCCCCACGGAGGTCAAAAATGTTATTACATCAAAATCATTTAAAAACTATATAGGTGTAATTGCAGTTTTCTGAATGCTATGCAACTGCATTTGCACTGTTCTGTGTACCTCCAAAATGAATTTCTAACACTTTTGAGTCTCCATATAGTGAAAAATGACTAAGTCCAAAAACATCATTGGTGCATCAAAGTGTTCAAAATAGGTCAAAATTGGGTTAAAATTAAAAAAAACATAGTGCTACAGTGGCCCAATGGCATTCTAAACATATAATGAATGATACAGAATGAATAGTTTTACAAAAACATTGGAAAATTGTTATTTTAAATTTCAGCGGGACAAGGTCACAGAGGTCATGGAACTCTGAGCTGGGTAAAAGTTCAGCTTGAGGGCCCTCCCCATGGAGATCAAAAATTGTATTACATCAAAATCATTTAAAACCTATATAGGTGTCATTGCAGTGTCCTGAATGCTATATAGGTGCATGTGCACTGTTCTGTGTACCTCCAAAATGACTTTCTAACACTTTTGAAGTCTCCATGAAGCAGAAAATGACTAAAGTCCAAAGACATCATTGGTGCATCAAAGTTTCAAAAACGGTCAAAAATGGATAAAAATGAAAACAAAACAAGTGCTACAGTGGCTTAATGCATGCTAAACACATAATGAATGACACAGAATGAATAGATTTACAAATTACTTGGAAAATGCTATTTTAAATTTCAGGGGGACGAGGTCACAGAAGTCATGGAACTCCGAGGGGGGTAAAAGTTCAACCTTTCCCCCCTTATAGAGGTCATAATTTTAATACATCAAAATCATTTAAAAACTATATAGGTGTAATTGCAGTGTCTTGAATACATCCCACATGAATTTTAAACACATTAGGAGTATCTCTGATCAAATTAATCATTAAAATCCCAAAGCTCCACCAGTGGTTCAAAGTGGTCCAAAACGCTCAAAAATAGTGGAAAATGAAAAAAATTCATCATTTCTGAGGCTTTATAATATTCCTTAGATAATGTATATCTTCAATTAGTTTTAAATCCCTTTATTAAAAAGTTTCTCTTTTGTGCTCCACTGGTGCAACGCCTCAAGTCTGAGAAGCTGCACCAGTGGAGCAAAAGCTACACTGGTGCAGCCGAAGCTGCACTGGTGTAACAGGAGTCAAGCTAATTTTCAGTATCAACCCTCATGACTGTTTTCAGGTCCCTGTAGCCACCAGGACCCATTATATATCTCAGGTGATATAGCAAGAGTGGCTAGGCCTCATTTCTAGCCTCCAGGTACATGTCGGACTCCTATTTGTGACATTTCGAGGTGTTTGGTGTCAAACTCATTATTTCCATTATAGGCCATAGTCACCTCACGGAACCCACATTATCCCTCAGGTGATATAGCAGCAATGTCTGAGACCTAATGATAGCATCCAGAAACCTGTTTAAGTGATATTCGTTATATTTGTGTTCAGGGAGTCCTGTGTACCTCCAAAACGAATTTCTAACACTTTTGAAGTGTACCTGAGGCACTGAGCTGGGTAAAAGTTCAGCTTAAGGGCCCTCCCCATGGAGGTCAAAAACTGTATTACATCAAAATCATTTAAAAACTATATAGGTGTAATTGCAGTGTCCTGAATGCTATGTGACTGCATTTGCACTGTTCTGTGTACCTCCAAAATGAATTTCTAACACTTTTGAGTCTCCATACAGTGAAAAATGACTAAGTCCAAAAACATAATTGGTGCATCAAAGTGTTCAAAAAAGGTCAAAATTGGATTAAAATTAAAAAAACATAGTGCTACAGTGGCCCAATGGCATGCTAAACATATAATTAATGATACAGATTGAATAGTTTTACAAAAACATTGGAAAAGTGTTATTTTAAATTTTAGGGGGACAAGGTCACAGAGGTCATGGAACTCCTAGCTGGGTAAAAGTTCAGCTTGAGGGCCCTCCTCACGGAGGTCAAAAATTGTATTACATCAAAATCATTTAAAAACTATATAGGTGTAATTGCAGTTTTCTGAATGCTATGTAACTGCATTTGCACTGTTCTGTGTACCTCCAAAATGAATTTCTAACACTTTTGGGTCTCCATACAGTGAAAAATGACTAAGTCCAAAAACATCATTGGTGCATCAAAGTGTTCAAAATAGGTCAAAATTGGGTTAAAATTAAAAAAACCATAGTGCTACAGTGGCCCAATGGCATTCTAAACATATAATGAATGATACAGAATGAATAGTTTTACAAAAACATTGGAAAATTGTTATTTTAAATTTCAGCGGGACAAGGTCACAGAGGTCATGGAACTCTGAGCTGGGTAAAAGTTCAGCTTGAGGGCCCTCCCCATGGAGATCAAAAATTGTATTACATCAAAATCATTTAAAACCTATATAGGTGTCATTGCAGTGTCCTGAATGCTATATAGGTGCATGTGCACTGTTCTGTGTACCTCCAAAATGACTTTCTAACACTTTTGAAGTCTCCATGAAGCAGAAAATGACTAAAGTCCAAAGACATCATTGGTGCATCAGTGTTCATAAACGGTCAAAAATGGATAAAAATGAAAAATACCAACTGCTACAGTGGCTCAATAGCGTGCTATACACATAATGAATGACACAGAATGAATAGATTCACAAATTACTTGGAAAATGCTATTTTACATTTCAGGGGGACGAGGTCACGGAAGTCATGGAACTCCGAGCGGTGTAAAAGTTCAACCTTTCCCCCCTTATAGAGGTCATAATTTTAATACATCAAAATCATTTAAAAACTATATAGGTGTAATTGCAGTGTCTTGAATACATCCCACATGAATTTTAAACACATTAGGAGTATCTCTGATCAAATTAATCATTAAAATCCCAAAGCTCCACCAGTGGTTCAAAGTGGTCCAAAACGCTCAAAAATGGTGGAAAATGAGAAATATTCATAATTTCTGAGGCTTTATAATATTCCTTAGATAATGCATATCTTCAATTAGTTTTAAATCCCTTTATTAAAAAGTTTCTCTTTTGTGCTCCACTGGTGCAACGCCTCAAGTCTGAGAAGCTGCACCAGTGGAGCAAAAGCTACACTGGTGCAGCCGAAGCTGCACTGGTGTAACAGGAGTCAAGCTAATTTTCAGTATCAACCCTCATGACTGTTTTCAGGTCCCTGTAGCCACCAGGACCCATTATATATCTCAGGTGATATAGCAAGAGTGGCTAGGCCTCATTTCTAGCCTCCAGGTACATGTCGGACTCCTATTTGTGACATTTCGAGGTGTTTGGTGTCAAACTCATTTTTTCCATTATAGGCCATAGTCACCTCACGGAACCCACATTATCCCTCAGGTGATATAGCAGCAATGTCTGAGACCTAATGATAGCATCCAGCCACCTGTTTTAGTGATATTCGTTATATTTGTGTTCAGGGAGTCCTGTGTACCTCCAAAACGAATTTCTAACACTTTTGAAGTGTACCCGAGGCACTGAGCTGGGTAAAACTTCAGCTTAAGGGCCCTCCCCATGGAGGTCAAAAACTGTATTACATCAAAATCATTTAAAAACTATATAGGTGTAATTGCAGTGTCCTGAATGCTATGTAACTGCATTTGCACTGTTCCGTGCACCTCCAAAATGAATTTCTAACTCTTTTGAGTCTCCATACAGTGAAAAATGACTAAGTCCAAAAACATCATTTGTGCATCAAAGTGTTCAAAAAAGGTCAAAATTGGGTTAAAATTAAAAAGACATAGTGCTACAGTGGCCCAATGACATGCTAAAAATATAATGAATGATACAGAATGAATAGTTTTACAAAAACATTGGAAAATTGTTATTTTAAATTTCAGGGGGACAAGGTCACGGAGGTCATGGAACTCAAAGCTGGGTAAAAGTTCAGCTTGAGGGCCACCCCATGGAGGTCAAAAATTGTATTACATCAAAATCATTTAAAAACTATATAGGTGTCATTGCAGTGTCCTGAATGCTATATAACTGCATTTGCACTGTTCTGTGCACCTCCAAAATGAATTTCTAACACTTTTGAAGTCTCCATGAAGTGAAAAATGACCAAGTCCAAAAACATCATTGGTGTATCAGTGTTCATAAACGGTCAAAAATGGATAAAAATGAAAAATACCAACTGCTACAGTGGCTCAATAGCGTGCTACACACATAATGAATGACACAGAATGAATAGATTCACAAATTACTTGGAAAATGCTATTTTACATTTCAGGGGGACGAGGTCACGGAAGTCATGGAACTCCGAGCAGGGTAAAAGTTCAACCTTTCCCCCCTTGAAGGTCAACATTTTAAATTCATCAAAATCATTTAAAAACTATATAGGTATAATTGGCTTGTCCTGAATGCTATATAGGTGCCTGTGCACTGTTCTCTGTACCTCCAAAATGACTTTCTAACACTTTTGAAGTCTCCAGGAAGCATAAAATGACTAAAGTCCAAAGACATCATTGGTGCACCAAAGTTTCAAAAACGGTCAAAAATGGATAAAAATGAAAATAAAAAACCAAGTGCTACAGTGGCTTAATGCATGCTAAACACATAATGAATGACACAGAATGAATAGATTTACAAATTACTTGGAAAATGCTATTTTAAATTTCAGGGGGACGAGGTCACAGAAGTCATGGAACTCCGAGCGGGGTAAAAGTTCAACCTTTCCCCCCTTATAGAGGTCATAATTTTAATACATCAAAATCATTTAAAAACTATATAGGTGTAATTGCAGTGTCTTGAATACATCCCACATGAATTTTAAACACATTAGGAGTATCTCTGATCAAATTAATCATTAAAATCCCAAAGCTCCACCAGTGGTTCAAAGTGGTCCAAAACGCTAGAAAATGGTGGAAAATGAAAACAAATCATCATTTCCGAGGCTTTATAATATTCCTAAGATAATGTATATCTTCAATTAGTTTTAAATCCCTTTATTAAAAAGTTTCTTTTTTGTGCTCCACTGGTGCAACGCCTCAAGTCTGAGAAGCTGCACCAGTGGAGCAAAAGCTACACTTGTGCAGCCGAAGCTGCACTGGTGTAACAGGAGTCAAGCTAATTTTCAGTATCAACCCTCATGACTGTTTTCAGGTCCCTGTAGCCACCAGGACCCATTATATATCTCAGGTGATATAGCAAGAGTGGCTAGGCCTCATTTCTAGCCTCCAGGTACATGTCGGACTCCTATTTGTGACATTTCGAGGTGTTTGGTGTCAAATTCATTTTTTCCATTATAGGCCATAGTCACCTCACGGAACCCACATTATCCCTCAGGTGATATAGCAGCAATGTCTGAGACCTAATGATAGCATCCAGCCACCTGTTTTAGTGATATTCGTTATATTTGTGTTCAGGGAGTCCTGTGTACCTCCAAAACGAATTTCTAACACTTTTGAAGTGTACCTGAGGCACTGAGCTGGGTAAAAGTTCAGCTTAAGGGCCCTCCCCATGGAGGTCAAAAACTGTATTACATCAAAATCATTTAAAAACTATATAGGTGTCATTGCAGTGTCCTGGATGCTATATAACTGCATTTGCACTGTTCTGTGCACCTCCAAAATGAATTTCTAACACTTTTGAAGTCTCCATGAAGTGAAAAATGACCAAGTCCAAAAACATCATTGGTGCATCAAAGTGTTCAAAAACGTTGAAAATGGATAACAATTTAAAATACCAACTGCTACAGTGGCTCAATAGCGTGCTAAACACATAATGAATGACACAGAATGAATAGATTTACAAATTACTTGGAAAATGCTATTTTAAATTTCAGGGGGACGAGGTCACGGAAGTCATGGAACTCCGAGCCGTGTAAAAGTTCAACCTTTCCTCCCTTGTGGAGGTCAACATTTTAAATTCATCAAAATCATTTAAAAACTATATAGGTGTAATTGGCTTGTCCTGAATGCTATATAGGTGCATGTGCACTGTTCTGTGTACCTCCAAAATGACTTTCTAACACTTTTGAAATCTCCATGAAGCAGAAAATGACTAAAGTCCAAAGACATTGGTGCATCAAAGTTTCAAAAACGGTCAAAAATGGATAAAAATGAAAACAAAACAAGTGCTACAGTGGCTTAATGCATGTAAAACACATAATGAATGACACAGAATGAATAGATTTACAAATTACTTGGAAAATGCTATTTTAAATTTCAGGGGGAAGAGGTCACAAAAGTCATGGAACTCCGAGGGTGGTGAAAGTTCAACCTTTTCCCGCTTATAGAGGTCATAATTTTAATACATCAAAATCATTTAAAAACTATATAGGTGTAATTGCAGTGTCTTGAATACATCCCACATGAATTTTAAACACAATAGGAGTATCTCTGATCAAATTAATCATTAAAATCCCAAAGCTCCACCAGTGGTTCAAAGTGGTCCAATATGCTCAAAAATGGTGGAAAATGAAAAAAAATAATCATTTCTGAGGCTTTATAATATTCCTTAGATAATGCATATCTTCAATTAGTTTTAAATCCCTTTATTAAAAAGTTTCTCTTTTGTGCTCCACTGGTGCAACGCCTCAAGTCTGAGAAGCTGCACCAGTGGAGTAAAAGCTACACTGGTGCAGCCGAAGCTGCACTGGTGTAACAGGAGTCAAGCTAATTTTCAGTATCAACCCTCATGACTGTTTTAGGTCCCTGTAGCCACCAGGACCCATTATATATCTCAGGTGATATAGCAAGAGTGGCTAGGCCTCATTTCTAGCATCCAGGTACATGTCGGACTCGTATTTGTGACATTTCCAGGTGTTTGGTGTCAAACTCATTTTTTCCATTATAGGCCATAGTCACCTCATGGAACCCAAATTATCCCTCAGGGGATATAGCAGCAATGTCTGAGACCTAATGATAGCATCCAGCCACCTGTTTTAGTGATATTCGTTATATTTGTGTTCAGGGAGTCCTGTGTACCTCCAAAACGAATTTCTAACACTTTTGAAGTGTACCTGAGGCACTGAGCTGGGTAAAAGTTCAGCTTAAGGGCATTCCCCATATAGGTCAAAAACTGTATTACATCAAAATCATTTAAAAACTATATAGGTGTAATTGCAGTGTCCTGAATGCTATGTAACTGCATTTGCACTGTTCTGTGCACCTCCAAAATGAATTTCTAACACTTTTGAAGTCTCCATGAAGTGAAAAATGACCAAGTCCAAAAACATCATTGGTGCATCAAAGTATTCAAAAACGGTCAAAAATGGATAATAATGAAAAATACCAACTGCTACAGTGGCTCAATGGCATGCTAAACACATAATGAATGACACAGAATGAATAGATTCACAAATTACTTGGAAAATGCTATTTTACATTTCAGGGGGACGAGGTCACAGAAGTCATGGAACTCCGAGCAGGGTAAAAGTTCAACCTTTCCCCCCTTGTGGAGGTCAACATTTTAAATTCATCAAAATCATTTAAAAACTATCTAGGTGTAATTGGCTTGTCCTGAATGCTATATAGGTGCATGTGCACTGTTCTGTGTACCTCCAAAATGACTTTCTAACACTTTTGAAGTCTCCATGAAGCTGAAAATGACTTAATTCCAAAGACATCATTGGTGCATCAAAGTTTCAAAAACGGTCAAAAATGGATAAAAATGAAAACAAAACAAGTGCTACAGTGGCTTAATGCATGCTAAACACATAATGAATGACACAGAATGAATAGATTTACAAATTACTTGGAAAATGCTATTTTAAATTTCAGGGGGACGAGGTCACAGAAGTCATGGAACTCCGAGGGGGGTAAAAGTTCAACCTTTCCCCCCTTATAGAGGTCATAATTTTAATACATCAAAATCATTTAAAAACTATATAGGTGTAATTGCAGTGTCTTGAATACATCCCACATGAATTTTAAACACATTAGGAGTATCTCTGATCAAATTAATCATTAAAATCCCAAAGCTCCACCAGTGGTTCAAAGTGGTCCAAAACGCTCAAAAATAGTGGAAAATGAAAAAAATTCATCATTTCTGAGGCTTTATAATATTCCTTAGATAATGTATATCTTCAATTAGTTTTAAATCCCTTTATTAAAAAGTTTCTCTTTTGTGCTCCGCTGGTGCAACGCCTCAAGTCTGAGAAGCTGCACCAGTGGAGCAAAAGCTACACTGGTGCAGCCGAAGCTGCACTGGTGTAACAGGAGTCAAGCTAATTTTCAGTATCAACCCTCATGACTGTTTTCAGGTCCCTGTAGCCACCAGGACCCATTATATATCTCAGGTGATATAGCAAGAGTGGCTATGCCTCATTTCTAGCCTCCAGGTACATGTCGGACTCCTATTTGTGACATTTCGAGGTGTTTGGTGTCAAACTCATTATTTCCATTATAGGCCATAGTCACCTCACGGAACCCACATTATCCCTCAGGTGATATAGCAGCAATGTCTGAGACCTAATGATAGCATCCAGAAACCTGTTTAAGTGATATTCGTTATATTTGTGTTCAGGGAGTCCTGTGTACCTCCAAAACGAATTTCTAACACTTTTGAAGTGTACCTGGGGCACTGAGCTGGGTAAAAGTTCAGCTTAAGGGCCCTCCCCATGGAGGTCAAAAACTGTATTACATCAAAATCATTTAAAAACTATATAGGTGTATTTGCAGTGTCCTGAATGCTATGTAACTGCATTTACACTGTTCTGTGTACCTCCAAAATGAATTTCTAACACTTTTGAGTCTCCATACAGTGAAAAATGACTAAGTCCAAAAACATAATTGGTGCATCAAAGTGTTCAAAAAAGGTCAAAATTGGATTAAAATTAAAAAAACATAGTGCTACAGTGGCCCAATGGCATGCTAAACATATAATTAATGATACAGATTGAATAGTTTTACAAAAACATTGGAAAAGTGTTATTTTAAATTTCAGGGGGACAAGGTCACAGAGGTCATGGAACTCCTAGCTGGGTAAAAGTTCAGCGTGAGGGCCCTCCCCACGGAGGTCAAAAATGTTATTACATCAAAATCATTTAAAAACTATATAGGTGTAATTGCAGTTTTCTGAATGCTATGCAACTGCATTTGCACTGTTCTGTGTACCTCCAAAATGAATTTCTAACACTTTTGAGTCTCCATATAGTGAAAAATGACTAAGTCCAAAAACATCATTGGTGCATCAAAGTGTTCAAAATAGGTCAAAATTGGGTTAAAATTAAAAAAAACATAGTGCTACAGTGGCCCAATGGCATTCTAAACATATAATGAATGATACAGAATGAATAGTTTTACAAAAACATTGGAAAATTGTTATTTTAAATTTCAGCGGGACAAGGTCACAGAGGTCATGGAACTCTGAGCTGGGTAAAAGTTCAGCTTGAGGGCCCTCCCCATGGAGATCAAAAATTGTATTACATCAAAATCATTTAAAACCTATATAGGTGTCATTGCAGTGTCCTGAATGCTATATAGGTGCATGTGCACTGTTCTGTGTACCTCCAAAATGACTTTCTAACACTTTTGAAGTCTCCATGAAGCAGAAAATGACTAAAGACCAAAGACATCATTGGTGCATCAGTGTTCATAAACGGTCAAAAATGGATAAAAATGAAAAATACCAACTGCTACAGTGGCTCAATAGCGTGCTATACACATAATGAATGACACAGAATGAATAGATTCACAAATTACTTGGAAAATGCTATTTTACATTTCAGGGGGACGAGGTCACGGAAGTCATGGAACTCCGAGCGGTGTAAAAGTTCAACCTTTCCCCCCTTATAGAGGTCATAATTTTAATACATCAAAATCATTTAAAAACTATATAGGTGTAATTGCAGTGTCTTGAATACATCCCACATGAATTTTAAACACATTAGGAGTATCTCTGATCAAATTAATCATTAAAATCCCAAAGCTCCACCAGTGGTTCAAAGTGGTCCAAAACGCTCAAAAATAGTGGAAAATGAAAAAAATTCATCATTTCTGAGGCTTTATAATATTCCTTAGATAATGTATATCTTCAATTAGTTTTAAATCCCTTTATTAAAAAGTTTCTCTTTTGTGCTCCACTGGTGCAACGCCTCAAGTCTGAGAAGCTGCACCAGTGGAGCAAAAGCTACACTGGTGCAGCCAAAGCTGCACTGGTGTAACAGGAGTCAAGCTAATTTTCAGTATCAACCCTCATGACTGTTTTCAGGTCCCTGTAGCCACCAGGACCCATTATATATCTCAGGTGATATAGCAAGAGTGGCTAGGCCTCATTTCTAGCCTCCAGGTACATGTCGGACTCCTATTTGTGACATTTCGAGGTGTTTGGTGTCAAACTCATTATTTCCATTATAGGCCATAGTCACCTCACGGAACCCACATTATCCCTCAGGTGATATAGCAGCAATGTCTGAGACCTAATGATAGCATCCAGAAACCTGTTTAAGTGATATTCGTTATATTTGTGTTCAGGGAGTCCTGTGTACCTCCAAAACGAATTTCTAACACTTTTGAAGTGTACCTGAGCCACTGAGCTGGGTAAAAGTTCAGCTTAAGGGCCCTCCCCATGGAGGTCAAAAACTGTATTACATCAAAATCATTTAAAAACTATATAGGTGTAATTGCAGTGTCCTGAATGCTATGTAACTGCATTTGCACTGTTCTGTGTACCTCCAA
Organism: Lissotriton vulgaris; assembly: GCF_964263255.1. Taxonomy (NCBI): domain Eukaryota; kingdom Metazoa; phylum Chordata; class Amphibia; order Caudata; family Salamandridae; genus Lissotriton; species Lissotriton vulgaris. Next base: position 111,382 of record NW_028246855.1, read on the forward strand.
AATGAATTTCTAACACTTTTGAGTCTCCATACAGTGAAAAATGACTAAGTCCAAAAACATAATTGGTGCATCAAAGTGTTCAAAAAAGGTCAAAATTGGATTAAAATTAAAAAAACATAGTGCTACAGTGGCCCAATGGCATGCTAAACATATAATTAATGATACAGATTGAATAGTTTTACAAAAACATTGGAAAAGTGTTATTTTAAATTTCAGGGGGACAAGGTCACAGAGGTCATGGAACTCCTAGCTGGGTAAAAGTTCAGCTTGAGGGCCCTCCTCACGGAGGTCAAAAATTGTATTACATCAAAATCATTTAAAAACTATATAGGTGTAATTGCAGTTTTCTGAATGCTATGTAACTGCATTTGCACTGTTCTGTGTACCTCCAAAATGAATTTCTAACACTTTTGGGTCTCCATACAGTGAAAAATGACTAAGTCCAAAAACATCATTGGTGCATCAAAGTGTTCAAAATAGGTCAAAATTGGGTTAAAATAAAAAAAACCATAGTGCTACAGTGGCCCAATGGCATTCTAAACATATAATGAATGATACAGAATGAATAGTTTTACAAAAACATTGGAAAATTGTTATTTTAAATTTCAGCGGGACAAGGTCACAGAGGTCATGGAACTCTGAGCTGGGTAAAAGTTCAGCTTGAGGGCCCTCCCCATGGAGATCAAAAATTGTATTACATCAAAATCATTTAAAACCTATATAGGTGTCATTGCAGTGTCCTGAATGCTATATAGGTGCATGTGCACTGTTCTGTGTACCTCCAAAATGACTTTCTAACACTTTTGAAGTCTCCATGAAGCAGAAAATGACTAAAGTCCAAAGACATCATTGGTGCATCAGTGTTCATAAACGGTCAAAAATGGATAAAAATGAAAAATACCAACTGCTACAGTGGCTCAATAGCGTGCTATACACATAATGAATGACACAGAATGAATAGATTCACAAATTACTTGGAAAATGCTATTTTACATTTCAGAGGGACGAGGTCACGGAAGTCATGGAACTCCGAGCGGTGTAAAAGTTCAACCTTTCCCCCCTTATAGAGGTCATAATTTTAATACATCAAAATCATTTAAAAACTATATAGGTGTAATTGCAGTGTCTTGAATACATCCCACATGAATTTTAAACACATTAGGAGTATCTCTGATCAAATTAATCATTAAAATCCCAAAGCTCCACCAGTGGTTCAAAGTGGTCCAAAACGCTCAAAAATGGTGGAAAATGAGAAATATTCATAATTTCTGAGGCTTTATAATATTCCTTAGATAATGCATATCTTCAATTAGTTTTAAATCCCTTTATTAAAAAGTTTCTCTTTTGTGCTCCACTGGTGCAACGCCTCAAGTCTGAGAAGCTGCACCAGTGGAGCAAAAGCTACACTGGTGCAGCCGAAGCTGCACTGGTGTAACAGGAGTCAAGCTAATTTTCAGTATCAACCCTCATGACTGTTTTCAGGTCCCTGTAGCCACCAGGACCCATTATATATCTCAGGTGATATAGCAAGAGTGGCTAGGCCTCATTTCTAGCCTCCAGGTACATGTCGGACTCCTATTTGTGACATTTCGAGGTGTTTGGTGTCAAACTCATTTTTTCCATTATAGGCCATAGTCACCTCACGGAACCCACATTATCCCTCAGGTGATATAGCAGCAATGTCTGAGACCTAATGATAGCACCCAGCCACCTGTTTTAGTGATATTCGTTATATTTGTGTTCAGGGAGTCCTGTGTACCTCCAAAACGAATTTCTAACACTTTTGAAGTGTACCTGAGGCACTGAGCTGGGTAAAACTTCAGCTTAAGGGCCCTCCCCATGGAGGTCAAAAACTGTATTACATCAAAATCATTTAAAAACTATATAGGTGTAATTGCAGTGTCCTGAATGCTATGTAACTGCATTTGCACTGTTCCGTGCACCTCCAAAATGAATTTCTAACTCTTTTGAGTCTCCATACAGTGAAAAATGACTAAGTCCAAAAACATCATTTGTGCATCAAAGTGTTCAAAAAAGGTCAAAATTGGGTTAAAATTAAAAAGACATAGTGCTACAGTGGCCCAATGACATGCTAAAAATATAATGAATGATACAGAATGAATAGTTTTACAAAAACATTGGAAAATTGTTATTTTAAATTTCAGGGGGACAAGGTCACGGAGGTCATGGAACTCCAAGCTGGGTAAAAGTTCAGCTTGAGGGCCCTCCCCATGGAGGTCAAAAATTGTATTACATCAAAATCATTTAAAAACTATATAGGTGTCATTGCAGTGTCCTGAATGCTATATAACTGCATTTGCACTGTTCTGTGCACCTCCAAAATGAATTTCTAACACTTTTGAAGTCTCCATGAAGTGAAAAATGACCAAGTCCAAAAACATCATTGGTGTATCAGTGTTCATAAACGGTCAAAAATGGATAAAAATGAAAAATACCAACTGCTACAGTGGCTCAATAGCGTGCTACACACATAATGAATGACACAGAATGAATAGATTCACAAATTACTTGGAAAATGCTATTTTACATTTCAGGGGGACGAGGTCACGGAAGTCATGGAACTCCGAGCAGGGTAAAAGTTCAACCTTTCCCCCCTTGAAGGTCAACATTTTAAATTCATCAAAATCATTTAAAAACTATATAGGTATAATTGGCTTGTCCTGAATGCTATATAGGTGCCTGTGCACTGTTCTGTGTACCTCCAAAATGACTTTCTAACACTTTTGAAGTCTCCATGAAGCATAAAATGACTAAAGTCCAAAGACATCATTGGTGCACCAAAGTTTCAAAAACGGTCAAAAATGGATAAAAATGAAAATAAAAAACCAAGTGCTACAGTGGCTTAATGCATGCTACACACATAATGAATGACACAGAATGAATAGATTTACAAATTACTTGGAAAATGCTATTTTAAATTTAAGGGGGACGAGGTCACAGAAGTCATGGAACTCCGAGCGGGGTAAAAGTTCAACCTTTCCCCCCTTATAGAGGTCATAATTTTAATACATCAAAATCATTTAAAAACTATATAGGTGTAATTGCAGTGTCTTGAATACATCCCACATGAATTTTAAACACATTAGGAGTATCTCTGATCAAATTAATCATTAAAATCCCAAAGCTCCACCAGTGGTTCAAAGTGGTCCAAAACGCTAGAAAATGGTGGGAAATGAAAACAAATCATCATTTCCGAGGCTTTATAATATTCCTAAGATAATGTATATCTTCAATTAGTTTTAAATCCCTTTATTAAAAAGTTTCTTTTTTGTTCTCCACTGGTGCAACGCCTCAAGTCTGAGAAGCTGCACCAGTGGAGCAAAAGCTACACTTGTGCAGCCGAAGCTGCACTGGTGTAACAGGAGTCAAGCTAATTTTCAGTATCAACCCTCATGACTGTTTTCAGGTCCCTGTAGCCACCAGGACCCATTATATATCTCAGGTGATATAGCAAGAGTGGCTAGGCCTCATTTCTAGCCTCCAGGTACATGTCGGACTCCTATTTGTGACATTTCGAGGTGTTTGGTGTCAAACTCATTTTTTCCATTATAGGCCATAGTCACCTCACGGAACCCACATTATCCCTCAGGTGATATAGCAGCAATGTCTGAGACCTAAAGATAGCATCCAGCCACCTGTTTTAGTGATATTCGTTATATTTGTGTTCAGGGAGTCCTGTGTACCTCCAAAACGAATTTCTAACACTTTTGAAGTGTACCTGAGGCACTGAGCTGGGTAAAAGTTCAGCTTAAGGGCCCTCCCCATGGAGGTCAAAAACTGTATTACATCAAAATCATTTAAAAACTATATAGGTGTCATTGCAGTGTCCTGAATGCTATATAACTGCATTTGCACTGTTCTGTGCACCTCCAAAATGAATTTCTAACACTTTTGAAGTCTCCATGAAGTGAAAAATGACCAAGTCCAAAAACATCATTGGTGCATCAAAGTGTTCAAAAACGTTGAAAATGGATAACAATTTAAAATACCAACTGCTACAGTGGCTCAATAGCGTGCTAAACACATAATGAATGACACAGAATGAATAGATTTACGAATTACTTGGAAAATGCTATTTTAAATTTCAGGGGGACGAGGTCACGGAAGTCATGGAACTCCGAGCCGTGTAAAAGTTCAACCTTTCCTCCCTTGTGGAGGTCAACATTTTAAATTCATCAAAATCATTTAAAAACTATATAGGTGTAATTGGCTTGTCCTGAATGCTATATAGGTGCATGTGCACTGTTCTGTGTACCTCCAAAATGACTTTCTAACACTTTTGAAATCTCCATGAAGCAGAAAATGACTAAAGTCCAAAGACATTGGTGCATCAAAGTTTCAAAAACGGTCAAAAATGGATAAAAATGAAAACAAAACAAGTGCTACAGTGGCTTGATGCATGCTAAACACATAATGAATGACACAGAATGAATAGATTTACAAATTACTTGGAAAATGCTATTTTAAATTTCAGGGGGAAGAGGTCACAAAAGTCATGGAACTCCGAGGGTGGTGAAAGTTCAACCTTTTCCCGCTTATAGAGGTCATAATTTTAATACATCAAAATCATTTAAAAACTATATAGGTGTAATTGCAGTGTCTTGAATACATCCCACATGAATTTTAAACACAATAGGAGTATCTCTGATCAAATTAATCTTTAAAATCCCAAAGCTCCACCAGTGGTTCAAAGTGGTCCAATATGCTCAAAAATGGTGGAAAATGAAAAAAAATAATCATTTCTGAGGCTTTATAATATTCCTTAGATAATGCATATCTTCAATTAGTTTTAAATCCCTTTATTAAAAAGTTTCTCTTTTGTGCTCCACTGGTGCAACGCCTCAAGTCTGAGAAGCTGCACCAGTGGAGCAAAAGCTACACTGGTGCAGCCGAAGCTGCACTGGTGTAACAGGAGTCAAGCTAATTTTCAGTATCAACCCTCATGACTGTTTTTAGGTCCCTGTAGCCACCAGGACCCATTATATATCTCAGGTGATATAGCAAGAGTGGCTAGGCCTCATTTCTAGCCTCCAGGTACATGTCGGACTCGTATTTGTGACATTTCCAGGTGTTTGGTGTCAAACTCATTTTTTCCATTATAGGCCATAGTCACCTCATGGAACCCAAATTATCCCTCAGGGGATATAGCAGCAATGTCTGAGACCTAATGATAGCATCCAGCCACCTGTTTTAGTGATATTCGTTATATTTGTGTTCAGGGAGTCCTGTGTACCTCCAAAACGAATTTCTAACACTTTTGAAGTGTACCTGAGGCACTGAGCTGGGTAAAAGTTCAGCTTAAGGGCATTCCCCATATAGGTCAAAAACTGTATTACATCAAAATCATTTAAAAACTATATAGGTGTAATTGCAGTGTCCTGAATGCTATGTAACTGCATTTGCACTGTTCTGTGCACCTCCAAAATGAATTTCTAACACTTTTGAAGTCTCCATGAAGTGAAAAATGACCAAGTCCAAAAACATCATTGGTGCATCAAAGTATTCAAAAACGGTCAAAAATGGATAATAATGAAAAATACCAACTGCTACAGTGGCTCAATGGCATGCTAAACACATAATGAATGACACAGAATGAATAGATTCACAAATTACTTGGAAAATGCTATTTTACATTTCAGGGGGACGAGGTCACAGAAGTCATGGAACTCCGAGCAGGGTAAAAGTTCAACCTTTCCCCCCTTGTGGAGGTCAACATTTTAAATTCATCAAAATCATTTAAAAACTATCTAGGTGTAATTGGCTTGTCCTGAATGCTATATAGGTGCATGTGCACTGTTCTGTGTACCTCCAAAATGACTTTCTAACACTTTTGAAGTCTCCATGAAGCTGAAAATGACTTAATTCCAAAGACATCATTGGTGCATCAAAGTTTCAAAAACGGTCAAAAATTGATAAAAATGAAAAAAAAAACAAGTGCTACAGTGGCTCAATAGCGTGCTAAACACATAATGAATGACACAGAATGAATAGATTCACAAATTACTTGGAAAATGCTATTTTACATTTCAGGGGGACGAGGTCACGGAAGTCATGGAACTCCGAGGGGGGTAAAAGTTCAACCTTTCCCCCCTTATAGAGGTCATAATTTTAATACATCAAAATCAATTTAAAAACTATATAGGTGTAATTGCAGTGTCTTGAATACATCCCACATGAATTTTAAACACGTTAGGAGTATCTCTGATCAAATTAATCATTAAAATCCCAAAGCTCCACCAGTGGTTCAAAATGGTCCAAAACGCTCTAAAATGGTGGAACATTAAAAAATTCATCATTTCTGAGGCTTTATAATATTCCTTAGATAATGTATATCTTCAATTAGTATTAAACCCCTTTATTAAAAAGTTTATCTTTTGTGCTCCACTGGTGCAACGCCTCAAGTCCGAGAAGCTGCACCAGTGGAGCAAAAGCTACACTGGTGCAGCCGAAGCTGCACTGGTGTAACAGGAGTCAAGCTAATTTTCAGTATCAACCCTCATGACTGTTTTCAGGTCCCTGTAGCGACCAGGACCCATTATATATCTCAGGTGATATAGCAAGAGTGGCTAGGCCTCATTTCTAGCCTCCAGGTACATGTCGGACTCCTATTTGTGACATTTCGAGGTGTTTAGTGTCAAACTCATTTTTTCCATTATAGGCCATAGTCACCTCACGGAACCCACATTATCCCTCAGGTGATATAGCAGCAATGTCTGAGACCTAATGATAGCATCCAGCCACCTGTTTTAGTGATATTCATTATATTTGTGTTCAGGGAGTCCTGTGTACCTCCAAAACGAATTTCTAACACTTTTGAAGTGTACCTGAGGCACTGAGCTGGGTAAAAGTTCAGCTTAAGGGCCCTCCCCATGGAGGTCAAAAACTGTATTACATCAAAATCATTTAAAAAATATATAGGTGTAATTGCAGTGTCCTGAATGCTATGTAACTGCATTTGCACTGTTCTGTGTACCTCCAAAATGAATTTCTAACACTTTTGAGTCTCCATACAGTGTAAAATGACTAAGTCCAAAAACATCATTGGAGCATCAAAGTGTTCAAAAAAGGTCAAAATTGGGTTAAAATTAAAAAAACATAGTGCTACAGTGGCCCAATGGCATGCTAAACATATAATGAATGATACAGATTGAATAGTTCTACAAAAACATTGGAAAATTGTTATTTTAAATTTCAGGGGGACAAGGTCACGGAGGTCATGGAACTCCGAGCTGGGTAAAAGTTCAGCTTGAGGGCCCTCCCCATGGAGGTCAAAAATTGTATTACACCAAAATCATTTAAAAACTATATAGGTGTCATTGCAGTGTCCTGAATGCTATATAGGTGCATGTGCACTGTTCTGTGTACCTCCAAAATGACTTTCTAACACTTTTGAAGTCTCCATGAAGCAGAAAATGACTAACGTCCAAAGACATCATTGGTGCATCAAAGTTTCAAAAACGGTCAAAAATTGATAAAAATGAAAAAAAAAACAAGTGCTACAGTGGCTCAATAGCGTGCTAAACACATAATGAATGACACAGAATGAATAGATTCACAAATTACTTGGAAAATGCTATTTTACATTTCAGGGGGACGAGGTCACGGAAGTCATGGAACTCCGAGGGGGATAAAAGTTCAACCTTTCCCCCCTTATAGAGGTCATAATTTTAATACATCAAAATCAATTTAAAAACTATATAGGTGTAATTGCAGTGTCTTGAATACATCCCACATGAATTTTAAACACGTTAGGAGTATCTCTGATCAAATTAATCATTAAAATCCCAAAGCTCCACCAGTGGTTCAAAGTGGTCCAAAACGCTCAAAAATGGTGGAACATTAAAAAATTCATCATTTCTGAGGCTTTATAATATTCCTTAGATAATGTATATCTTCAATTAGTATTAAACCCCTTTATTAAAAAGTTTATCTTTTGTGCTCCACTGGTGCAACGCCTCAAGTCCGAGAAGCTGCACCAGTGGAGCAAAAGCTACACTGGTGCAGCCGAAGCTGCACTGGTGTAACAGGAGTCAAGCTAATTTTCAGTATCAACCCTCATGACTGTTTTCAGGTCCCTGTAGCGACCAGGACCCATTATATATCTCAGGTGATATAGCAAGAGTGGCTAGGCCTCATTTCTAGCCTCCAGGGACATGTCGGACTCCTATTTGTGACATTTCGAGGTGTTTGGTGTCAAACTCATTTTTTCCATTATAGGCCATAGTCACCTCACGGAACCCACATTATCCCTCAGGGGATTGGTGTCAGTACAACGCGATGTTTTACAACGCGTTCCGTTACAACGCGATTTTTACATCGCAAATACCATTACAATGCATGCCATTACAACGCATTGCATTACATAGCAGATGGTATTACAACGCATACCATTACATCGTAAGTATTGGTAAGTATATCTTTTTTTTAAAAAATGTAATAAAGTTAATTAAATTAATTTAAAATAATAAAAATAATATAACATTATTAAAACAGTAATTAATTTAATTATAGTAATTTAAAATAATATAATTAATGATATATAAAAAATTTATAATTAGAAAATAATATAATGTAATTAATTACAATAAATATAATTATAATTTAATTAAGTTATAAATAATACATAATATAATTATAATTAATAAAATTAAAAGTATTTAATTAATTAAACATTTTTAAATAATATAATTTAATTATAATCGTTTATTAATACAATTAAATTAATAATATATTAATTTAATATATTTAAAATAATATAATTAATGATATATAAAACATTTATAAATAGAAAATAATATAATGCAATTAATTACAATAAATATAATTATAATTTAATTAAGATATAAATAATACATAATATAATTATATTTAATAAAATTAAAAGAATTTAATTAATTAAACATTTTTAAATAATATAATTTAATTGTAATCGTTTATTAATACAATTAAATTAATAATTGTAAATATTGTTATTAATTTAATTAAATTAAATAAAATTAATTTAATTAATTTAATTTATATAAAGTCGTAATACCCCTGTACCCCAAAACCCATACACTGCCCTAAAACCTAAAAACACCCCTGTACCCCAAAACCCAAACACTGCCCTAAAACCTAAAAACACCCCTGTACCCCAAAACCCAAACACTGCCCTAAAACCTAAAAACACCCCTGTACCCCAAAACCCAAACCCTGCCCTAAAACCTAAAAACACCCCTGTACCCCAAAACACAAACCCTACCCTCAAACCTAAAAACACCCCTGTACCCCAAAACCCAAACCCTACCCTAAAACCTAAAAACACCCCTGTACCCCAAAACCCAAACCCTGCCCTAAAACCTAAAAACACCCCTGTACCCCAAAACCCAAACCCTGCCCTAAAACCTAAAAACACCCCTGTACCCCAAAACCCAAACACTGCCCTAAAACCTAAAAACACCCCTGTACCCCAAAACCCAAACCCTGCCCTAAAACCTAAAAACACCCCTGTACCCCAAAACCCAAACCCTGCCCTAAAACCTAAAAACACCCCTGTACCCCAAAACCCAACCACTGCCCTAAAACCTAAAAACACCCCTGTACCCCAAAACCCAAACCCTGCCCTAAAACCTAAAAAAAACCCCTGTACCCCAAAACCCAAACACTGCCCTAAAACCTAAAAACACCCCTGTACCCCAAAACCCAAACCCTGCCCTAAAACCTAAAAACACCCCTGTACCCCAAAACCCAAACACTGCCCTAAAACCTAAAAACACCCCTGTACCCCAAAACCCAAACCCTACCCTAAAACCTAAAAACACCCCTGTACCCCAAAACCCAAACCCTACCCTAAAACCTAAAAACACCCCTGTACCCCAAAACCCAAACACTGCCCTAAAACCTAAAAACACCCCTGTACCCCAAAACCCAAACACTGCCCTAAAACCTAAAAATACCCAAACACCCCAAAACATATACATCAGTACCCCAAAACATATACTCCTATACTCATACTTATTTTAAAAAATACTTAAATTAATATATTTAATTTATAATATTTAAAAACGAAATAAATATTTTTTTATAATTAATAATAATTAAATCAATAATAACATATTAAATAAAATAAAAAAAAAAATTAAATACTTACCAATACTTACGATGTAATGGTATGCGTTGTAATACCATCTGCTATGTAATGCCATGCGTTGTAATGGCATGCATTGTAATGGTATTTGCGATGTAATAGCTGCGTTGTAACAGCATTACGTTGTAAAAGATGCGTTGTAGCGGTAACACACCTCCCTCAGGTGATATAGCAGCAATGTCTGAGACCTAATGATAGCATCCAGCCACCTGTTTTAGTGATATTCGTTATATTTGTGTTCAGGGAGTCCTGTGTACCTCCAAAACGAATTTCTAACACTTTTGAAGTGTACCTGAGGCACTGAGCTGGGTAAAAGTTCAGCTTAAGGGCATTCCCCATGGAGGTCAAAAACTGTATTACATCAAAATCATTTTAAAACTATATAGGTGTAATTGCAGTGTCCTGAATGCTATGTAACTGCATTTGCACTGTTCTGTGTACCTCCAAAATGAATTTCTAACACTTTTGAGTCTCCATACAGTGAAAAATGACTAAGTCCAAAAACATCATTGGTGCATCAAAGTGTTAAAAAAAGGTCAAAATTGGGTTAAAATTAAAAAAACATAGTGCTACAGTGGCCCAATGGCATGCTAAACATATAATGAATGATACAGAATGAATAGTTTTACAAAAACATTAGACAATTGTTATTTTAAATTCCAGGGGGACAAGGTCACGGAGGTCATGGAACTCCGAGCTGGGTAAAAGTTCAGCTTGAGGGAACTCCCCATGGAGGTCAAAAATTGTATTACATCAAAATAATTTAAAAACTATATACGTGTCATTGCAGTGTCCTGAATGCTATATAACTGCATTTTCACTTTTCTGTGCACCTCCAAAATGAATTTCTAACACTTTTGAAGTCTCCATGAAGTGAAAAATGACCAAGCCCAAAAACATCATTGGTGCATCAAAGTGTTCAAAAACGGTAAAAAAAGGATAAAAATTTAAAATACCAACTGCTACAGTGGCTCAATAGCGTGCTAAACACATAATGAATGACACAGAATGAATAGATTTACAAATTACTTGGAAAATGCTATTTTAAATTTCAGGGGGACGAGGTCACGGAAGTCATGGAACTCCGAGCGGGGTAAAAGTTCAACCTTTCCTCCCTTGTGGAGGTCAACATTTTAAATTCATCAAAATCATTTAAAAACTATATAGGTGTAATTGGCTTGTCCTGAATGCTATATAGGTGCATGTGCACCGTTCTGTGTACCTCCAAAATGACTTTCTAACACCTTTGAAGTCTCCATGAAGCAGAAAATGACTAAAGTCCAAATACATCATTGGTGCATCAAAGTTTCAAAAACGGTCAAAAATGGATAAAAATGAAAACAAAACAAGTGCTACAGTGGCTTAATGCATGCTAAACACATAATGAATGACACAGAATGAATCGATTTACAAATTACTTGGAAAATGCTATTTTAAATTTCAGGGGGACGAGGTCACAGAAGTCATGGAACTCCGAGCGGGGTAAAAGTTCAACCTTTCCCCCCTTATAGAGGTCATAATTTTAATACATCAAAATCATTTAAAAACTATATAGGTGTAATTGCAGTGTCTTGAATACACCCCACATGAATTTTAAATAAGTATGGGCGAATTTTGCGAATCTGGCGTTCGCGAATTAAGCGGATTTGCGAACTCGCAATCCGCAAAATCCGCGAATTCCCGCGAATTTGCGGATTTTTTTTTTGTGTGTTCGCAAGTGTTTCTGCCAGTTCGCAAGGATTTGGTACTAGTTCACAATTGCGAACTTACTTGTCGGCTCGCAACGGTCGCGACTATGTTGTTTCTATGTCTGGATTATCATCAAAGCCTCCCAGCACCCTCTGTTTCACCACTGCCACCCTCTCTTTGACCCATGCCACCCTCTGTTACATCAATGCCACCCTCTGGTTCATCATCACTGTAGAAGATGGGGGGGAAAAGCAAGCCCACCTGCCCTGCTTGAACTGACATGAATTAATTTGGGGTTAGTTTATTAACAACACCTGCCCTGCCCCAACTGACAATAATGAATTAGGGGCTAATTAATGTGTCACTGAATTTGAAGTTCCAGCCTGGCACCTGCTTGTCTGCTCCCTTAGCTGTAAATCAGGACCTTTGTGGCATACAGGACCTTTGTGGCATGCAGCCCTGATGCCATTTTTCTCACAGAAACATGGCTCAAAGATGCGTCAGACCCGGATATCACCTCCCTTCTACAACAGGGATATCTACTACAAAGAGTCGACAGGCCTGAAGGCAGAGGAGGAGGAATAGGAATCCTCTACAAAAACCAATATCAATGTAGGATTAACGCAGGTTCTATATCTAACTGCAAAAGCATGCAATTTGCCCTTGACCTCTCTCCCACGGCAACCTTTTCAGGCTTACTTATCTACCGCCCCCCAAACCAAATGGGAGATTTTCTTGACTCCTTACAACGTAAAGTTGCTGACTTAGCTGTCACTAGCCCACACCTCACCATACTAGGTGACATCAACATCCATCTGGATAATTCAGATGATCCCTCAACCAAAGCCTTGTTAGAGAATCTGGAAGCTATCCAACTCACTCAGAAGGGTTTCGAACCGACACATGAGAAAGGCCATCTTCTGGATGGTGTATTTAGCAATGATCACAGACTAGCAGTAGGAACCCCTTTGGCCCTCACTTGGTCTGACCACTACCTGGTCCCCCTACTGTGGCAACATACCATCTCTGCTTCACCACCTCCGCGTAATTTGCTTCAGGGGAGAGAGTGGACTAAGCTCTCTGTTGACAGGTGGACAGATGCCCTACTTACCAACATCCCACAAGCTATGGATGACCCAATTTTAATGTATGACAACTACTCTCAATGGGTCTCTAAGGCCCTTGACGATGTGTTGCCACAAACAACCCTAAGAGAAAAAACTAAATCTAAGGTATCACCATGGTACACCCCTAAACTCAAAGAAAGGAAAAGACACTGTAGGAAGTTAGAAAGAACCTGGAGGGCCACTCGTAGCAGTTCAGCCAAAATAGACCATCATGATGCCATAAAAGAATACAAAGCAGAGATTAACTCAACCAAGGCCCGCTTCTTCGAAGACAAAATTAATAACGCCAATAACTGTCCCAGAGAAATATTTCAAATCGCAAAATCTTTAATTGATACCCCATCTATCCCCCCTGACCCCAGTAAAGCACAATCCCGATGTAACAATCAAGCAGAATATTTTTATAATAAAATACAATTAATTTCATCGGCTTTTGTCGCCCCAGATCTAGCTGACCTCGAAGCAACCATGCCACCTGACATCACACCCTACAGACTGGTAGAATTCCCTCCAGTAGAAGCGGACGCCCTGGAGCTTATCATAAAAAAAGTCAAATCCGGATCTCCAAGTGATCCCGCACCCCCATGCCACTTAAAAAAGATCATAGATACAATACGGCCAGTCATTCTCAACATCCTTAATAACTCCATCATCACTGGTATAGTCCCCACGGCCTGGAAGAAAGCACAAGTACGAGCTCTTCTGAAAAAACCCTCCTTAGATCCAGACAACATGGCCAACTATCGCCCAATATCCTTGCTTCCCTGGGTAAGCAAACTGCTCGAGAGACACATCAACTCATCTCTCACTCATTACCTAGAATCAAACAACATCCTTCATGATTCCCAGGCAGGATTTCGCCCCAGGTTGGGAACGGAAGCAGCTCTCCTGACAGTAACAGAATTAGCTAGGAAACAGATGGACTCGGGCGGCACTACAGCAATTATTTTGCTGGATCTTAGTGCCGCCTTCGACACTGTAAACACCACCATCCTCATTCACCGTCTTAAGCAAAGAGGAGTTTCAGGAACAGCCATTCGATGGCTACAATCTTTCCTAGAAAATCGCTCTTTCCAAGTAGTTGAGGGCACCACACAATCCAGGTCCTGGCCCCTCAACCAGGGGGTGCCTCAGGGCTCGTCCCTGAGCCCCACCCTTTTTAATGTATATATGCTCCCCTTGGCAGACATCGTTCACTCATTCGGCCTGGAGCTGGTCACATATGCTGACGATACTCAGCTGATCGTCTCCTTGAACCAAACCATCGCCTCCTCGTCCAATCTCGAGGAATGTCTAGTAGCAGTAAACAAATGGATGGCCAGCTCCCACCTAAAACTTAATGGCGATAAAACGGAGCTGATGATTCTGGGAAATCCAAACATCCCCGGCCTGCTACCAAACTGGCCCCCATGCATGGGCACTCAGCCCCAGTCCAAACCTCAAATAAAGAGCCTGGGCATCTGGCTTGATGCTAATTTGAATTTTACCTACCAAGCAACAATCGTATCTGCCACCTGTTTTGGCTTGATGCGTATGCTCAGGAAGGTACTCCCACTTCTCCCCCCACAAGCCCGCAGGATCATGGTGCAAGCTATCATCCTGTCCCGTCTAGATTACGGGAACGCGCTGTACCTAGGGGCCCCAGCCACCACTACAAAGAAGCTCCAGGTCACGCAAAATGCAGCAGCTCGCCTCCTGCTGGGCCTAAACAGGCGGGACTCAGGGACTGCTGCCCTAAAAAAACTCCACTGGTTACCCATCAAAGCTAGAACAATGTTTAAATCAATGTGCTTTATGCATAAGGCTATGTGGAAGGAAGCGCCAGCAATGATCTGCTCGCTGGCCACTCCATATCTCCCCCGCAGGTCGCTGCGCTCCAGCACAGCCTTTCTGGCCACCGAAACTAAAGTCAAACGTGCCAGATGGGGAGGCCGCTCCTTCTCCTGGAATGCAGCTAAGGCATGGAATTCTCTGCCAGTCTCCCTGCGTGGGGAACCTAATCTCCTAAAATTCCGGAAGGAATTGAAAACCCTCCTTTTTAAATAAACCACATCGCCTTTACCTGTCCCCCAGTCATTTCAGCGCTACGAGGCCTCCGGGTTGTCTGCGCTTAATAAAACCCAATTAATAATAATAATTAATAATACAGTTAAGGTCAGAGCAGGGCCACACAATAGTTGCAAGCAGGCAACCGAATTCTGGAGGGCCCCCTCAGGAAGCACTACAGGGAATCGTTCCAAATCATGAGGTTGACCTTTTGCACCTGCTCATTGCTTTTGCTTTTGCGAAAATCGTTTTTCGTTTTTTTCGCGCTATTCGCGAGGCGCGGCGTCGTGCGAAACCAAACGTGGAAGCCGCCAATTCATGCGAATGAGCTTTATATTTTTTTGCGGCTTGTTGTTTTGCGAGTTTTTTTGCAGTATTCGCGAGCCGCTTGCAGCGCAACACGCGAATTTACCCCAAGGTCGAGTACGGGCGCGGCCATTTTGTTTGCGTATTTCCGTTTCCGCCGGCTATGTATAATCTCGCGCAGTAAGCGCATTGCGAGTACAAGTTCGCACGAGATCGCGAGGAAAATCTCGTGCAAACTTACTTTCGCGCTCGTAAACGGGCGCCGGCCATCTTGTTTTTCATTCATTTCCTGTGTCTGGGCATGGTGTTTAATCCTCTTGCTATCTTTGCCATCCTTTGCTTGTTTTCAGTTTTTTTTTGAACGATTTTGCTTCTTATCTATCCCTCTCTTTTCCTAGCTGTATATTTTTGTCTTTTCTGCTATTTTTCTTTACTTTTAAACTACTTTTTTAAACTCTTTTCTTTTCTTCTTCCCTATCCTATTCCTTCTTAATTTTCTACTTCCTACCTTACCTGCCCAGACCATGGTGAAGCCAGGCGCCGTGAAGCTGCCCAGGCACTTGAGGGCCGCAGCGGCGGCGGGGAGGAGGAGTCCTGGACCCCATGCCAGGACACCATGCGGTCGATTGAGGGGGGAGCAGGTGACGCGACGGGAGATATTCAGCCCGGAGGAAGTGGGCGCGCTGGTCTACTTCGTCCAGCGCCGCCTGCCCAGGACCATCGCAGGAGGCGGCAGGATCGCGGCCGGCGGCTACAACATCCGGGAGCGCTGGAAGCGGTGGGAGAAGGTGTGCTGGGCCATATCCCACCTCTACGGGGTCCAGCGCACCTACAGCCAGGTCACCCATCCGTGGACGGACCTCCTGGACCGGGAGCGCAACCTGCTGGACCAGCTCGGCTTGGAGATCCCCGGGCTTGGTGAGTAGTAGTAGCTATTTCATCACTCACTACTATGATGTTTTCTCCTGCTCTGTGTTGTTGTATTGCAAATATTTGTTTTTTACATGGAGCAAGCCAATAATGCCGCTGATGAAGATTACATTGTAGTTAAATTATATTTCAAAATCTTCTGTGCATTTCAGGTGCACTGCTCTCCTTCTCAGTGGCGTTGCTACTATGCTTATTTGTTTTCTATTTTGTGGTCTCATTGGCCTGAGTAACTATTATGTATGAGTGTACTTTACAGAACTGCGTAATGCTAGACACTAGGGGGCAGATTACATTTACAAGCCCCTTGCGCCACGTTTACGTTGCCTTGCGTGACGCAACAGCGGCGTAAACGTGGCCCATCCCTGCGAGTCATTTACAGCATGACGCATCTAGGGAGATGCGTCACGTTATAATGCCATGGGCCTGCACCACAATGGGTGTGTTCCTAGTACACAGGGTGGGCGGTCCGGCGGCTGTGCGCCTCGCAAAAGTGCCTGCGTGAAATCTACAAGATTTAACGCAGGCACTTCTGCGACGCTGCTATGTCAATTCAATTCCTTATGCCTGCTTGAAGCAGGCGTAAGGACTGACACAGCATGTTAAGTAATGGGATGGCCCTGAGCATTACTGGAGTTGCATTGCGTTGGCGACGTGACTCCAGCGATGCGCCGCTCTTACGTGACGAGATGCGTCACGCAAGTGCCTACCCTTGCGCCAGGGCGCGCCGCAATGTAAATGAGGCGCATCTGCCGTGTCGCAAGGGTAGTTTTGCGTGACGCATTTGATCTGGCGCATCTCTGGAGATGCGCTAGAACGCGTAAGTAAGTATGCCCCTAAGGGGCAGAATTGCAATTACCGTCGCATCCCTGCAAAGTAGCAGGGATGCGCCATTAATTGTGCGGCCCGCTACCACCACCAAACATGGTGCGCCGTATTTGCAATGCGGCGCACCATGGGCCCAAAACGTCACCGAAGCTTTACTGCTGGAGTTGCGTTGCAACGATGGCGCAGCTCCAGTAATGCTCTGGGGTACACTATCTCCCCAACTCTGGGTCAAGCCGTACGTCTGCTTCAAGCAGGTGCAGGGTTTGTGTGACGCATCATTGTCCTAAAGGTGACTGATTGAAATTTTGTAGATTTCCCTCAGCCACTTTTAGGATGTGTTCCAGCGCAGGAATGCCCTCCCTTGCGCCGGAACGCCCCCTGATGGCGCAGGGCTTTATAACAGGATGCATCTCCCAAATGCGTCACGTTGTTATAATATTATACGCCGCACCATGGCGCCTCTTTTGTTTAGCTGCTGCGTCACAAAAGTCACGCAAGAACGGAGCAAAAGAGCCGCAAGGGGCTTAAATCTGCCCTTCCTTTGTACCCCTGACAATAAGAAAAATAGTGGCGGTGGATTGATAGTTTGACTATTTAAATGACTGGTAATGTAGCAGGCAACTGTTAGTGTTGTCACTGATCTGACTGAAATCACAATGGAGTTTGTCTGTCACTTTGCGTCTTGCCTGCAGACTGCTGCCTGCCAGTCCTAGGTGAACCTTTCAGTACTTTGTTTAGTGAGTTACGTGACTTTCGAAGTCACAGGTCCGCAAATCAATGAAAACTAACCCTAATCAATATAATTTCGCGGAAATATTTTGTTATTGTTCTTTTGAAATGTTTGATTTGGTTGACATTGACAAGCAACAATCATCCATGTTTTCTGTTCTTTCTTTCATGTTGTACGTCAGCTCCCCCCAGGGGCGAGGGGAGGACACAGGAGCAGCAGGCGGCGGATGCTGTTGAACAGGGCCAGGATCGGGCAGGCGAGGGCTCCTTTGCTGGCCCCAGTAAGTTTTCATTTTAGACTAGTACCTATTTTTCCTAGCGTTCCTCATTTGATTTTTTCAAAATCGTCTTTGATCTTCTTGTAGACTGTATCTAAATTCTTATCCTGCCTCTACTATGACTCCCTGTGGTATTACTAGATTATTCTTATTAGTCTGTCTGTGTAGCTAACTAAGATTGCACGGTTGGCGAAACTCCCATTCTAGTCAGCAATAGCTCTATCAACTTAGTGCAGTCCTCTGGGATTGTCCATATTGTCTTTTGAAGTGTTCTATCTGCTTTGAAAATTCCCAACTATAAAATGTGAATGACCACCAAGAAAGAATAAGATACTACCTTTTGGTTTGGATAGGAGGACAATCCATACCACTACAGTGGCGCGGACAATTCTTCTGCAGAAACAGAACTATGGACAATAAATAGTGCATTGCTTATCAATTATAATAGGCGCTGTTAGAGTTTCCACATACCTCTGTGATAACAGACTTTGAACCCCCAATGTCCTTACTGACTGACTAGACTACATAGTGTGGCACAGTCATTTACCTCCCGAATTCATCGCTGATTGATCCCCAATGATCCAACGTAGCTGAAGAGTACGGAGTCAAGAAGTGTCAGAGGCACGGACTCATGCTTGCAAAAATTGCAAAACCTTTCGCTCAGTCACTCAAGTCTGGACCAAAAAACACAGAGTCTCTCTAAGTTTAAAAGCTTTATTAAAAGTAAACACATTTATTAAAATGAAGTCATAATAAAAAAACGAAACGTTTAACCGAGAATGGAAAAGTGGTTAGTGCTGACGATTAATTGAAGACATTTCTTGTGGTCGAGCCGAGCTCTCACCTTGTTTCAACTTGATCTTGTTGTTAGAAGTCCATCTTCTGTCTGTGTGGAAAAAAATGGTGCGTGTTAAAAAGCCAGCCTTCATCAGTTGTACCAAAAAGTGCTGCATTACATTGTTTTCACATGTCTTCATTCCTAGACCAAATACTAGTGAGTGGTTTATTCTAACATTCTTAAATGTACTTTGTAGGTGGAACATCTGGTGGCAGGGCCAATGCGGAGGTGGTTTTGCTCGACACGGAGGCGGAGGGCAATTCCTCAGGGGAGGATGCAGCGGTTCCAGTGCCGGCTGTAAGAGTTCAGACGGTGGTGGTGGCGGGCAGAGGTAAGCTCTTATATATTCCTTACTTATTGAGATTGAAGACGTGGCTGGGAAGGAAAGAATATGAGATGCATGGCTGGGTGAATGATGAAGCAATGATTGATGGAAGGAAAACAGCCTGGGTGGGTGACACAGAAACCGTAGTGTGTCCATATACCTGGATCATGCTACTATCTGACTCTTAGATAGCATATGTGTATCTAGAGCAGGGGTACTCATAGTACGGCCCGGGGCCGGTGGCGGCCCGGCAAGCCTTCCTTGGCGGTGCGCAGACCTTGCAGACAATCACTGCTCCCCCGGCCCCCACAGAGCAGGGTGGAGATGCAGGGCCACAAAGAGGTGAAATAGAACAAAGCCTCTGCTCTGTGGGGCCGGGCAAGCAGTGATTGTCAGGGTGGAGATGCAGGGGCGCTACAACAAACAAAGCCTCAATAATATGTTAATATAGAGTTTTATTGGGTATTCCCAAACATAGCTCTGTTTCTGGACATTTGGACCAACTGCACTGGCTCCCAGTCAGGAGTCGTACGAAGTTTAAGACCCTCTGTATTGTCTATAAGGCAATAAATAATACGGGACCCAAATTCCTGAGAAGTTCTTTTAAGCCTTTGGCAACCCCCAGAACGCTGCGTTCCAATATGGCTCATATGCTTCAGATTCCTAGAACAAGGAAAGTAAATTGGGGAGACAGATGTTTTGCCA
This sequence comes from Lissotriton vulgaris, assembly GCF_964263255.1. Classification (NCBI taxonomy): domain Eukaryota; kingdom Metazoa; phylum Chordata; class Amphibia; order Caudata; family Salamandridae; genus Lissotriton; species Lissotriton vulgaris. The sequence goes on from NW_028246855.1 coordinate 131,327, forward strand.
TAGCAGCAGCAAAACTATGGAACTCCCTTCCCCTCAATATAAAAAGTAGCCCATCTTTGATTATCTACAGAAAACAGATAAAGACGTGGCTGTTTTCTCAACGGCACGACTCATAGATCTCTCATCCATTGCCTTAAAGTTCTATTTACTGGTCTTCTGCCTTTAGCCTCTAGCGCCGAGACACCCAAGGGTAATTGTAGCGCTTTAAAAATTGCAAAAATAAATAAATAAATAAATGGTCTTTTAAAGACCTGTTAAGTACTTTGGTGTGGCTGTCTGTGTGTGCGCTTTGAGGAAGCTGTCTCAGCCCGGGCTGAAGGCTGACACAGACAGACACACACACAGTGAGATGACAGAGGGGGAGGGAGAGGGAGGGCAGGAGGGAGAGAGAGATGGAGAGGGAGGGCAGGAGGGAGAGCATGAGGGAGAGAGATGTATGTAAATGCTGGGTCTGGTGGCTCAGTGGATGAAGGCATCTGCTGCAGGGACCTGTGTGCAACCTCATGGTCACAAGTTTTCGTTTTGCTTTTGCCCCGCCCCCTCTGACTCCGCCCCCACCAGTGCGGCCCTCGGCCACAAACTACACTGTAAATTTAGCCCCTGAGAGAAAGTTTGTGAGTACCCATGATCTAGAGAGAGTAGACGGTCAGTGGATGAACTAAGTGTAACTTTGAAGAGCATGTAACACTGCACCCGCACGTCCGTTCCAGTGTAGGAAAGGCAAGGAAAAGAAGTTTTAATTTTGTCCAAATACTACCATCAATAGTAGCAGTAGTTTGTATTGCAAGCACAGCATAGATCCGGTTATTACGGTGGCCACTCCCTACCTCTCTTAATAAGTTTAGTAGTACTCAGTCATTCATGTGTGGATGTATCACTGGTCACTCAATAAAAAGCAAAGCACTTAAAGTCATCCCATATATAAGCAAAAACATCCCATGTGAAGTGATAGATAATCAGATTATTTATCTTCTTCAATTTTCCATTTCTAGTACTCATTTGCACTGTAGGGTGAAAGTTAAATTAATTAAGCAGTAGCCCTTGTAACAGAGTATTCTCAGTGCCACCCGTAATAGAAAAGTAAGAGCTTCACCACCTGCATGTACTGGACGGGTACAGTAACGCAACGCAAGTCTAGGTCACTCATCATGGCGCGCGTCTCTTTTTCTCGGGTGCAAGTTCACTGCGCTGGCATTATGCCGGCTTGCAGAAGATAACGTACCAATTTTCCTAAACAAGAGACAAGAAGAAGAATAAGACTGGTGTACTTTCATAGTCGACTCCAATGGAAGTCCATAGTGCTCGTAGAATTTGTTCCTTAAACTCCCACTAATGTTAGAGCAAGGATGAAGAAGTGTGAGGTTAGATAGATACTGGCCTCAATAGTTATGTAATGCGCTTGCAAGTTGCTAGTTGTACTGCAACACAAATTTCTGCTGAATGATTGAGTTAATCTTAAAGAGCATTGATTACAGACTATGTCTTTCTTTCTTCATATAGATGCTCCTTCCAAACAAACAAGGAGGAAGGAGCTGGCTAGAGCGGCCCGGCAACGGAGGATCGATGCCACTGTGGCAGAATATCGGCGGCTGGTGGCCCTGGAGGACGAAGAAAGTGTGCAGTCGACCACAACAACAACGTCGTCTGCATCGGCCTCCGTGCCCCCACGGGCTGCCACCCAGCACAGTGGTCCACCCAGACTGAGCCGGGCTGCCAAAGCCAAATGCCACCGCCGAGCAGCAAGGACAACAGCTTCCTCTCACAGCCGTTGCACCTGCAAGGCAGTGAAGGCACGCCTGCGCCGCAGTACCCTGATGGTGTCCCGCCTTCAGCAGGAGCTCCACCACTTTACAAACGTGTTGGAGGGGCTCCGCGTAGAGCACGCCTTGCTCCACCAGGAGCATGATGCCCTGGCCCAAAAAGTAGACAGCATCCACCCATAGTGTCCCTTGCCCCTTTTTTAGAGACTTTTGGGGGGTGGGAATTGGGAGTTGGGTTTTTGGGGACTTTTGAAGGACAATCGTTGGGGTTAGGGAGGGTCTTGCGGGAGATTATTTTGTTAGGGATATAAATATACTTTTTCAAACTTTATCTGAGCATACCTGTTTTTTACTGCTTGCCTGGTGGGTGGGGGTTTAACAGTGACTTTGTTTTCCTGAAAGTTTAGTTCCATTTTCTTCCTTTAAGTGTAAATGCCCAAATGTTTTCAACACTAAGTGCCTCTCACAGAGTAAGTGAAGTGAATTAAAGAGTCCTAGGACTTTAGTAGTACTACCGTCAGTCTCTTGTCTCTCCTCCTAATACTCCATTATACCCCCAAAACACCAAACGCTTATCTTACCTGTAATTTGTGTTTGAAAGTAGGGCTAGACCCAGGGCTGGCTCCACGGGAAACAGCGAATAAGGTTGGCAATCCTGGTCGGATAAAATTTCCTCATAGCGGTGGTACTAGTGGTGTGACACAGTGGTAGTTGCATGCCTATGAAAAAAAAGAAAATTAAATCTGGTTTGTCCTCCTGAGCAAATCAACGGTACAATAGAGAATATAGCAGGTGACAGAAGTACACTAGAACAGTGCCACATTGTAGCCTAACAAATGGTAAAGTATAACTACTAATTCGGTTGAAGTTCTTTGACATTAGCCATGGGTCTTTGTCAAGCAGAGTAAGAATATATCCTCGGATTTCTTCACCAGCCTGTTGCTATGTGTGGATTTATTGCTGTAATTTAGTCACACATCAATCAAAACCACACAGCCCGGGGGAAGAGGGTTAGGGTTTGAAAAATGGATGGGTACGGGGGTTTTTGGTAACCCTGGGCGAAGAACTACGCTCCGTTCGCGGAGTTTGCGGAGTTTCGGCAACTCCGCGCTCCGCGGAGAACGCGAAGTTGTTGAATACTCCGCAAACTGCTGCGTAGCGTAGTTCTCGCGCACTCAATAGCATTTTCGCGTGCGCGAGGATGCTTGTCGGTAAGATCGAGTTGCCGAACACGCAGAAACTGCAATCTGGCACAGAATAACTCGCGAACACGTTAGTAGTGACCGGAAATAAGGGGACGCGAGCGGGCGGGACAAACCTCATGGGTAACTTCGCGCGCTACACATCCCGAGCATGCAGGCAATCAATCAATCAATCAGGATATTTGTATAGCGCGCTACTCAACCAGAGGGTCTCAAGGCACTTGGGGGAGGGGGGTCCGCTACTGCTCGAACAGCCATGTCTTGAGTTGCTTCCTGAAGCAGAGGTGGTCTTGGGTCAGGCGGAGGTGGATGGGGAGGGAGTTCCAAGTCTTGGCTGCCAGGTAGGAGAAGGATCTTTCTCCCATGGTGGATCTTCGGATGCGTGGCACGGCGGCGAGGGCGTGGCTGGTCGATCGTAGCTGGCGGGTGGGAGTGTAGAAGGTCAGGCGGTTGTTGAGGTACCTGGGGCCCAGGTCGTGGAGGGTCTTGTGTGCGTGGGTGAGGAGTTGGAACGTGATTCTCTTGCTGACAAGGAGCCAGTGAAGGTCTCTCAGGTGTCCGGAGATGTGGCTGTGTCGGGGGATGTCCAAGATGAGTCGCGCGGAGGCGTTCTGGATGTGTTAGAGTCTTTTCTGGAGTTTGGCTGTGGTTCCGGTATAGAGGGTGTTTCCGTAGTCCATTCGGCTGATGAAGAGTGCCGGTGTGACCGTCTTCCTGGTTTCGGTGGTGAGCCATGGGAAGATCTTTCGGAGCATGCGTAGGATGTTGAAGCATGATGATGAGACGGCGTTGACTTGTCTGGTCATCGAGAGAGAGGAGTCCAGGATGAAGCCCAGGTTGCGTGCGTGGTCCGCTGGTTTGGGTGCGCTGCCCAGGGCAGGGGGCCACCAGAGGTCGTCCCAGGTGGAGGGTGATGATCCAAGGATGAGGACTTCCGTCTTGTCTGAGTTCAGTTTCAGGCGGCTGTTCCTCATCCACTCGACTACGTCTTTCATCCCTTCGTGTAGGTTGGTTCTGGCAGTTCCTGGGTCGTTGGTGAGGGAGAGGATCAGCTGGGTGTCGTCGGCGTAGGAGATGATGTTGAGGTTGTGTTGGCGTACGATGGCTGCGAGGGGGCTCATGTAGACGTTGAAGAGGGTGGGGCTGAGTGATGATCCTTGTGGTACGCCGCATATGACTTCGGTGGCCTTGGATCTGTACGGGGGGAGGCGGACTCTCTGGGTTCTTCCGGTGAGGAACGAGATGATCCACTCCAGTGCCTTCTCTTGGATTCCGATGTTGCTGAGGCGCTGCACTAGGGTGTGGTGGCAGACCGTATCGAATGCTGCGGAGAGGTCCAGGAGGATGAGGGCCGCTGTTTCCCAGTTGTCGAGCAGGGCTCGGATGTTGTCAGTGGTTGCGATGAGGGCGGTCTCGGTGCTGTGGTTGGTGCAGAAGCCGGACTGCGAGTGGTCGAGGCTGGTTGGGCGAGCGCAATTGGTGATCCACTGTGTGAGGTTGTTGGCTGCTTGGTTGGGGTCCGTTGAGCTGGCGGGTGAGTTCTGGCTCAGTGAAGTGGTGAGCTGGTCGGTGGTGATCTTGTTCCAGTTCCTGCGGGGAACCTGTTGCGGGTGGTGGTGAGTCGTGGTCTTTTTGAAGCTGAAGTGGACGCAGCTGTGGTCTGTCCAGTGGAGCCCGGTGGAGTGGCTGAAGGAGATGTACTTGCTGGAGGAGAAGACTGGGTCAAGCGTGTGTCCGGCGTAGTGGGTGGGGGTGTTCACCAGGTGCATGAGTCCGAGGTTGGCGAGGTTGTCCAGCAGGGTGGTGGTGGTGTTGGTTGTCGTTGTTGTTCTCCAGGTGGAAGTTGAGGTCCCCTAGGAGGATGTAGTCAGCGGAGGCGAGGGCGTGCGGGCTGATGAAGTCTGCGATGTCTTCGCTGAATTGTGTGCGAGGTCCTGGGGTTCTGTAGATGAGGGTGCCTCTGAGTGTGGTCTTGGGGTCGGTGTGTATCTGGAAGTGAAGATGTTAAGCGGCTGTGAGGGTGTCGTCTGAGTTGGTCGTGATGCGGATGGTGTCCTTGTGGACGATGGTGATGCCTCCTCCTGTCTCGTTGACGCGGTCTCTCCGGGTGATCTTGTATCCGTCCGGGATGGTGACGGCGATGTCGGGCGCTGAGGAGGCGTTCATCCATGTTTCCGTGAGGAAGGCGACGTCTGGAGATGTGGTGTTGAGCAGGTTCCAGAGTTCCACGGCACTCCCGAAGACGAAAACTGGCTTGCGAACTGGTCAAGCAAGCTACTACGCATGCTCGCGGAGCTATGCGTAGTTCGCGGAGTGCAAGTGCATCTTCGCGTAGCTCGCGGAGTGCGGCTACGCGAACTACGCCCAGGCTTAGTTTTTGGGAAAGGTTTTGGGAGACAAGAAAAAATAGCACAGCATGGACAAACAATTGTGAACATAAACAAATCTTTGGGTACAAACCTATCCATTAATCTTTGAAAGTGCATGCACTACTGCATGCATGTCAGTGAAAAGTAAGTAGTACTTTCGACAACTGTGGAAGATAGAATGCGACAGTACAGGGCGTGTGTGGAATTATTGATAACTATATTCAACATAAGGTCTCTGTTGCCAGATACCTGAGAGCCTTGCTGGTCACTATAAATCCATTCACAACACTTTATGGGGTTGGTCTGGAAGGTATAGTAGATAGAAAAGGAGAAATTGCTCTTTTTCACGGTGTCCCCTCACTCACCAGGGTTGCCCCTTGGTGACATGCTTCATCATTGGGGCCATCCCAGTCCTCTACGGGCTGGGGCGTGCTGCAACTTGCGAATTACGTAGGAGCACTTACAAATGACTATGTGTGGTGCAGATGTGATTGTGCAGTGGACTAAGTGATGTGTTGAGGGATCAGTTTAGAAGCAGAGAGAGATCCAAGAAATGCAGTCACAGTCAGAGAAAAACACAAAGGATACTGTATCTGTATGTTGTTGTAGTTGTCCTGTTGAATTTGGTAAGTAAGTTGCATGCAGAAAAAAAATCCTCTCATTGGCGGCACTCCTCCATTGCAGCTGAAGCTTCGTCCATCAAAGTTGGTGACCAGAAGACACCCTGTCCACTGCCTGCCTGATGCTGAATTGTGGCTCGCTAATGTGAAGCCTGACTCCATCCTTTTTTCCCCATTGCACAGACTGAAACCCGGCCTGTAATTATTCAACGAAAAACAGGAATTGGTATAATCAAATCTCAAAAAACGAGGCCTAGCAGAAAACTGGTGACAAAACGTACTTTGAAAGTAAAAGTAGGCCCAAGTACCCCCTTACCCACGTGGATTGTATTCAAACCACTTGCAAGCAACCAAGCAAAAGTATCCATAGCCAGCATCGCTCCAAGACTCGAAAACCCCCCCACCCAAACACATGCAATAGAAATACTGCTAACCCTAACAAACCCTACGTTAAGAATAGTGGCAAAGGCTTTCTTTAACTATGCCAAATCCCCCCTTTCCCACCATGGATTTTCTTCAAATGACTTGCAACCAAAATTACACATTCTCACGAGTGCTCTAAGACCCCAGAACTCAGTTGCAAAAATCTAGAACACCCCGAAACATATGCAATCCTGCTGCTAGGGCTAACCCTAACGAACCCTAGGTTACAAAAAGTGCCAAAAGGCTTTTCCGCGAGGATTTTGTCCCAACCACTTCTACCCGGTATTAGACCTTCCCAGGAATGCCCCAAGAACCGCCTACCCACCCGCCAAAAAGCATAACACCCCCAAACAGGCCAAAAGCAACATCTCCTACTTACAATATTTCGCGGCCTTCGGTCCAAACGCGCTGAGTAGCTAGGCCATAGGTCCGGTTTGCCACCACGGATTTCCTGAAAAGCAAATGCAATCAAGACTAGAGTGTCCCAGCAGTGCTCCCAGACCCCGAAACTCACCCACAAACAGGCAGAACCCTCAAAGGCAAGCAAGTCATCAAAAACACAAAAAAAATTCCGCCTGGGATTTGGTCCAAACCACTTTTATCTGGTATTAGAGCTTCCCAGCAATGGCCCCAGCGCCCTCAACCCAGGAGAAAACGAGTAGAAGACCCCCAAACAGCCAAAGAGCAAAAGTACAAAAATGGGGACTTTGTCATTTTTTCCCAAATTTCCCAAATCACTCCACGCGCGCTCTGCAGCTAGGCCCTAACTCCCCTCTGCCACCATGGATTTGCTTCAAACCTCTTGCAAAGTAAAGTATATATAGCTAGCAGTGCTCCCAGACCCCGAAACCAACCACAGACACCAGGAAGCCCCCCAAACAGGCCCCCAAAAACGCTACATTGAGCAAAATGTCAGAAATAGCAACAACAAAAAATCAGCGTGGATTTTGTCCCAACCATTTCTACCCGGTATTAGACCTTCCCAGGAATGCCCCAAGACCCGCCAACCCACCCGCCAAAAACCATAACACCCCCAAACAGGCCAAAAGCAACATCTCCTACTTACAATATTTCGCGGCCTTCGGTCCAAACGCGCTGCGTAGCTAGGCCATAGGTCCGGTTTGCCACCACGGATTTCCTGAAAAGCAAATGCAATCAAGATTAGAGTGTCCCAGCAGTGCTCCCAGACCCCGAAACTCACCCACAAACAGGCGGAACCCCCCCTAAGAGCACCTCAAAGGCAAGCAAGTCATCAAAAACACAAATAAATTTCCGCCTGGGATTTGGTCCAAACCACTTTTATCCGGTATTAGAGCTTCCCAGCAATGGCCCCAGCGCCGTCAACCCAGGAGAAAACGAGTAGAAGACCCCCAAACAGCCAAAGAGCAAAAGTACAAAAATGGGGACTTTGTCATTTTTTCCCAAATTTCCCAAATCACTCTGCGCGCGCTCTGCAGCTAGGCCCTAACTCCCCTCTGCCACCATGGATTTGCTTCAAACCTCTTGCAAAGTAAAGTATATATAGCCAGCAGTGCTCCCAGACCCCGAAACCCACCCACAGACACCAGGAAGCCCCCCAAACAGGCCCCCAAAAACGCTACATTGAGTAAAATGTCAGAAATAGCAACAACAAAAAATCGGCGTGGATTTTGTCCCAACCACTTCTACCCGGTATTAGACCTTCCCAGGAATGCCCCAAGACCCGCCAACCCACCCGCCAAAAAGCATAACACCCCCAAACAGGCCAAAAGCAACATCTCCTACTTACAATATTTTGCGGCCTTCGGTCCAAACGCGCTGCGTAGCTAGGCCATAGGTCCGGTTTGCCACCACGGATTTCCTGAAAAGCAAATGCAATCAAGATTAGAGTGTCCCAGCAGTGCTCCCAGACCCCGAAACTCACCCACAAACAGGCGGAACCCCCCCTAAGAGCACCTCAAAGGCAAGCAAGTCATCAAAAACACAAAAAAAATTCCGCCTGGGATTTGGTCCAAACCACTTTTATCCGGTATTAGAGCTTCCCAGCAATGGCCCCACTGACGTCAACCCAGGAGAAAACGAGTAGAAGACCCCCAAACAGCCAAAGAGCAAAAGTACAAAAATGGGGACTTTGTCATTTTTCCCAAATTTCCCAAATCACTCCGCGCGCGCTCTGCAGCCAGGCCCTAACTCCCCTCTGCCACCATGGATTTGCTTCAAACCTTTTGCAAAGTAAAGTATATATAGCCAGCAGTGCTCCCAGACCTCGAAACCCACCCACAGACACCAGGAAGCCCCCCAAACAGGCCCCCGAAAATGCTACATTGAGCAAAATGTCAGAAATAGCAACAACAAAAATCGGCGTGGATTTTGTGCCAACCACTTCTACCCGGTATTAGACCTTCCCAGGAATGACCCAAGACCCGCCAACCCACCCGCCAAAAAGCATAACACCCCCAAACAGGCCAAAAGCAACATCTCCTACTTACAATATGTCTCGGCCTTCGGTCCAAACACGCTGCGTAGCTTGGCCATAAGTCCGTTTTGCCACCACAGATTTCCTGAAAAGCAAATGCAATCAAGATTAGAGTGTCCCAGCAGTGCTGACAGACCCCGAAACTCACCCACAAACAGACGGAACCCCCCCTAAGAGCACCTCAAAGGCAAGCAAGTCAGCAAAAACACTAAAAAATTTGTGCCTCGGATTTGGTCCAAACCACTTTTAGAGCTTCCCAGCAATGGCCCCAGAGCCGTCAACTCACCTGCAAAGAGGTAGAACAACACCCCCACAAGTGCTCAGTCTTTCTTCATTGGGCGTAAACCAGCCCTCTGCTTTGATGGAAATAGGAGTCTGGAGGAGGAGGATATAGAGGAGCATGTTCTTCTGAACTTGTGAACCTGAGGAATGCAGACTGCGGCACCTTCAAATCAATTAGCAAACAAGTGAAGACAGTTCTGCTGATGGGCTTGTTTTTGTGATTATCTGATTAAAGTTTGAATTATATTAACTGTGCACAACAAAGAAAGACAGACACACAGGAATAAAAGTGAATAAGGACGAAAAAGAAAGTTATTGATTCGTTGTCTCATTTTCAGGGCTCGGTATCACGATCCATGAATAAGAATAAGGCTTCGTCATCATACTCTGCGAATTCAGACAGGGTGAGCTCAGTGTCACCTGACAGAGTAGAAATTCCCTCATCTATGTTGCTGGCCACCTCGTCTTCATCCGGCGCGCTTTCTCGTACTCTGAAATCTGGTGGTATGAGGTGCTGATTCATCTTGATCATTGTTAACCTCTCCACATTTTTGGGCGAGAGGCGGCTCCGTTTGGAAGTTACAATGCCACCAGCAGCACTGAAAACATGTTCAGAAGACACGTGTAGGAAGGTGGCTACCTGACTATGGTTACCCCAGATTTTTTGCCTGTGTTTAGCTGGTTTTCGACTTAGTTGGCCTGGTTCCCTGCTAATCAGGGCCCCAGGCTATCTGCTCTCTCTGTAAAATGGATTCCATGTACCCTAGGTGCATAACTAGATTGGCTTGGGTCACCTTATCAGCCCCTGTACAGAGCACTATAGGTGCCCAGGGCATAGGTGCATCCAAGGCCTACCAGGGGCTGCAGCATATCTTTTGCCACCCCTGGCTGGCTATCTAAATTGACACAACTGGCTGATCACTCAGCTGGGGCAAGTGGGTGTAATCACCCCTTGCTTAGATATAGTATACCTATATCTAAACCTATATCTGGACACATATATAACCTGTAAGCCACTCCTATGGAAGGCCTCATCAATCCTGGAGGCAGAGTGCGTGGTTTTATGTGAGATGGTGCTCTGGCATGAGCTGAGCCTGTCTGCAGCTGTCGGGAACAACTCCCTAAGCTGATCCGGGATAATGCCATACCATATACTCTTAAGCGCATTATAATCCTCGCGGTTATATAGCAACTTTGGTTTGGCTTTATCAAAACATGTCGTGTAAGGTGTCATACGAATTGGAATACTATCCCCTCGCCAGTTCTGGCGACGGGGATAGCATTCCACCCTTCTAGAGGGAGAAGACATGTTACTTTACTGAAACGCGGTTGATTTAAAATGAGCCTCAGATCCACAAAATGGATGCCCCTGCCACAGACACGGGTCTGACCTCCTGCTGCTGACCGAAACCCGGCAGAGGAGGCCTGGACAAAGAGTTTCCTGTCACAGGGCGGTGTCAAACCACCCCAGACAGGAGATAGTGGATTGGAGTAGGGAGGTTTCAATGAAACCAGACACTGCCTGGGGAGCACAAGGCTGCCCCTTGCAGGATCCGGCCAAACCGGTTCTGGGGCCTCCCAGCCCCTGTCCCAGCGCGGCCAGGATCAAAGGAGAGGGGTGTAACCACCCCCTTCCTGGGTCCCACCCATAGGAGGGGACCTAGCAGGATGTCCAACCCCCTAGATTCGAATAAGAGGGGGAGCAGTCCCAACGGACCTCAGATCATCCTGAAGAAACATAAGAAACGAAATCTGGACCCTTCGACTTTCTACACGACGTGAGAAGACTGAAGAATCTCCCTTGTGGTCAAGGAGTGACCACCCTGTGCAAACAGGCACCATCCAGCCCTCGACCCTTGCTTTGTTGCAGTTCCCGCCGGAACTCGAGCGACAGAGATCGACGAGATTAAGCTTGCCTGCCTTCTACCTGCCCGATCCACAGTCCCTGCAGAGCTGAGACCCGTGGAGGCGACCGGAAGCGTGGGGCACGCCATCTTGAAAAGGCCACGAGACGCTGACCGTGCGGCCCACGAGTGACCCTCGAAGCTGTACACCGGGGTTTGAGAAGCCCCAGCCCCGAGCTCCACTTGCACCAAAGCTCACCCCTCCACACTCGACGAGTGCTGCGTGGGGCCCTTCTGCTTGTGTGCGCTCGACGCGTTGGCCCGGTCACTTGCCAGCTGGCTTGTGGCCCCTGTGCCGACGAACTTCGAAATACGACTTGCTTTTCTGGTTGCTCCAGATCTGCACCAGCTCCTGTGAAAAGGAGCACCCACTCTGACCCTCCTGGTTCGAGTGATAAGCAATCTCCCGGTTCCGCGTGGATTGCTTTTGCCAAGTGCTGTTTGCTACAATCTTCAAGCCGACGGTGCTGACGGCGAGAGCCTACGTGGGACAGATCGTGACCTGCTCCTGGACGTCGCAGATGCCCCAGAGCCCACGTGACAGCGGAGAGAAGCCTATCGACAACCGCCTGATTGCGCCCGACATTGCCTGGTTCCGTCCTGGTTCCACCCTGGTCACTGCTGAGTGACCCAGACTCTGTCCCCTCTGCTTTCAGGTACTTTTCTACATCGATCCACCCTTGGATCGCACCGGACACTTCTGCTTCACAGCGCCTGCAGCTGCAACAGCTCCAAGCACCCAGAACCTGCGTGACAGAACCCGACGCCACTTCGACCCTGTGCACCCACGGCCTGTGGGTGAGGTAACTTTGCAACGCCGGTGTCTTTACACTGGTACACACCTCTAGGGTCTGTGTCTAAAGTTTTGTGTTCCTAGGTTCAGCGGAAGTATCTTTTTATTCACTTTAATTGACTTTTACGCACCATTGACAGTGCATTGGTGCGCGCTGCACTTTCCGTGCTGCATCCGTCTCCTGTGGGCTACTCCCGACTTCTTCATTGCTTGTCCTGACTGCTCCCAGCGAATCTCTAGGCCCTAGGCCTAACCATTGTTCGTAAAGTGTTACTTATACCACTTTTTTGATATATGGTCTGAGTGGCCACCCGCCCTCATCCATAAACGTGCAACTTTATATGTGTAACAGTGCTTTTGATTTAACGCTTGTGCCCCTTTCCTCATAAAGAGTACTGGGGAGTAATTTAGTAATAAATACATATATTTTTATAATATATACTTGTGTGGTGTCCTTTCATTTGATTACAGGATTGTATGTGGTAAAACAAGCTCGCTTAACACGACCTCTTAAGTTAAGCCTTTAAGGCTGCTTAGTCCATGCTACCACTAGGATAGCTTGTCTACAAGGTTGACTTACAACCTGACATCTTTGGGGTTTGCTTGGACTGATAACCAGTGGTTCCAGAATTGGAAACACTACCTATCAGGCCAACTTCTCACAACACGCTTGAGAGTGGGCAAGACAAGTAGTTTAAAGCCAGGTTGGTGAGCTGTGGCCACAATTCTTTTTTCCCATGCCAATACGCCAATGGGTCAGCATTAATATAGACCTCTGTTGAGTCATTCAGATAGTCCTTCACCATCGACTCAATGTTCTCGTTCAAGGTTCCTCCTCTTTGCTTAGCTGTTGCTGTGACCTTTTGAGAACCAAACCCAAGCCGAGCTAGCCAATCCTCTTCAGCCTCCAATGTTACTGTTGCGTCTGGTGGTGGTGCAGATGATCCGGTTGCCGGTCTCTTTAACGGCTGAGAGGTCCCTTGTGCCGCAGCCACAGGTGCAGAAGAGGATTGTTGTGACTGGGGATGGCCTGCTGATGCTAATGTACTGCCTTCTCCTTCAATTTTCTGCCGTTCTCTTTCAAACCTCTTGGCTGAGGAGGCTAGCCACCGTTTGTAAGTTGTAACATCTTCATCAGCAAAAGGAAAGAATGCTTGGCCTGCTAACGCCTTTTTGTAGCGTGGATCCAGAATAGTAGCACAAATGTAATGCTGTTCTGAGTGGATCATTTTAAGACGTTCATCACCTTGTAGGTGCTCTAATAATTTCTCAGCCAGAACAGAGGAGTCTTGGTTTTTTGGATCTTTTTCAAACACAGAACACACCTCCTTCAGTTGGTGCTCCAGCATGTACAACAATGGGATAGCTTTTCCCAAATTACAGTCCTCCTTGCTGACTGCACGCGTGAAGAACTCAAAAGGACGAAGCATGCGTATCAGGCTTTTAACTATGTTCCATTGCGCCGCACCCATCCTCAGGTCCTCCTTCTGAGCTGTACCCTCCTGTGTTAAGAAATAGTGATCGAGTACCGTATACTGCTCATACAGACGCATAAGCATGTAGAAGGTTGAGTTCCAACGTGTTACCACCTCCTGGATGAGTGCTTTCACTGGCAATTGACATTGATATAGCAGGGTCCTCAGCTGCTTCCGGGCCTTAAAAGAATGGCTGAAATGGTTGCACATTTTTCGGCAGGTGTCCAATACTCTGTACGCTGCACTGGCTTTATTACCCAAGAATTTTTGGACAACCAGGTTTATACAGTGCGCCAAACACGGCACTCTGAAATAGTAACCCTGCTTCATGGCCTTAACTATATTGGCGCCATTGTCCGTGGAAACATAACCAACCTGGCGTTTTTTTGGGGACAGCCAGTTAAGGACCTTTGTGTTAAAGACCTCCAAAATGTTTTCTGCTGTGTGACGTTTCTCCAAACCAAACATGGCTAGTGTTGCATGTTTCCGAGCAGCTTTAAAAACAATGTCCGCGTCAACACCTGAGTTTAGCTTTGATTTAACCCCTGAAAAAGAGACCCAGTGTGCAGTGATGCACATGTAATCAGCGCCTGCGCCACTGGTCCACATGTCTGTTGTCAGATGTATAGTGTGAACAGCACTCTTCTGCAAAGCTGCCCCAATCACCTTCAGAACATCTTCATGTAGTGCTGGAACCGCAACTCGGGCAAAATAGAACCGGCTAGGAACCTTCCATTTAGGGCAGAGCGCTGCCACTAATTCTAGAAAACCAACCCCTTCTACAAAAGAAAAAGGGAGAAGGTCCGGAGCTAGCATTTTAGCCAGATTAGTGTTATACAGACGCGTCAGTGGGTGGTTGCGTTCATATTGCGCTTCTGTAAACAACATCTTTTTAATGTTGCCCTGGACCAAGGATTTACGGGATGATGATGATATCTTCGACCCAGTTACGCTCGCTGATGAACTTTTGCGCATTGGTGTCTCACTCTCTCCCACACTCTTAGTGTGGCTCACATGGGGTGTGCTGCTGACAGGGGGACTGGGTGTAAGTGAAGGGTTTGACACGTCTTCTTCCTCCTCGTCATCATCAGATGAAACAGCATTACATGCAATTCGGGCTTCCTTGATCGCCTGTAGGTGCGCAAACCATTTGACAGCGTGCTTTCTTTCAAGATGACCTCTCTGGCCTCTGGTACCATAGTTGGAACCAAACTTACCACGACTAACTCGAAGCTTACACATGCTACAAATGGCTACGTTTTCATTTTTGGGGCAAACACTAAAGAAGTCCCAAACTGCAGACTTGAAATGTCTTTGGGGGCCGGAGGAGACGGAGATACTGGTGGTGGTGGTCCTGCTGCTAATGCCAGATGAAGTGGAGGATGTGGATTGCCGAACTTCAGTACGTTTTGCACTTTCACCACCACTAATTGAGGTCGAGGTGGATGGAGGTCCCTTCTTGCGAGAAAGAAATATGGAAGCGGTAGGTGTTGGTGTACTAGTTAACTCCAAATCCAATGACTGTTGTGTTTCCATTGCCTCCTCGTCGACATCATCATCACGCTCAGCAGCTTCTCGGGATAGGGTCAAAATGTCTCTTTGCTGCATGCCCGCTGGGGCTGCAGTGACCTTTATGATGACTGCCTCGTCATCGTGAGAGGCTTCATCAGCAGGAGTATCCGTCACTTCTTGTTGAGCCTCACCACACTCCATAGCTATGAGTTTTTCGACGACCTTCCTTTTACGCTTAGGTATCTTTGTCAGATCATGGTCTGCCTCACTCTCAGACTGCCGTGATAATGGTTCCCAATCTTCATCCAGAACGGGATCATCAGAAGGAGGTGGGCTTGAAGAAGATGTAGACACCCCCTTGATCTTTTCCTTGCTAGGGATGTGGAAGACAATGAATGATCATCAGGAGGAGTGGCTTCCTCAAATGATACCTCGGTTTGATTGTCAATTTCCTGATGTGCCCCTACTTCGGGAGGAACAACTATTGTGGGCACTTGTGACCCTCCATGCACCTCTGCTTGCGCATCTCCTTGCGCTGCCTCTCCTTCCACATGTACTTGGGCTTGTACTTGCACATGTTGTTGTTGTTGCGGCTGTGGTTGTTCAACACTTGTCAGATGAGTTACAACAACCTGTGTTGATTCAGGGACATTGCTGCTACTTTCTTGCGATGAGCCAACATCACTGGTCGATGGTGATTGAAGAAGTACACTGACTGCCTCTGAAGCAGTCAAGGGCTTTGACTTAAGTTGGCGTGGTGGTGGAGGCACTGACCCCAATGGAGCGGGGGTGCTGCTCGCAGCTTGGTCCCCAGCAGATCCCGCTGCTGCTGCAGGCGTACTTTTTTTTTTACTCCCAAAAAACGCGGCGACCGGCACACCAGCCTCCTTGGTAACTTGCTTCTTCTGCTCCTTACTAGCAACTTTCTTGCTAGAGGAGCTACGGAGACCTTTTTTTGGGGCCATCTTCTTCAGAGCAGGTCAGAACAGCAGGCCGCAGTTGCACGAGTTAGTTGTCTGAGGCCAGACGTGACGTCGCGTGACGTTATGCTGCACACACACCGCTGCAGGACTTCTTCCTGGCACTGGTGGTTCTCTTGAGTCTTGTGCACCTAAAAGCAATGGAAGACAGAGGAACATCACTTCAGTTATACACCCCAAATTTTTTTTTAAAAAAGCAGAAAAATCCGCACAATCCCATGCCCTCCATGATGTTTAAGTTCAAGAGACCCCACAGAAAGACGAGGCCCATACAAGACTCACTACCCCTGGGCATAAAGGTTGAAAAGTAGGCAAAATGGTTGCAGGCCTAACAACACTGCCTGGATTCAAAATGGCCACTTGCCTCCCAGCACATGGCCAGGGCCTGTAGCAGCACTCAAAATGGCCCCCACCCACATGGCCTGTCCCCATGAACACCCCCAAAAATCGAAAAACACAGAAAAATCAGCACAATCCCATTCCTTCCATGCCCTCCATGATGTTTAAGTTCAGGACAGCCTACAGAAAGACTAGGCCCATGCAAGACTCAATAACCCTGGTGACAAGGCCACAAGTACAGCCCCAAAAAACGAAAATCACTGAAAAATCAGCACAATCCCATTCCATCCATGCCCTCCATGATGTTTCAATTCAAGACACCCTACAGAAAGACTAGGCCCATGCAAGACTCAATACCCCTGGTGACAAGGCCACAAGTACAGCCCCAAAAAACGAAAATCACTGACAAATCAGCACAATCCCATTCCATCCATGCCCTCCATGATGTTTAAGTTCAAGACACCCTACAGAAAGACTAGGCCCATGCAAGACTCAATACCCCTGGGCATAAAGGTTGAAAAGTAGCCAAAATGGTTGCAGGCCTAACAACACTGCCTGGATTTAAAATGGCCACTTGCCTCCCAGCACATGGCCAGGGCCTGTAGCAGCACTCAAAATGGCCCCCACCCACATGGCCTGTCCCCATGAACACCCCCAAAAATCGAAAAACACAGAAAAATCAGCACAATCCCATTCCATCCATGCCCTCCATGATGTTTAAGTTCAAGACACCCTACAGAAAGACTAGGCCCATGCAAGACTCAATACCCCTGGTGACAAGACCACAAGTACAGCCCCAAAAAACGAAAATCACTGAAAAATCAGCACAATACCATTCCATCCATGCCCTCCATGATGTTTCAATTCAAGACACCCTACAGAAAGACTAGGCCCATGCAAGACTCAATACCCCTGGTGACAAGGCCACAAGTACAGCCACAAAAAACGAAAATCACTGAAAAATCAGCACAATCCCATTCCATCCATGCCCTCCATGATGTTTCAATTCAAGACACCCCACAGAAAGACTAGGCCCATGCAAGACTCACTACCCCTGGGCATAAAGGTTGAAAAGTAGCCAAAATGGTTGCAGGCCTAACAACACTGCCTGGATTCAAAATGGCCACTTGCCTCCCAGCACATGGCCAGGGCCTGTAGCAGCACTCAAAATGGCCCCCACCCACATGGCCTGTCCCCATGAACACCCCCAAAAATCGAAAAACACAGAAAAATCAGCACAATCCCATTCCATCCATGCCCTCCATAATGTTTAAGTTCAAGACACCCTACAGAAAGACTAGGCCCATGCAAGACTCAATACCCCTGGTGACAAGGCCACAAGTACAGCCCCAAAAAACGAAAATCACTGAAAATCAGCACAATCCCATTCCATTCCATGCCCTCCATGATGTTTCAATTCAAGACACCCTACAGAAAGACTAGGCCCATGCAAGACTCAATACCCCTGGTGACAAGGCCACAAGTACAGCCCCAAAAAACGAAAATCACTGGATAATCAGCACAATCCCATTCCATCCATGCCCTCCATGATGTTTCAATTCAAGACACCCCACAGAAAGACTAGGCCCATGCAAGACTCACTACCCCTGGGCATAAAGGTTGAAAAGTAGCCAAAATGGTTGCAGGCCTAACAACACTGCCTGGATTCAAAATGGCCACTTGCCTCTCAGCACATGGCCAGGGCCTGTAGCAGCACTCAAAATGGCCCCCACCCACATGGCCTGTCCCCATGAACACCCCCAAAAATCGAAAAACACAGAAAAATCAGCACAATCCCATTCCATCCATGCCCTCCATGATGTTTAAGTTCAAGACACCCCACAGAAAGACTAGGCCCATGCAAGACTCACTACCCCAGGGCATGAAGGTTGAAAAGTAGGCAAAATGGTTGCAGGCCTAACAACACTGCCTGCATTCAAAATGGCCACTTGCCTCCCAGCACATGGCCAGGGCCTGTAGCAGCACTCAAAATGGCCCCCACCCACGTGGCTTGTCCCCATGAACACGCCCAAAAATCGAAAAACACAGAAAAATCAGCACAATCCCATTCCATCCATGCCCTCCATGATGTTTAAGTTCAAGACACCCCACAGAAAGACTAGGCCCATGCAAGACTCAATACCCCTGGTGAAAAGGCCACAAGTACAGCCCCAAAAAACGAAAATC
This sequence comes from Lissotriton vulgaris, assembly GCF_964263255.1. Taxonomy (NCBI): domain Eukaryota; kingdom Metazoa; phylum Chordata; class Amphibia; order Caudata; family Salamandridae; genus Lissotriton; species Lissotriton vulgaris. The sequence goes on from NW_028246855.1 coordinate 149,628, forward strand.
ACTGAAAAATCAGCACAATCCCATTCCATCCATGCCCTCCATGATGTTTAAATTCAAGACACCCCACAGAAAGACTCAGTCCACCCACCACTGAGTGCCCCTGGGCAAAAGGCCCCAAAACAGCCCAAAAATCGAAAATTCCAAAATTGTAGTTGCAGCAACTGTAATGCCCCAAACAAACTTACTTGTGAAATTTCTAATCCAAAAGTTATCCAAAGAAAGTCAAAAAGGCCTCAAATCCAAATATCCAGCAGCATCCACAAAAAGTAATCCTTCCAGCTCCAGATCCAAATGAAAAGTGACCAGGAGATGGACAAAGCACTGGGAGGAGCCTGCTGGACAGGAACAGGAAGTTGGAGACTGTGGGGCACTTCCTTCCTCCCACCCCCACTCCCCAAAATGGACTCCCCACAAAACAAGTGCAGGCAAATGTCAACCTGAGGAGTTATTCAGAGAAAAATCATCATTTCCAGAAGGTTTATGCTGCTTGCTGGTGGATTTCTTGTGCAGAATTGCAAATTTTATATTTTCGCGAGTGCGGGATTATTCCTGCGCACCGCATCTATAAATTGCGAATTGCCGCGATACGTGAACACGGCATACTCGCGTTGACAAACTCTCGCGGCCGCGCGCCGCAAAAATTGTATCACCCAGAAAAAAAATCCACTGCGTGCGAATTTTGCGGATTTTGCGGGAAATCCGCGAATCTCGCAGATAGCGAATTTCCCGAAAATCCACAAAATCCGCGAGCGGAGCGGATTTTACGCCCATACTTAATTTTAAACACATTAGGAGTATCTCTGATCAAATTAATCATTAAAATCCCAAAGCTCCACCAGTGGTTCAAAGTGGTCCAATACGCTCAAAAATGGTGGAAAATGAAAAAAAATCATCATTTCTGAGGCTTTATAATATTCCTTAGATAATGTATATCTTCAATTAGTTTTAAATCCCTTTATTAAAAAGTTTCTCTTTTGTGCTCCACTGGTGCAACGCCTCAAGTCTGAGAAGCTGCACCAGTGGAGCAAAAGCTACACTGGTGCAGCCGAAGCTGCACTGGTGTAACAGGAGTCAAGCTAATTTTCAGTATCAACCCTCATGACTGTTTTCAGGTCCCTGTAGCCACCAGGACCCATTATATATCTCAGGTGATATAGCAAGAGTGGCTAGGCCTCATTTCTAGCCTCCAGGTTCATGTCGGACTCCTATTTGTGACATTTCGAGGTGTTTGGTGTCAAACTCATTTTTTCCATTATAGGCCATAGTCACCTCACGGAACCCACATTATCCCTCAGGTGATATAGCAGCAATGTCTGAGACCTAATGATAGCATCCAGCCACCTGTTTTAGTGATATTCGTTATATTTGTGTTCAGGGAGTCCTGTGTACCTCCAAAACGAATTTCTAACACTTTTGAAGTGTACCTGAGGCACTGAGCTGGGTAAAAGTTCAACTTAAGGGCCCTCCCCATGGAGGTCAAAAACTGTATTATATCAAAATCATTTAACAACTATATAGGTGTAATTGCAGTATCCTGAATGCTATGTAACTGCATTTGCACTGTTCTGTGTACCTCCAAAATGAATTTCTAACACTTTTGAGTCTCCATACAGTGAAAAATGACTAAGTCCAAAAACATAATTGGCGCATCAAAGTGTTAAAAAAAGGTCAAAATTGGGTTAAAATTAAAAAAACATAGTGCACAGTGGCCCAATGGCATGCTAAACATATAATGAATGATACAGAATGAATAGTTTTACAAAAACATTGGAAACTTGTTATTTTAAATTTCAGGGGGACAAGGTCACGGAGGTCATGGAACTCCGAGCTGGGTAAAAGTTCAGCTTGAGGGCCCTCCCCATGGAGATCAAAAATTGTATTACATCAAAATCATTTAAAAACTATATAGGTGTCATTGCAGTGTCCTAAATGCTATATAACTGCATTTGCACTGTTCTGTGCACCTCCAAAATTAATTTCTCACACTTTTGAAGTCTCCATGAAGTGAAAAATGACCAAGTCCAAAAACATCATTCAATCAATCAATCAGTGACACTTATAAAGCGCGCTACATACCCGTAGGGTCTCAAGGCGCTGGGGAGGGGGGGTGCCGCTACTGCTCGAACAGCCAGGTCTTCAGCTTCTTCCTGAAGGAGAGGTGGTCTTGGGTCAGGCGCAGGTCGGACGGGAGGGAGTTCCAGGTCTTGGCGGCCAGGTAGGAGAAGGACCTTCCTCCTGTAGTCGCTCTTCGGATGCGGGGGACGGCGGCGAGGGCGTGGTTGGCTGATCGGAGGTGGCGTTTGGGAGCGTAGAAGTTGACTCGGCTGTTGAGGTAGCTCGGGCCTTGGTCGTGTAGGGCTTTGTGTGCGTGGGTGAGGAGGCGGAAGGTGGTTCTCTTGTTGATGGGGAGCCAGTGAAGGTCTCTCAGATGACCGGAGATGTGGCTGGATCGTGGGATGTCGAGGACGAGTCTGGCCGAGGCGTTTTGGATCCGCTGGAGTCTCTTCTGGAGCTTGGCGGTGGTCCCGGCGTAGAGGGCGTTGCCGTAGTCCAGTCGGCTGGTGACGAGGGCCTGGGTGACGGTCTTCCTGGTCTCTGTGGGGATCCACCAGAAGATCTTCCGTAGCATGCGTAGGATGTTGAAGCACGCCGAGGAGACGCTGTTGACTTGCCTGGTCATGGAGAGGGAGGAGTCCAGGACGAAGCCCAGGTTTCGTGCATGGTCTGTCGGTTTGGGTGCGGTGCCCAGGGCGGGAGGCCACCAGGAGTCGTCCCAGGCGGAGGGTGAAGAGCCCAGGATGAGGACCTCCGTCTTGTCCGAGTTCAGTTTCAGGCGGCTGGTCGTCATCCACTCGGCTACCTCTTTCATCCCTTCGTGCAGGTTGGCTCTGGCGGCGGCGGGGTTGTTGGTCAGGGAGAGGATCAGCTGGGTGTCGTCGGCGTAGGAGATGATGCTGAGGTGGTGTTTGCGTACGATGGCCGCGAGGGGGCTCATGTAGACGTTGAAGAGGGTGGGGCTCAGTGATGATCCTTGGGGGATGCCGCAGATGACTTCGGAGGCCTCTGATTTGTACGGTGGTAGGCGGACTCGCTGTGTTCTTCCGTCGAGGAAGGAGATGATCCATTCCAGCGCCTTGTCCTGAATTCCGATGTTGCTGAGGCGCCGTATTAGGGTGCGGTGGCAGACCGTGTCGAATGCCGCGGAGAGGTCTAGGAGGATGAGGGCCGCTGTTTCTCCATTGTCCATCAGGGCTCGGATGTCATCGGTGGCGGCGATGAGGGCGGTCTCGGTGCTGTGTTTGGCTCTGAAGCCGGACTGTGAGGGGTCGAGGGATCCGTTCGTCTCGAGGAAGGCGGCCATCTGCTTGTTGACGGTCTTCTCGATGACTTTGGCTGGAAACGGGAGAAGCGAGATGGGGCGGTAGTTCTTGAGGTCGGCGGGGTCTGCTGTTGGTTTCTTGAGTAGAGCGCTGAGTTCGGCGTGTTTCCAGCTTTCGGGGAAGATGGCGGTGTCGAAGGATGTGTTGATGATGTCTCGCAGGTGGGGTGCGATGACAGCGTCGGCCTTGTTGAAGACGTGGTGAGGGCAGGGGTCGGTTGGTGATCCGGAGTGGATGGAGTTCATCGTGCGGATGGTGTCTTCTGTGCTGATCGGGGTCCAGGCGTGGAGGGTGGTGGTGGGGGGGGGTGGCTGGTCGGTCGTGGTGTGCGTTGGGTGGTTGTTGAAACTGCTGTGTATGTCCGTGATCTTGTTGTGGAAGTATGAGGCGAGGGAGTTGCAGAGGTCTTGCGATGGGGTGATGTCGTTGTTTCCTGCGCTGGGGTTGGAGAGCTCTTTCACGATGTTGAAGAGTTCCTTGCTGTTGTGTGCGTTGTTGTCCAACCGGTCCTTGAATGCTGTTTTCTTGGCGGCTCGGATCAGCTGGTGGTGTTTCCGGGTGGCCAGTTTGTAGGAGGTCCTGTTGTCCGGTGTCGGGTCCCTTTTCCAGACTTTCTCGAGGGCTCGGCAGTTCTTCTTGGAGCTCTTGAGTTCGTCGGTGAACCATGGGGCCTTCTTGCTGCCGGGTCTGCTGGGCGGGGTCCTCAGCGGGGCGAGTTCGTCCGCGCAGTTGCTGATCCACTTAGTGATGTTATCGGCGGCCTGGCTGGGGTTTGCTGAGCTGGCAGGAGGGTGTTGGCTCAGGGAGGTGACGAGCTGGTCTGCTGTGATCTTGTTCCAGCTTCTGCGGGCGGCCTGTTGCTGGTGGTGGTGAGTCGTCGTTCTCTTGAAGGTGAAGTGGACGCAGCTGTGGTCCGTCCATTGAAGCTCTGTGGCGTGGCTGAAGTCGATGTCTGTGCTGGATGTGAAGACGGCGTCGAGTGTGTGTCCGGCGAGGTGGGTGGGGGTGGACACCAGTTGCTTGAGTCCCAGGTTGGCGAGGTTGTCGAGCAGGGTGCTGGTGTTGTGGTCGTTGTTGTTCTCCAGGTGGAAGTTCAGGTCCCCCAGGAGGATGTAGTCAGCGGAGGGGAGGGCATGCGGGCTGACGAAGTCGGCGATGTCCTCGCTGAATTGCGTGCGTGGTCCAGGGGGACGGTAGATCAGGGTGCCTCTGAGGGTGGTGTTCGGGTTGGTGTGGATCTGGAAATGCAGGTGTTCGGCGCTGGTCAGGGTGTTGTCGGTGCTGGTCGTGAGACGGATGGTGTTCCTGTGGATGATGGCGATGCCTCCTCCCATCTGGTTGGCGTTTCGGTCCCTCCGGACGATCTTGTAGCCCTCCGGGATAGCGATGGCGATGTCGGGGGCTGAAGAGGCGTTCATCCAGGTCTCCGTGAGGAAGGCGACGTCAGGGGCTGTGGCGTCTAGGAGGTTCCAGAGTTCGATGGCGTGTCTGTGGACGGAGCGGGTGTTGAGCAGGATGCACTTGAGGTGGGTGCTGCTGGAGTTCGACTTGGCGGGTGCTGGTGCGAGGCAGGTCCGGGTGCAGGAGAACTTGCAGGTGTGGCAGCTGAAAGGTCCGTGGGTGTGTCGTGGTGTGGCTTGATGGCATTCTGGGAGTCGGCCGGAGTTGAGAGCGATGAGGGTGGCGGCGGAGTACGTCAGGCGGGTCGGTCGGGGTCTTCGGGGGCCAGGGGTCCTGGCGCTGGTCGCGATCCGGTCGCGGACGGGCGCAGACGGGCTTACCTTTGGCGCGCCTTCGGCGCACAATCGGCGCGCCCGCTGCGCGTGACCGCTGCGCGTTCGCACGGTCGCCATTTAAGGCGAAGTGCGCGGGTGGGCGGGGCAGCTGGGAGGCGGGAGCGGAGGAAAAAGGGGCGTGGTCAGCGGTGGTGGCGGGAAGCGGGGAGCGGGGAGGGAAGGCGGGCAGACAGGAAGGAGAGCGCGAAAAACGGGCAAACGTGACTAGAACAAGAGGCACAGGTGCAAGAACAGGACGTTAATACAGGAAGTGAACAGGCATAAAATGATATACAAGAGCAGGACAGACGGCAGCGGCGTTAGCCGGCCACGAGGCAGGGAAAAATACAAGCACAATGGTTAGACAAAACGAGCAAAACAGACGGCAGCGGCGTCAGCCGGCCACGAGGCAGGGAAAAATACAAGCACAATAGTTAGACAAAACAAGCAAAACAGACGGCAGCGGCGTCAGCCGGCCACGAGGCAGGCAGCGAGGCAGAGGGCAAAGCGGAGGGCACACGCAGCAGCTGGTGGCCGTGCGGCGCGGGGGTGTCCCACAAGTGGGTCACACTCACCTGCGTCGCACGGTCGCCATTTAAGGCCAAGTGCGCGGGTGGGCGGGGCAGCTGGGAGGCGGGAGCAGAGGAAAAAGGGGCGTGGTCAGCGGTGGTGGCGGGAAGCGGGGAGCGGGGAGGGAAGGCGGGCAGACAGGAAGGAGAGCGCGAAAAACGGGCAAACGTGACTAGAACAAGAGGCACAGGTGCAAGAACAGGACGTTAATACAGGAAGCGAACAGGCATAAAATGATATACAAGAGCAGGACAGACGGCAGCGGCGTTAGCCGGCCACGAGGCAGGGAAAAATACAAGCACAATGGTTAGACAAAACGAGCAAAACAGACGGCAGCGGCGTCAGCCGGCCACGAGGCAGGGAAAAATACAAGCACAATAGTTAGACAAAACAAGCAAAACAGACGGCAGCGGCGTCAGCCGGCCACGAGGCAGGCAGCGAGGCAGAGGGCAAAGCGGAGGGCACACGCAGCAGCTGGTGGCCGTGCGGCGCGGGGGTGTCCCACAAGTGGGTCACACTCACCTGCGTCGCACGGTCGCCATTTAAGGCCAAGTGCGCGGGTGGGCGGGGCAGCTGGGAGGCGGGAGCGGAGGAAAAAGGGGCGTGGTCAGCGGTGGTGGCGGGAAGCGGGGAGCGGGGAGGGAAGGCGGGCAGACAGGAAGGAGAGCGCGAAAAACGGGCAAACGTGACTAGAACAAGAGGCACAGGTGCAAGAACAGGACGTTAATACAGGAAGTGAACAGGCATAAAATGATATACAAGAGCAGGACAGACGGCAGCGGCGTTAGCCGGCCACGAGGCAGGGAAAAATACAAGCACAATGGTTAGACAAAACGAGCAAAACAGACGGCAGCGCGTCAGCCGGCCACGAGGCAGGGAAAAATACAAGCACAATAGTTAGACAAAACAAGCAAAACAGACGGCAGCGGCGTCAGCCGGCCACGAGGCAGGCAGCGAGGCAGAGGGCAAAGCGGAGGGCACACGCAGCAGCTGGTGGCCGTGCGGCGCGGGGGTGTCCCACAAGTGGGTCACACTCACCTGCGTCGCACGGTCGCCATTTAAGGCCAAGTGCGCGGGTGGGCGGGGCAGCTGGGAGGCAGGAGCGGAGGAAAAAGGGGCGTGGTCAGCGGTGGTGGCGGGAAGCGGGGAGCGGGGAGGGAAGGCGGGCAGACAGGAAGGAGAGCGCGAAAAACGGGCAAAAGTGACTAGAACAAGAGGCACAGGTGCAAGAACAGGACGTTAATACAGGAAGTGAACAGGCATAAAATGATATACAAGAGCAGGACAGACGGCAGCGGCGTTAGCCGGCCACGAGGCAGGGAAAAATACAAGCACAATGGTTAGACAAAACGAGCAAAACAGACGGCAGCGGCGTCAGCCGGCCACGAGGCAGGGAAAAATACAAGCACAATAGTTAGACAAAACAAGCAAAACAGACGGCAGCGGCGTCAGCCGGCCACGAGGCAGGCAGCGAGGCAGAGGGCAAAGCGGAGGGCACACGCAGCAGCTGGTGGCCGTGCGGCGCGGGGGTGTCCCACAACTGGGACACCCCCATTGGTGCATCAAAGTGTTCAAAAACGGTCAAAAATGGATAAAAATGTAAAATACCAACTGCTACAGTGGCTCAATAGCGTGCTAAACACATAATGAATGACACAGAATGAATAGATTTACAAATTACTTGGAAAATGCTATTTTAAATTTCAGGGGGACGAGGTCACGGAAGTCATGGAACTCCGAGCGGGGTAAAAGTTCAACCTTTCCTCCCTTGTGGAGGTCAACATTTTAAATTCATCAAAATCATTTAAAAACGATATAGGTGTAATTGGCTTGTCTTGAATGCTATATAGGTGCATGTGCACTGTTCTGTGTACCTCCAAAATGACTTTCTAACACTTTTGAAGTCTCCATGAAGCAGAAAATGACTAAAGTCCAAAGACATTGGTGCATCAAAGTTTCAAAAACGGTCAAAAATGGATAAAAATGAAAACAAAACAAGTGCTACAGTGGCTTAATGCAGGCTAAACACATAATGAATGACACAAAATGAATAGATTTACAAATTACTTGGAAAATGCTATTTTAAATTTCAGGGGGACGATGTCACAGAAGTCATGGAACTCCGAGCGGGGTAAAAGTTCAACCTTTCCCCCCTTATAGAGGTCATAATTTTAATACATCAAAATCATTTAAAAACTATATAGGTGTAATTGCAGTGTCTTGAATACATCCCACATGAATTTTAAACACATTAGGAGTATCTCTGATCAAATTAATCATTAAAATCCCAAAGCTCCACCAGTGGTTCAAAGTGGTCCAAAACGCTCTAAAATGGTGGAAAATGAAAAAAAATCATCATTTCTGAGGCTTTATAATATTCCTTAGATAATGTATATCTTCAATTAGTTTTAAATCCCTTTATTAAAAAGTTTCTCTTTTGTGCTCCACTGGTGCAACGCCTCAAGTCTGAGAAGCTGCACCAGTGGAGCAAAAGCTACACTGGTGCAGCCGAAGCTGCACTGGTGTAACAGGAGTCAAGCTAATTTTCAGTATCAACCCTCATGACTGTTTTCAGGTCCCTGTAGCCACCAGGACCCATTATATATCTCAGGTGATATAGCAAGAGTGGCTAGGCCTCATTTCTAGCCTCCAGGTACATGTCGGACTCCTATTTGTGACATTTCGAGGTGTTTGGTGTCAAACTCATTTTTTCCATTATAGGTCATAGTCACCTCACGGAACCCACATTATCCCTCAGGTGATATAGCAGCAATGTCTGAGACCTAATGATAGCATCCAGAAACCTGTTTAAGTGATATCCGTTATATTTGTGTTCAGGGAGTCCTGTGTACCTCCAAAACGAATTTCTAACACTTTTGAAGTGTACCTGAGGCACTGAGCTGGGTAAAAGTTCAGCTTGAGGGCCCGCCCCATGGAGGTCAAAAATTGTATTACATCAAAATCATTTAAAAACTATATAGGTGTCATTGCAGTGTCCTGAATGCTATATAACAGCATTTGCACTGTTCTGTACACCTCCAAAATGAATTTCTAACACTTTTGTAGTCTCCATGAAGTGAAAAATGACCAAGTCCAAAAACATCATTGGTGCATCAAAGTGTTCAAAAACGGTCAAAAATTGATAAAAATGAAAAATACCAACTGCTACAGTGGCTCAATAGCGTGCTAAACACATAATGAATGACACAGAATGAATAGATTTACAAATTACTTGGAAAATGCTATTTTAAATTTCAGGGGGACGAGGTCACGGAAGTCATGGAACTCCGAGCGTGGTAAAAGTTCAACATTTCCTCCCTTGTGGAGGTCAACATTTTAAATTCATCAAAATCAATTAAAAACTATACAGGTGTAATTGGCTTGTCCTGAATGCTATATAGGTGCATGTGCACTGTTCTGTATACCTCCAAAATGACTTTCTAACACTTTTGAAGTCTCCATGAAGCAGAAAATGACTAAAGTCCAAAGACATCATTGGTGCATCAAAGTTTCAAAAACGGTCAAAAATGGATAAAAATGAAAACAAAACAAGTGCTACAGTGGCTTAATGCATGCTTAACACATAATGAATGACACATAATGAATAGATTACAAATTACTTGGAAAATGCTATTTTGAATTTCAGGGTGATGAGGTCACAGAAGTCATGGAACTCTGAGCGGGGTAAAAGTTCAACCTTTCCCCCCCTATAGAGGTCATAATTTTAATACATCAAAATCATTTAAAAACTATATAGTTGTAATTGCAGTGTCTTGAATACATCCCACATGAATTTTAAACACATTAGGAGTATCTCTGATCAAATTAATCATTAAAATCCCAAAGCTCCACCAGTGGTTCAAAGTGGTCCAAAACGCTCAAAAATGGTGGAAAATGAAATAAATTCATCATTTCTGAGGCTTTATAATATTCCTTAGATAATGTATATCTTCAATTAGTTTAAAATTCCTTTATTAAAAAGTTTCTCTTTTGTGCTCCACTGGTGCAACACCTCATGTCTGAGAAGCTGCACCAGTGGAGCAAAAGCTACACTGGTGCAGCCGAAGCTGCACTGGTGTAACAGGAGTCAAGCTAATTTTCAGTATCAACCCTCATGACTGTTTTCAGGTCCCTGTAGCCACCAGGACCCATTATATATCTCAGGTGATATAGCAAGAGTGGCTAGGCCTCATTTCTAGCCTCCAGGTACATGTCGGACTCCTATTTGTGACATTTCGAGGTGTTTGGTGTCAAACTCATTTTTTCCATTATAGGCCATAGTCACCTCACGGAACCCACATTATCCCTCAGGTGATATAGCAGCAATGTCTGAGACCTAATGATAGCATCCAGAAACCTGTTTAAGTGATATTCGTTATATTTGTGTTCAGGGAGTCCTGTGTACCTCCAAAACGAATTTCTAACACTTTTGAAGTGTACTGAGGCACTGAGCTGGGTAAAAGTTCAGCTTAAGGGCCCTCCCCATGGAGGTCAAAAACTGTATTACATGAAAATCATTTAAAAACTATATAGGTGTAATTGCAGTGTCCTGAATGCTATGTAACTGCATTTGCACTGCTCTGTGTACCTCCAAAATGAATTTCTAACACTTTTGAGTCTCGATACAGTGAAGAATGACTAAGTCCAAAAACATCATTGGTGCATCAAAGTGTTCAAAAAAGGTCAAAATTGGGTTAAAATAAAAAATCCATAGTGCTACAGTGGCCCAATGGCATGCTAAACATATAATGAATGATACAGATTGAATATTTTTACAAAAACATTGGAAAATAGTTATTTTAAATTTCAGGGGGACAAGGTCACGGAGGTCATGGAACTCCGAGCTGGGTAAAAGTTCAGCTTGAGGGCCCTCCCCATGGATGTCAAAAATTGTATTACATCAAAATCATTTAAAAACTATATAGGTGTAATTGCAGTTTTCTGAATGCTATGTAACTGCATTTGTACTGTTCTGTGTACCTCCAAAATTACTTTCTAACACTTTTGAAGTCTCCATGAAGCAGAAAATGACTAAAGTCCAAAGACATCATTGGTGCATCAAAGTTTCAAAAACGGTCAAAAATGGATAAAAATGAAAAAAAACACAAGTGCTACAGTGGCTTAATGCATGCTAAACACATAATGAATGACACAGAATGAATAGATTTACAAATTACTTGGAAAATGCTATTTTTAAATTTCAGGGGGACGAGGTCACAGAAGTCATGGAACTCCGAGCGGGGTAAAAGTTCAACCTTTCCCCCCTTATAGAGGTCATAATTTTAATACATCAAAATCATTTAAAAACTATATAGGTGTAATTGCAGTGTCTTGAATACATCCCACATGAATTTTAAACACATTAGGAGTATCTCTGATCAAATTAATCATTAAAATCCCAAAGCTCCACCAGTGGTTCAAAGTGGTCCAAAACGCTCAAAAATGGTGGAAAATGAAAACAATTCATCATTTCTGAGGCTTTATAATATTCCTAAGATAATGTATATATAATTAGTTTTAAATCCCTTTATTAAAAAGTTTCTCTTTTGTGCTCCACTGGTGCAACGCCTCAAGTCTGAGAAGCTGCACCAGTGGAGCAAAAGCTACACTGGTGCAGCCGAAGCTGCACGGGTGTAACAGGAGTCAAGCTAATTTTCAGTATCAACCCTCATGACTGTTTTCAGGTCCCTGTAGCCACCAGGACCCATTATATATCTCAGGTGATATAGCAAGAGTGGCTAGGCCTCATTTCTAGCCTCCAGGTACATGTCGGACTCCTATTTGTGACATTTCGAGGTGTTTGGTGTCAAACTCATTTCTTCCATTATAGGCCATAGTCACCTCACGGAACCCTCATTATCCCTCAGGTGATAAAGCAACAATGTCTGAGACCTAATGATAGCATCCAGCCACCTGTTTTAGTGATATTCGTTATATTTGTGTTCAGGGAGTCCTGTGTACCTCCAAAACGAATTTCTAACACTTTTGAAGTGTACCTGAGGCACTGAGCTGGGTAAAAGTTCATCTTAAGGGCCCTCCCCATGGAGGTTTAAAACTGTATTACATCAAAATCATTTAAAAACTATATAGGTGTAATTGCAGTGTCCTGAATGCTATGTAACTGCATTTGCACTGTTCTGTGTACCTCCAAAATGAATTTCTAACACTTTTGAGTCTCCATACAGTAAAAAATGACTAAGTCCAAAAACATCATTTGTGCATCAAAGTGTTCAAAAAAGGTCAAAATTGGGTTAAAATTTAAAAAAGATAGTGCTACAGTGGCCCAATGGCATGCTAAACATATAATGAATGATACAGAATGAATAGTTTTACAAAAACATTGGAAAATTGTTATTTTAAATTTCAGGGGGACAAGGTCACGGAGGTCATGGAACTCCGAGCTGGGTAAAAGTTCAGCTTGAGGGCCCTCCCCATGGAGGTCAAAAATTGTATTACATCAAAATCATTTAAAAACTATATAGGTGTCATTGCAGTGTCCTGAATGCTATATAACTGCATTTGCACTGTTCTGTGCACCTCCAAAATGAATTTCTAACACTTTTGAAGTCTCCATGAAGTGAAAAATGACCAAGTCCAAAAAGATCATTGGTGCATCAAAGTGTTCAAAAACGGTCAAAAATGGATAAAAATGAAAAATACCAACTGCTACAGTGGCTCAATAGCGTGCTAAACACATAATTAATGACACAGAATGAATAGATTTAGAAATTACTTGGAAAATGCTATTTTAAATTTCAGGGGGACGAGGTCACGGAAGTCATGGAACTCCGAGCGGGGTAAAAGTTCAACCTTTCCTCCCTTGTGGAGGTCAACATTTTAAATTCATCAAAATCATTTAAAAACTATATAGGTGTAATTGGCTTGTCCTGAATGCTATATAGGTGCATGTGCACTGTTCTGTGTACCTCCAAAATGACTTTCTAACACTTTTGAAGTCTCCATGAAGCAGAAAATGACTAAAGTCCAAAGACATCATTGGTGCATCAAAGTTTCAAAAACGGTCAAAAATGGATAAAAATGAAAAAAAACACAAGTGCTACAGTGGCTTAATGCATGCTAAACGCATAATGAATGACACAAAATGAATAGATTTACAAATTACTTGGAAAATGCTATTTTAAATTTCAGGGGGACGAGGTCACAGAAGTCATGGAACTCCGAGCGGGGTAAAAGTTCAACCTTTCCCCCCTTATAGAGTTCATAATTTTAATACATCAAAATCATTTAAAAACTATATAGGTGTAATTGCAGTGTCTTGAATACATCCCACATGAATTTTAAACACATTAGGAGTATCTCTGATCAAATTAATCATTAAAATCCCAAAGCTCCACCAGTGGTTCAAAGTGGTCCAAAACGCTCATAAATGGTGGAAAATGAAAACAATTCATCATTTCTGAGGCTTTATAATATTCCTAAGATAATGTATATCTTCAATTAGTTTTAAATCCCTTTATTAAAAAGTTTCTCTTTTGTGCTCCACTGGTGCAATGCCTCAAGTATGAGAAGCTGCACCAGTGGAGCAAAAGCTACACTGGTGCAGCCGAAGCTGCACTGGTGTAACAGGAGTCAAGCTAATTTTCAGTATCAACCCTCATGACTGTGTTCAGGTCCCTGTAGCCACCAGGACCCATTATATATCTCAGGTGATATAGCAAGAGTGGCTAGGCTTCATTTCTAGCCTCCAGGTACATGTCGGACTCCTATTTGTGACATTTTGAGGTGTTTGGTGTCAAACGCATTTCTTCCATTATAGGCCATAGTCACCTCACGGAACCTACATTATCCCTCAGGTGATATAGCAACAATGTCTGAGACCTAATGATAGCATCCAGCCACCTGTTTTAGTGATATTCGTTATATTTGTGTTCAGGGAGTCCTGTGTACCTCCAAAACGAATTTCTATCACTTTTGAAGTGTACCTGAGGCACTGAGCTCGGTAAAAGTTCAGCTTAAGGGCCCTCCCCATGGAGGTCAAAAACTGTATTACATCAAAATCATTTAAAAACTATATAGGTGTAATTGCAGTGTCCTGAATGCTATGTAACTGCATTTGCACTGTTCCGTGTACCTCCAACATGAATTTCTAACACTTTTGAGTCTCCATACAGTGAAAAATGACTAAGTCCAAAAACATCATTTGTGCATCAAAGTGTTCAAAAAAGGTCAAAATTGGGTTAAAATTTAAAAAACATAGTGCTACAGTGGCCCAATGGCATGCTAAACATATAATGAATGATACAGAATGAATAGTTTTACAAAAACATTGGAAAATTGTTATTTTAAATTTCAGGGGGACAAGGTCACGGAGGTCATGGAACTCCGAGCTGGGTAAAAGTTCAGCTTGAGGGCCCTCCCCATGGAGGTAAAAAATTGTATTACATCAAAATCATTTAAAAACTATATAGGTGTCATTGCAGTGTCCTGAATGCTATATAACTGCATTTGCACTGTTCTGTGCACCTCCAAAATGAATTTCTAACACTTTTGAAGTCTCCATGAAGTGAAAAATGACCAAGTCCAAAAAGATCATTGGTGCATCAAAGTGTTCAAAAACGGTCAAAAATGGATAAAAATGAAAAATACCAACTGCTACAGTGGCTCAATAGCGTGCTTAAACACATAATGAATGACACAGAATGAATAGATTTAGAAATTACTTGGAAAATGCTATTTTAAATTTCAGGGGGACAAGGTCACGGAAGTCATGGAACTCCGAGCGGGGTAAAAGTTCAACCTTTCCTCCCTTGTGGAGGTCAACATTTTAAATTCATCAAAATCATTTAAAAACTATATAGGTGTATTTGGCTTGTCCTGAATGCTATATAGGTGCATGTGCACTGTTCTGTGTACCTCCAAAATGACTTTCTAACACTTTTAAAGTCTCCATGAAGCAGAAAATGACTAAAGTCCAAAGACATCATTGGTGCATCAAAGTTTCAAAAACGTTCAAAAATGGATAAAAATGAAAAAAAACACAAGTGCTACAGTGGCTTAATGCATGCTAAACACATAATGAATGACACAGAATGAATAGATTTACAAATTACTTGGAAAATGCTATTTTAAATTTCAGGGGGACGAGGTCACAGAAGTCATGGAACTCCGAGCGGGGTAAAAGTTCAACCTTTCCCCCCTTATAGAGGTCATAATTTTAATACATTAAAATCATTTAAAAACTATATAGGTGTAATTGCAGTGTCTTGAATACATCCCACATGAATTTTAAACACATTAGGAGTATCTCTGATCAAATTAATCATTAAAATCCCAAAGCTCCACCAGTGGTTCAAAGTGGTCCAAAACGCTCAAAAATGGTGGAAAATGAAAACAATTCATCATTTCTGAGGCTTTATAATATTCCTAAGATAATGTATATCTTCAATTAGTTTTAAATCCCTTTATTAAAAAGTTTCTCTTTTGTGCTCCACTGGTGCAACGCCTCAAGTCTGAGAAGCTGCACCAGTGGAGCAAAAGCTACACTGGTGCAGCCGAAGCTGCACTGGTGTAACAGGAGTCAAGCTAATTTTCAGTATCAACCCTCATGACTGTTTTCAGGTCCCTGTAGCCACCAGGACCCATTATATATCTCAGGTGATATAGCAAGAGTGGCTAGGCCTCATTTCTAGCCTCCAGATACATGTCGGACTCCTATTTGTGACATTTTGAGGTGTTTGGTGTCAAACTCATTTCTTCCATTATAGGCCATAGTCACCTCACGGAACCCACATTATCCCTCAGGTGATATAGCAACAATGTCTGAGACCTGATGATAGCATCCAGCCACCTGTTTTAGTGATATTCGTTATATTTGTGTTCAGGGAGTCCTGTGTACCTCCAAAATGAATTTCTATCACTTTTGAAGTGTACCTGAGGCACTGAGCTGGGTAAAAGTTCAGCTTAAGGGCCCTCCCCATGGAGGTCAAAAACTGTATTACATCAAAATCATTTAAAAACTATATAGGTGTAATTGCAGTGTCCTGAATGCTATGTAACTGCATTTGCACTGTTCCGTGTACCTCCAAAATGAATTTCTAACACTTTTGAGTCTCCATACAGTGAAAAATGACTAAGTCCAAAAACATCATTTGTGCATCAAAGTGTTCAAAAAAGGTCAAAATTGGGTTAGAATTAAAAAAAACATAGTGCTACAGTGGCCCAGTGGCATGCTAAACATATAATGAATGATACAGAATGAATAGTTTTACAAAAACATTGGAAAATTGTTATTTTAAATTTCAGGGGGGACAAGGTCACGGAGGTCATGGAACTCCGAGCTGGGTAAAAGTTCAGCTTGAGGGCCCTCCCCATGGAGGTCAAAAATTGTATTACATCAAAATCATTTAAAAACTATATAGGTGTCATTGCAGTGTCCTGAATGCTATATAACTGCATTTGCACTGTTCTGAACACCTCCAAAATGAATTTCTAAGACTTTTGAAGTCTCCATGAAGTGAAAAATGACCAAGTCCAAAAAGATCATTGGTGCATCAAAGTGTTAAAAAACGGTACAAAATGGATAAAAATGAAAAATACCAACTGCTACAGTGGCTCAATAGCGTGCTAAACACATAATGAATGACACAGTGAGGTAATATGAATTTTTATGGTCAATTGTGTCCCCTATCGTAGACCCCAACGGCTCCATGTACACGCTTCAAGTACATGTATGTTCCCTCCACAACCAGCTATGAAGACGCAAATACATTCGCGTCCAACGTTAACATGTCCTCTTTCAGATCCACCATGAATGGGTCGAATATTCAGTTCCTAAGTATGCCTTGCCACCGTCTTTACATGGTGCACTTTCCACGTTTTCCTGGCTCTGGTGAGCTAGGCCCTGTTTTCTGCCATTCAAGCCTTTTTCTGCCTTCTGCCTCTGGAAGCTGCAGCTTGGACCTGCATCTGCATCCCTGAACTTTGACTTACTCCCTGTGCGGCGAGCGGTGCCCGGCTCGGCCTGCTTGCCTGCCAAAACTGTATCCAGCCTTCAAGTTATCTGCTCCGCTCCTCGAAAATACATTCCTGTCTAGTAGTTTAGGTAAACATTCCCCCATCTGCAGAGCAAAGGGCCCGGCCTTTCTGTCTGCATGCAAGTAATTCATAGCTCCCGTTACCATGGTAGGCCCATGGCCCCCTCGCTTTAGACACGTAGACGCATATGCACGCACTAGCAGTCAGTATAGAATAGCCTCTGCCCGAGAGACCTTTCCTTCTAGATAATACAGTTCCTCAAACACAAGATACCAGATATGATTTGGGATTAGGTTGTTCTGACACGCCAGACTTCTGTCTCCACATGTAAAGCTAAATGTCAAGTCCCCTTCACCCTCCAGTTACACGTCAATCACACGTCATGCTGCTGCGCGCGCATCTCTGCTGACACTGCAGGATTCTTCTAGGGATCCACCCACTTGTGACACCTCTATGTGACGTTTCTAGCACACACCTCCGTGTACGCCCTAGTGCACGCCTTTTGATTACGTATTGTTATGCACATATGTTCTTATCTCGTTTCTCTCAGCTGTTACGCCTTCTGGATCCATCACCACTGTAATGCATTGACTATATATACTGTGTACTGTTAATAAAGCATTGTACATGTCCATGTCTATCCCTTCCTGAACCCTCGTGGTGATGGAACATGATACCTGGTTCGAACCAATTCCTTTTTAAGGAATAAAACCCTTATAAACTCAGATGCCACGGACTCTGCCTCTCATTTTTTGATTGAGTTATTCTTATTGAACTTTACCGCATAAATTAAGTCCAGGTAATTTTATTTACCACATAATTGGTGCCCGAATAGGGACCCCTCCCCCACCTTACGCGCCGGCGGTGCGTTGCAGGCCAAGTCCCCTGCCACAGCCGTGACGGACAACTACGCGTACCCGCAGGATTTCCTGTATCTCCCTCAGGCCAACGGAGGTGACTGAGACTGCGATCGACACCCAGACGAGGCGGTAAGGAGTGCGGAGGATCCCGACCAGAGCCCAGCCGAGAGTGCAAGGTCCGAGGTTTCTAGAGGCCCACCAGTTCCGAAGTTCCGAAGTACCTACGTCACGCGTCGAGCCGAGTCCAGTCCAGGGTCCAGTCCAGTGTCGAGTTTCCGAGGCCTTCCGATTCCGTGCTTCCCGGTGAGTACCGTTGCTGGGGACGCATCTAGACGGGTGCATTAATTTGTGTCCGGTCAAGACGGGTTTGGGTACGCAGACCCGGTCTGCACTGTTTTAGCAGTGTATCTGTACTGTTTAGCAGTGCATCCAGTAATTATCCAGTATTCTAGTATAATCTTTCAAGGTTTCCAGTATTTTGTTGTACTATGTACTAGATAGTATCTGTCCGAAATGTCTCAATGTGTTTTAAATGTCGTGGTATGAGTGATTGTCTGATCTTCATTACTGTGTTTATTGTATATTGTGTGTTCAAATTCGAGTAAGTATCGAGTTATCAAGTACTGAGTTTCGAAAATGCCGCTGTTTAGC
Source organism: Lissotriton vulgaris (assembly GCF_964263255.1). Classification (NCBI taxonomy): domain Eukaryota; kingdom Metazoa; phylum Chordata; class Amphibia; order Caudata; family Salamandridae; genus Lissotriton; species Lissotriton vulgaris. Next base: position 167,859 of record NW_028246855.1, read on the forward strand.
AAGCTACGACAGATAGGAACTAGAAAAGGGATTCTAGAAGAGGCAGTGCCTGTTCCACCTAGGGACACTCCAGGGCACTTTATGTATCACAAACACGGCTTAGATGCTGTATTATATCTCGACTTATGGGTGGACTACACCAAAGATTTAGCAGAGAATCAGAGATGGCCCGCTACAGGGACATGGGATGCCGAGTGCATCATGAGAGTAGAAGAAGCGTTATGGAAAAAGAAAGCCCGACAGTCACAGAAAGATGCCATTGAACTATGGCGTAAAGAATCACACAGACGCACAGAGAAAGCACTCAGAAAAGCAGAGAAGAGTAGAGAGGATTCCGAAAAAGCTAGAGAAAATGAACTACTAGAGGAAGGAGAACGAGTCAAACTGGAACAACACGACAGACAAAGAAGTGCACTTATGACAGGATTGTATCCGGTCCTGGCCGAGGGCCTGCCAAAGGCGACCCCGGAAGCACCGAAAGATCTTCCCCCTCCATTGGTTCCGACTAAATTACGTCACAAGACCGCAGCAGAGATTTTCCTTTCTTCTTATTTAGACGATGTAGCACCCGCATACACCAATGTTCCACCTGCACCTATACCACCCACTAATAGCCTTCCCCAACGACAGACCACTCCTCCACCACTTCCTGCACCCCCCATTAACCCTATTAATCCGCTTAATCCTTTCGGGCCTGACATGGCCCTACAGACAGATCATGCTCAAGCCTCCGCCTCAGGAGGCGCATCAGGAGGTTACCTTACTCCGCCACCAGTACGCTGATTAACTGCTAGAGAATTAGCATTGCAACGTACTCCGATACCAGCCACAATTGAAAGACTTAAAGAGTTTCTTACAGACTGTAGATATGATCTAGTACCAGGCAAAGATGGTTGCATGATATTAGCCTCAACACGCATAAGACGTGCTGCAAACTTTTTGGTTTTATTTCCAGGAATGCAAGAACACCTAGACAGGATATATCATTTTGTTCAGACTGGGGAGGGCCCGGAATGTATTCATGAGGCCATGGCACATCAGAAAGTAGACACTTAAGGTATACTGTTAAGATTCCTCATAAACTGTTTCATAAGAGACAGAGACCGGCCTGGTGTAAATAAAGAAGAGATGGAGGTACTAACTACATGGGGTCAGAATATTGCAGACGGAAAACATGACAAACAGAAATGTATAGAGGCCATGTCCAGGAAAATTCGTAAAGAAATAACAGTATTTCATGCAAAAGAGAAAGCGGAAAGGGAAACAGAATCAGACACGAATAAATCCTCAGAGTATGAGCCAGAGACAGAGCCAGGAGATAGAGGAACGATAGCATATGTAGGAAAGGGTAGATCCTTTAATAAATCGATACGTCCAGAAAGCAAGAGACTTTTTCACTCCGCTATGTCAAACCCGAAGACTCCTGAACATCTATTTCAGGCTACCGATAAAATACTGCAAGAACGAATGGGGTATCATGTACTCAATTCCATGGATGAACAAGAATTAGCCAGGTCAGCAGTACAATGGGCTGACAATTCTGATAAATATAGTGATGACGCATTAGCGCAAACGTTTTTGAATCTTTCCCCAGACGAACAGCGACTAGCTGGTATGTATATGATACAACACCTCCTTATATTGCATACGAGCCAACATTCTGATCCAGGTCCCTTACCGGATGTATTAATAGAGTTACTCATGAATACATGGAGAGGCCTGGGTACCGATTTAATTAAACTTATTCTATAACATCGACACAGATATAGTGCTTTTCTGAATCCACAGTTTGTTTCAGCTCCACCCCCAGAAAGAAAAATGTTTTACATAGACAGACAAAATCCCTTGCGAGAAGTGCATCCAGTCAGGAATGCTGATAATACCTTTAGACGTGTGTTCGTGTACACGCCCATAACTAAAATGGAACTATTGGAAATGAAGAAACTAGTGCCCAGTCACGATAAAGACCCTGCAGGTTTCCACCCTGAAATAAAAGACATGTTACTCATGGGTGATTATACCTATCCCGACATCATGAAAATATTGAAAGTATTATTGCCTGCCGGTATTTACGAGAAACTCAAAGAGAAAGAATGGGAGGTGGGAGAGCAAAAGATTGATTGGGCTGCATTAGAGAACGAAGAAACTACTCGAACCCCAGGCCTAGGGCTTGGGGACAAAACTAAAGCATTACCAGGACTGTTAGTACAAGTACTGCCACGTTTATTAGCAACTAAAAAGGAGGACTGGGATGCAATCTCAGCCTGCAAACAGAAACCCGATGAAGACACTAGTGATTTTTATTCCCGATTTGAGAAATGTTTTATTATTAATAGTGGTCTGAAAGCAAGTAGCGAGTCATATCCACATCTTTTTGTATCTAAGTTAGTCGAGAATTCCCTGCCCCAAGTTAAGAATCGTGTACTGAAAGTCGAGAGCACATGGCAAGCAAATACGCCTTCACAAATGTTACAAATGTTACAGTACCACCAGAACAGAATTATGGAAGAACATGATCACGAACAAAGACGTATGAAAGACACAAAAATGAAAATGCTAGTAGCTCAGTCAGTTCCAGCTGACGGTCAGAAAAAGGGCATGACACAGTCCAATAATTCAGCAGTTCCTGTTAAAGGGACATGCAACTATTGTAAACAACCAGGTCACTATATAAACGATTGTGCAGTTTTGAAACACAATATAGCTACAGGTAAAACTAAAGAGAGACCGCGTCAACCTAGACCAGATCAGGTCCAACAACAAGTACCACAGAATGCACAGCCTATGCAGGCTTCGCAACAGACAGTACAGACTGTAGCGGTACCACAGCCACAGCCCATTGCCGCAACACAACATGCGACCCAGCAGATGTACCAGTATGCCCAAACTGATTATCTTGATTATCAGCGATACACATGAAACAGCCTAGAGAGGGAAGTTGGCTTGCCCCTCATTGAGATTCCTGTAGATCAAGAGGGTCCTTATGTACATAGTCAAGTATTAGGTAAAGATAGAAAGTTTTTGATTGACACATGGGCAAGCAGAACAACGATAAGTCACGACGAGGTTCCAGGGGCACCCCTCTCAGGCTCCCAGAATGTTTCCCTTGGATTTTCAGGCAAGCCTATTGTAAATGAAGTATCGAAACCAGTACCTCTTTTAGTTGGTCCATTGTCTCGCACTACAGATTTGTTATTAACGAAATCATGTCCAGAAAACTTATTGGGTATCAAGACATTGAAAGCTCTAGGAGCTGTCATTTGCTGTTCTCCGGAAGGAGTTAGACTATTTCTGCGTGACTTTAAGGGCCACTATGTGTTGAGAGATATTGATCCCAGATTACAGAATGTTCCTGCACATTTATGGGCGCAAGGCCCCACTGATGTAGGTTGTATGCACATTACACCATATCGAGTTACACTCAAGCCAGGAGTTGTATTACCACGAATCCGACAATACAAGTTACCCCCAGATGCTGTAGTGGCTTTACTGAAAATCTTTGACGAGCTCATTGCACAAGGAGTAGTTATAGAAACCGACTCCAATGTTTGTAATTCCCCTATCATTCCAATTCTTAAACGCACTGATCCAAATGCACCCCCAGTTTATCGATTAGTTATCGATTTACGCGAATTGAATAAATGCATTGTACCACAGTATCCTGTGGTCCCAGATATCTCCTCATTATTGACAGCCATTGATTCCGAAGCAACGGTCTTTACTGTAATTGATCTGAAGAACGCCTTCTTTAGTGTCCCCATTGATCCGGATAGCCTATATCTGTTCGGATTCTGTTTAATTGGTCGAAGCTTCAAATTTGCGCGCGCACCTCAAGGATTCACAGAAAGCCCCAGCATCTATAGCCAAGCACTGAAAAGACAACTCGACAGTATTCACATGCCTGACAACACTGCCCTACTTCAGTATGTCGATGATCTATTGATCACCGCTCGAAGTGAACCCGAATGTGAACAAGCATCACTGACGGTTTTGCATTTCCTGGCTGACAAGGGACACAAGGTGTCCCCTTCGAAGCTCCAATTCTGTGTCCAGCAAGTGGTTTACTTTGGGCACTTGCTGTCCAAAGGGGGGAGACAGCTAACACCTGACCGCATCCAGTTAATTGTAAACATGTCACCACCCAAGACACAAAAGGAGGTACGGGCTTTTATAGGCCTCACTTCTTACTGTAGACAATGGATCCCTCAGTATGCATTTCTAGCCAAGCCACTCATACAGTTGACAACACAGGAGGCAGCGTCTTCGACTGCCCTCCCTTGGACTCAGGAACATACACAAGCTTTTGACGACCTAAAGAAAGCCTTATGTCAAGCACCAGTTTTAGCGACACCATGTTACAGCAAGCCTTTTACACTTTTTGTCACAGAACGTGAAGGTACTGCATTGTCAGTACTCACTCAGGATCAAGCAGGTTCACACAAACCGTGTGCCTATTTTTCCAGTACATTAGATGCAGTAGCCCAAGCTCTGCCTGCGTGCTTGAAATCAGTTGCAGCAACAGCTCTAGCAATCAGACAAAGTGATTCCATAGTGTTAGGACATCAATTGACAGTACAAGTTCCACACTCCGTGGAAGTTCTTTTAAATCAAACACAGACTCAACACTTGACTATAGCACGACTGACAGGTTATGAATTGACATTGTTTCAGCCACACATAGAAATTAGACGTTGTAATACATTAAATCCAGCTACACTTCTGCCATTAAGTGAAACAGACCCATTGGCACATGATTGTATTGAAGTCATCACCATCACAACGAAACCCAGACAAGACTTGACAGACACCGCATTACCAGATCCAGACCTGACACTTTATGTGGATGGTTCATGTATGAGAACAAGTACAGGAGAGTTAGTGGCTGCGTTGCAGTAACAACAGAAACTGAAGTCATAGAAACACATCGTATTGACACCCTGTCAGCTCAAGCAGCAGAGCTCATCGCTCTGACACAAGCCTGTATTCTAGCCAAGAATAAGAAAGTTAACATATATACAGATTCACGTTATGCCTTTGGAGTTGTACATGACTTCGGAGTTCTCTGGCAAGAGAGAGGTTTTTTGACTCTTCACAGTGCCAAAATCCAGCACGGACCCCTCATTCAAGCTCTGTTAGAAGCAATACATTTGCCTACAGCCATATCTATCATGAAGTGCAAGGCACATACGAAAGTCACAGATACTATTTCCCAGGGTAACGACCTGGCAGACCGAACAGCCAAGCATACAGCTCAGACTCAGATTCAAACAACTGACTTGACAAAGACAATAGTCGTGACACCGACACATTGCATGACAGTTAAGGATCCCACCCTAGATGTAATTGACATCCAGACACATGCTACACCAGACGAAATCAAGAAATGGACTGAACTAGGAGGGATCCAGACAGAACAGGGATGGATGACGAAGGGAAAATCTACATGGTTTCTCCCCGACTCTATGGTTCAAGTTATCATTAACACAGTACATAGTCCAGCACATTTAGGAGAAAAAGCCATGTTAGACAGCATTCAAAACCTTTGGTGCAATAAACATTTACGAGCAGCAGCCAAACAGAAAGTGCGTACTTGCATGATTTGTTGCCAGTTCAATCCAGGTAAAAGCATTTCCGTAGAGCAAGATGGATTTCATCCTCCCGATCACCCTTTTGAAGTCCTCCAGATGGATTATATCCAGATGGAACGCTGTCGAGGATTCAAGTATGTCCTCGTAGTTGTATGTGCTATTTCCCGATGGACAGAAGCATATCCAGTCCCAGATTACACTGCTCCGACCACTGCCAAGCAGCTGGTTCGTGAATTCTTCCCCAGGTACGGTTTGCCCCGTGTCGTGTATTCAGATAATGGACAACCATTCTCGTCCGAGTTAATGAAGCAGGTATCACTCCTGCTAGGCTATCAGTGGAAATTCCACTGTGTCCGACATCCCGAGGCAGCAGGTCTCGTGGAACGTCATAATCAGACTCTGAAAATTCGTCTTGCCAAGATCTGTAGAGAGAAGGGCGTCGACTGGATAGTAGCTTTGCCAGTTGCACTCTTCTATATGAGGAGGGTAGCGCATTCCAGAACAGGGCTATCCCCGTATGAGGTGGTCTTTGGCAGGCCACCAAATATGTGGGGGACGCCTCTGCTGAGAAAAATTACCGATGTTGATTGTAATATGCTGACAGATTACCTTGCTTCCTTGATGTCTGCACTACAATCATGTCGGTCACAGGTTGCTGCAGCTTTTCCCGACAACACCGAGGTGAAGCCACATGAGGTCGTTCCGGGGGACCTGGTATTCGTGAGGAACTTTGACAGAAGAAGTCCGCTGGAGCCCCGTTGGCAGGCGCCGAAGCTAGTACTTTTGACTACAAGGACTGCAATCAAAGCGGAGGGCCGCAAGGGCTGGCTTCACTCGAGTCATGTTAAAAAATACCATGGACTGCCGCCATATTTAGACTCCCAGCCCTGCCCTCCTCCACAGACTGACTCAAAACTCCCCCTGGTAGAGAAAACATCTTTACAGGAGTATAAATCAAAGTTGAGGTCTAGCAAGTCAGACAGTTTAATTGTTTAAGTCCTCCCCTAGGTGAATCGGTTAGACAAGTTTCTGACATGTATCCCCTAGACCCCAATAGAGAGAGAGATAGACAGAAACAGCTCAAGAAACATGAATATTGTAAATCTCTGCGTAGTCACTGTATAGTGACATTACTGATTATGTTTTTTCTGAGTCTTATGATCATTGCTGCAAGTATACTGCTACACTTGTATTATCCTATTTTCAAACGTATACATTCTTACTCAAATGCCACTGTCGAGCACACTTTTAGTGAATTACCCCCGCATGAGTTGTCTTACAGACTTGCGCTGCGCAACAATACATTCCTTAGTATGTTACATCATTCCCATCAGACCAGCAATGCTACTAATTGTTGGATATGTGGCCGACTCCCTCCCTATCAGAAATACAAGGGAGTTCTGCCCCTCTTTCCGTACCCATTCACGCACAATGGTTCCTGTGGTGCGTGGTTTAGTTTGATTAATTCCTTAGATTCTGATTCTGTAGTTTACCAGGGCAACTGGGTATGGGGAAATCTGAACACTGTTCTGCATAAAGTATGTTTCCCTGACAAGGAGGGTCTTCCCCAAAGGACAGGGACTGATCTAGAAAATGAAGTATATGGATTAGGTAACTTTACACTTAACCTTATGATTCTGAATGTCCAGTCTGAAGTCGATTCAGTCTTACCCGCTATGTCAGTATTACCAGTCAAAGGTGAATTATGTGTCAGAAAGAATGGTTCAGTACACCTAGGTCATAGTACATGTACTACTGTTATCGAATTCAGTGATAAAGGCAAATCTACATTCAAGGCTTCCCGTCATTCCTATTTCGTTTGTGGACGTACAGCATATATACGTTTACCTCTAGATTGGGATGGTACTTGTTACATTGCATTCCTTCTGCCACCTGTTTTCCTAGCCCCTCCTGATTATCATAGGGATTCCCATCTAGTACACAACAGATCCAAGAGAGATCTCCCGATTGTCGACTATACTGAAACGGCATGGGAGCAATACACAGACTTCAATAAAGGTTTCTTTCCCTACTTAGGTACTGTTTTTAATAGTAAATTGATACGTAAATTAACCAGAACCCTTGAAGCAGTAGTGAATGAAACTACTTCCGCCCTAGGCAACTTAACAGAGGAACAGTCTGCTATGAGGATTGTTGTCCTTCAGAATCGTCTTGTTCTTGACGTCATACTGGCCGATAGGGGCGGAGCTTGTAGAGTCATCGGAACGAGTTGCTGTGATTTCATTCTAGAAAACGCGCCTTCTGTATATAGAGCCATAACCCGTCTCCACAAGATTGCAAGTCAGATACACCAGAATCCAGGCACCTGGACTTGGTCCGGTTGGTTCTGGAGCACGTTATCAGCCTGGGGATGGAAAATCCTATCCTTCCTTGGAATAGCCCTTGTTATAGTATTCAGTTGTTGCCTATGTCTGCAATGTGGGCCAGCGATTTGCGGCTTGTGCGCCACATCATGTATTCCTCATTCAAGTCCACATTCAAAATAACGTCGGAAGAAAGAAGAGCAAATGATGTTACATGAACAAATTGATAGATTAATGAGGATTGATATATCATGAAGGGTCCGTAGGGGACAAGGAGGGAATGAGGTAATATGAATTTTTATGGTCAATTGTGTCCCCTATCGTAGACCCCAACGGCTCCATGTACACGCTTCAAGTACATGTATGTTCCCTCCACAACCAGCTATGAAGACGCAAATACATTTGCGTCCAACGTTAACATGTCCTCTTTCAGATCCACCATGAATGGGTCGAATATTCAGTTCCTAAGTATGCCTTGCCACCGTCTTTACATGGTGCACTTTCCACGTTTTCCTGGCTCTGGTGAGCTAGGCCCTGTTTTCTGCCATTCAAGCCTTTTTCTGCCTTCTGCCTCTGGAAGCTGCAGCTTGGACCTGCATCTGCATCCCTGAACTTTGACTTACTCCCTGTGTGGCGAGCAGTGCCCGGCTCGGCCTGCTTGCCTGCCAAAACTGTATCCAGCCTTCAAGTTATCTGCTCCGCTCCTCGAAAATACATTCCTGTCTAGTAGTTTAGGTAAACATTCCCCCAGCTGCAGAGCAAAGGGCCCGGCCTCTCTGTCTCCATGCAAGTAATTCATAGCTCCCGTTACCATGGTAGGCCCATGGCCCCCTCGCTTTAGACACGTAGACGCATATGCACGCACTAGCAGTCAGTATAGAATAGCCTCTGCCCGATAGACCTTTCCTTCTAGATAATACAGTTCCTCAAATACAAGATACCAGATATGATTTGGGATTAGGTTGTTCTGACACGCCAGACTTCTGTCTCCACATGTAAAGCTAAATGTCAAGTCCCCTTCACCCTCCAGTTACACGTCAATCACACGTCATGCTGCTGCGCGCGCATCTCTGCCATATATTTCTGCTGACACTGCAGGATTCTTCTAGGGATCCACCCACTTGTGACACCTCTATGTGACGTTTCTAGCACACACCTCCGTGTACGCCCTAGTGCACGCCTTTTGATTACGTATTGTTATGCACATATGTTCTTATCTCGTTTCTCTCAGCTGTTACGCCTTCTGGATTCATCACCACTGTAATGCATTGACTATATATACTGTGTACTGTTAATAAAGCATTGTACATGTCCATGTCTATCCCTTCCTGAACCCTCGTGGTGATGGAACATGATACCTGGTTCGAACCAATTCCTTTTTAAGGAATAAAACCCTTATAAACTCAGATGCCACGGACTCTGCCTCTCATTTTTTGATTGAGTTATTCTTATTGAACTTTACCGCATAAATTAAGTCCAGGTAATTTTATTTACCACAACAGAATGAATAGATTTAGAAATTAGTGGAAAATGCTATTTTAAGTTTCAGGGGGACGAGGTCACGGAAGTCATGGAACTCCGAGCGGGGTAAAAGTTCAACCTTTCCTCCCTTGTGGAGGTCAACATTTTAAATTCATCAAAATCATTTAAAAACTATATAGGTGTAATTGGCTTGTCCTGAATGCTATATAGGTGCATGTGCACTGTTCTGTGTACCTCCAAAATGACTTTCTAACACTTTTGAAGTCTCCATGAAGCAGAAAATGATTAAAGTCCAAAGACATCATTGGTGAATCAAAGTTTCAAAAACGGTCAAAAATGGATAAAAATGAAAAAAAAACACAAGTGCTACAGTGGCTTAATGCATGCTAAACACATAATGAATGACACAGAATGAATAGATTTACAAATTACTTGGAAAATGCTATTTTAAATTTCAGGGGGACGAGGTCACAGAAGCCATGGAACTCCGAGCGGGGTAAAAGTTCAACCTTTCCCCCCTTATAGAGGTCATAATTTTAATACATCAAAATCATTTAAAAACTATATAGGTGTAATTGCAGTGTCTTGAATACATCCCACATGAATTTTAAACACATTAGGAGTATCTCTGATCAAATTAATCATTAAAATCCCAAAGCTCCACCAGTGGTTCAAAGTGGTCCAAAACGCTCATAAATGGTGGAAAATGAAAACAATTCATCATTTCTGAGGCTTTATAATATTCCTAAGATAATGTATATCTTCAATTAGTTTTAAATCCCTTTATTAAAAAGTTTCTCTTTTGTGCTCCACTGGTGCAATGCCTCAAGTCTGAGAAGCTGCACCAGTGGAGCAAAAGCTACACTGGTGCAGCCGAAGCTGCACTGGTGTAACAGGAGTCAAGCTAATTTTCAGTATCAACCCTCATGACTGTTTTCAGGTCCCTGTAGCCACTAGGACCCATTATATATCTCAGGTGATATAGCGAGAGTGGCTAGGCCTCATTTCTAGCCTCCAGGTACATGTCGGACTCCTATTTGTGACATTTCGAGGTGTTTGGTGTCAAACTCATTTCTTCCATTATAGGCCATAGTCACCTCACGGAACCTACATTATCCCTCAGGTGATATAGCAACAATGTCTGAGACCTAATGATAGCATCCAGCCACCTGTTTTAGTGATATTCGTTATATTTGTGTTCAGGGAGTTCTGTGTACCTCCAAAACGAATTTCTATCACTTTTGAAGTGTACCCGAGGCACTGAGCTGGGTAAAAGTTCAGCTTAAGGGCCCTCTCCATGGAGGTCAAAAACTGTATTACATCAAAATCATTTAAAAACTATATAGGTGTAATTGCAGTGTCCTGAATGCTATGTAACTGCATTTGCACTGTTCCGTGTACCTCCAAAATGAATTTCTAACACTTTTGAGTCTCCATACAGTGAAAAATGACGAAGTCCAAAAACATCATTTGTGCATCAGTGTTCAAAAAAGGTAAAAATTGGGTTAAAATTTAATAAACATAGTGCTACAGTGGCCCAATGGCATGCTAAACATATAATGAATGATACAGAATGAATAGTTTTACAAAAACATTGGAAAATTGTTATTTTAAATTTCAGGGGGACAAGGTCACGGAGGTCATGGAACTCCGAGCTGGGTAAAAGTTCAGCTTGAGGGCCCTCCCCATGGAGGTCAAAAATTGTATTACATCAAAATCATTTAAAAACTATATAGGTGTCATTGCAGTGTCCTGAATGCTATATAACTGCATTTGCACTGTTCTGTGCACCTCCAAAATGAATTTCTAACACTTTTGAAGTCTCCATGAAGTGAAAAATGACCAAGTCCAAAAAGATCATTGGTGCATCAAAGTGTTCAAAAACGGTAAAAAAAATGGATAAAAATGAAAAATACCAACTGCTACAGTGGCTCAATAGCATGCTAAACACATAATGAATGACACAGAATGAATAGATTTAGAAATTACTTGGAAAATGCTATTTTAAATTTCAGGGGGACGAGGTCACGGAAGTCATGGAACTCCGAGCGCGGTAAAAGTTCAACCTTTCCTCCCTTGTGGAGGTCAACATTTTAAATTCATCAAAATCATTTAAAAACTATATAGGTGTATTTGGCTTGTCCTGAATGCTACATAGGTGCATGTGCACTGTTCTGTGTACCTCCAAAATGACTTTCTAACACTTTTGAAGTCTCCATGAAGCAGAAAATGACTAAAGTCCAAAGACATCATTGGTGCATCAAAGTTTCAAAAACGGTCAAAAATGGATAAAAATGAAAAAAAACACAAGTGCTACAGTGGCTTAATGCATGCTAAACACATAATGAATGACACAGAATGAATAGATTTACAAATTACTTGGAAAATGCTATTTTAAATTTCAGGGGGACGAGGTCACAGAAGTCATGGATCTCCGAGCGGGGTAAAAGTTCAACCTTTCCCCCCTTATAGAGGTCATAATTTTAATACATCAAAATCATTTAAAAACTATATAGGTGTAATTGCAGTGTCTTGAATACATCCCACATGAATTTTAAACACATTAGGAGTATCTCTGATCAAATTAATCATTAAAATCCCAAAGCTCCACCAGTGGTTCAAAGTGGTCCAAAACGCTCAAAAATGGTGGAAAATGAAAACAATTCATAATTTCTGAGGCTTTATAATATTCCTAAGATAATGTATATCTTCAATTAGTTTTAAATCCCTTTATTAAAAAGTTTCTCTTTTGTGCTCCACTGGTGCAACGCCTCAAGTCTGAGAAGCTGCACCAGTGGAGCAAAAGCTACACTGGTGCAGCCGAAGCTGCACTGGTGTAACAGGAGTCAAGCTAATTTTCAGTATCAACCCTCATGACTGTTTTCAGGTCCCTGTAGCCACCAGGACCCATTATATATCTCAGGTGATATAGCAAGAGTGGCTAGGCCTCATTTCTAGCCTCCAGGTACATGCCGGACTCCTATTTGTGACATTTCGAGGTGTTTGGTGTCAAACTCATTTCTTCCATTATAGGCCATAGTCACCTCACGGAACCCACATTATCCCTCAGGCGATATAGCCACAATGTCTGAGACCTAATGATAGCATTAAGCCACCTGTTTTAGTGATATTCGTTATATTTGTGTTCAGGGAGTGCTGTGTACCTCCAAAACAAATTTCTAACACTTTTGAAGTGTACCTGAGGCACTGAGCTGGGTAAAAGTTCAGCTCACGGGCACTCCCCATGGAGGTCAAAAACTGTATTACATCAAAATCATTTAAAAACTATATAGGTGTAATTGCAGTGTCCTGAATGCTATGTAACTGCATTTGCACTGTTCCGTGTACCTCCAAAATGAATTTCTAACACTTTTGAGTCTCCATACAGTGAAAAATGACTAAGTCCAAAAACATCATTTGTGCATCAAAGTGTTCAAAAAAGGTCAAAATTGGGTTAAAATTAAAAAAAACATAGTGCTACAGTGGCCCAATGGCATGCTAAACATATAATGAATAATACAGAATGAATAGTTTTACAAAAACATTGGAAAATTGCTATTTTAAATTTCAGGGGGACAAGGTCACGGAGGTCATGGAACTCCGAGCTGGGTAAAAGTTCAGCTTGAGGGCCCTCCCCATGGAGGTCAAAAATTGTATTACATCAAAATCATTTTAAAACTATATAGGTGTCATTGCAGTGTCCTGAATGCTATATAACTGCATTTGCACTGTTCTGTGCACCTCCAAAATGAATTTCTAACACTTTTGAAGTCTCCATGAAGTGAAAAATGACCAAGTCCAAAAAGATCATTGGTGCATCAAAGTGTTCAAAAACGGTCAAAAATGGATAAAAATGAAAAATACCAACTGCTACAGTGGCTCAATAGCGTGCTAAACACATAATGAATGACACAGAATGAATAGATTTAGAAATTACTTGGAAAATGCTATTTTAAATTTCAGGGGGACGAGGTCACGGAAGTCATGGATCTCCGAGCGTGGTAAAAGTTCAACCTTTCCTCCCTTGTGGAGGTCAACATTTTAAATTCATCAAAATCATTTAAAAACTATATAGGTGTAATTGGCTTGTCCTGAATGCTATATAGGTGCATGTGCACTGTTCTGTGTACCATCAAAATGACTTTCTAACACTTTTGAAGTCTCCATGAAGCAGAAAATGACTAAAGTCCAAAGACATCATTGGTGCATCAAAGTTTCCAAAACGGTCAAAAATGGATAAAAATGAAAAAAAACACAAGTTCTACAGTGGCTTAATGCATGCTAAACACATAATGAATGACACAGAATGAATAGATTTACAAATTACTTGGAAAATGCTATTTTAAATTTCAGGGGGACGAGGTCACAGAAGTCATGGAACTCCGAGCGGGGTAAAAGTTCAACCTTTCCCCCCTTATAGAGGTCATAATTTTAATACATCAAAATCATTTAAAAACTATAAAGGTGTAATTGCAGTGTCATGAATACATCCCACATGAATTTTAAACACATTAGGAGTATCTCTGATCAAATTAATCATTAAAATCCCAAAGCTCCACCAGTGGTTCAAAGTGGTCTAAAACGCTCAAAAATGGTGGAAAATTAAAACAATTCATCATTTCTGAGGCTTTATAATATTCCTAAGATAATGTATATCTTCAATTAGTTTTAAATCCCTTTATTAAAAAGTTTCTCTTTTGTGCTCCACTGGTGCAACGCCTCAAGTCTGAGAAGCTGCACCAGTGGAGCAAAAGCTACACTGGTGCAGCCGAAGCTGCACTGGTGTAACAGGAGTCAAGCTAATTTTCAGTATCAACCCTCATGACTGTTTTCAGGTCCCTGTAGCCACAAGGACCCATTATATATCTCAGGTGATATAGCAAGAGTGGCTAGGCCTCATTTCTAGCCTCCAGGTACATGTCGGACTCCTATTTGTGACATTTCGAGGTGTTTGGTGTCAAACTCATTTCTTCCATTATAGGCCATAGTCACCTCACGGAACCCACATTATCCCTCAGGTGATATAGCAACAATGTCTGAGACCTAATGATAGCATCCAGCCACCTGTTTTAGTGATATTCGTTATATTTGTGTTCAGGGAGTCCTGTGTACCTCCAAAACGAATTTCTAACACTTTTGAAGTGTACCTGAGGCACTGAGCTGGGTAAAAGTTCAGCTTAAGGGCCCTCCCCATGGAGGTCAAAAACTGTATTACATCAAAATCATTTAAAAACTATATAGGTGTAATTGCAGTGTCCTGAATGCTATGTAACTGCATTTGCACTGTTCCGTGTACCTCCAAAATGAATTTCTAACACTTTTGAGTCTCAATACAGTGAAAAATGACTAAGTCCAAAAACATCATTTGTGCATCAAAGTGTTCAAAAAAGGTCAAAATTGGGTTAAAATTACTAAAACATAGTGCTACAGTGGCCCAATGGCATGCTAAACATATAATGAATGATACAGAATGAATAGTTTTACAAAAACATTGGAAAATTGTTATTTTAAATTTCAGGGGGACAAGGTCACAGAGGTCACGGAACTCCGAGCTGGGTAAAAGTTCAGCTTGAGGGCCCTCCCCATGGAGGTCAAAAATTGTATTACATCAAAATCATTTAAAAACTATATAGGTGTCATTGCAGTGTCCTGAATGCTATATAACTGCATTTGCACTGTTCTGTGCACCTCCAAAATGAATTTCTAACACTTTTGAAGTCTCCATGAAGTGAAAAATGACCAAGTCCAAAAAGATCATTGGTGCATCAAAGTGTTCAAAAACGGTCAAAAATGGATAAAAATGAAAAATACCAACTGCTACAGTGGCTCAATAGCGTGCTAAACACATAAAGAATGACACAGAATGAATAGATTTAGAAATTACTTGGAAAATGCTATTTTAAATTTCAGGGGGACGAGGTCACGGAAGTCATGGAACTCCGAGCGGGGTAAAAGTTCAACCTTTCCTCCCTTGTGGAGGTCAACATTTTAAATTCATCAAAATCATTTAAAAACTATATAGGTGTAATTGGCTTGTCCTGAATGCTATATAGGTGCATGTGCACTGCTCTGTGTACCTCCAAAATGACTTTCTAACACTTTTGAAGTCTCCATGAAGCAGAAAATGACTAAAGTCCAAAACATCATTGGAGCATCAAAGTTTCAAAAACGGTCAAAAATGGATAAAAATGAAAAAAAACACAAGTGCTACAGTGGCTTAATGCATGCTAAACACATAATGAATGACACAGAATGAATAGATTTACAAATTACTTGGAAAATGCTATTTTAAATTTCAGGGGGACGAGGTCACAGAAGTCATGGAACTCCGAGCGGGGTAAAAGTTCAACCTTTCCCCCCTTATAGAGGTCATAATTTTAATACATCAAAATCATTTAAAAACTATATAGGTGTAATTGCAGTGTCATGAATACATCCCACATGAATTTTAAACACATTAGGAGTATCTCTGATCAAATTAATCATTAAAATTCCAAAGCTCCACCAGTGGTTCAAAGTGGTCCAAAACGCTCAAAAATGGTGGAAAATGAAAACAATTCATCATTTCTGAGGCTTTATAATATTCCTAAGATAATGTATATCTTCAATTAGTTTTAAATCCCTTTATTAAAAAGTTTCTCTTTTGTGCTCCACTGGTGCAACGCCTCAAGTCTGAGAAGCTGCACCAGTGGAGCAAAAGCTACACTGGTGCAGCCGAAGCTGCACTGGTGTAACAGGAGTCAAGCTAATTTTCAGTATCAACCCTCATGACTGTTTTCAGGTCCCTGTAGCCACCAGGACCCATTATATATCTCAGGTGATATAGCAAGAGTGGCTAGGCCTCATTTCTAGCCTCCAGGTACATGTCGGAGTCCTATTTGTGACATTTCGAGGTGTTTGGTGTCAAACTCATTTCTTCCATTATAGGCCATAGTCACCTCACGGAACCCACATTATCCCTCAGGTGATATAGCAACAATGTCTGAGACCTAATGATAGCATCCAGCCACCTGTTTTAGTGATATTCGTTATATTTGTGTTCAGGGAGTCCTGTGTACCTCCAAAACGAATTTCTAACACTTTTGAAGTGTACCTGAGGCACTGAGCTGGGTAAAAGTTCAGCTTAAGGGCCCTCCCCATGGAGGTCAAAAACTGGATTACATCAAAATCATTTAAAAACTATATAGGTGTAATTGCAGTGTCCTGAATGCTGTGTAACTGCATTTGCACTGTGCCGTGTACCTCCAAAATTAATTTCTAACACTTTTGAGTCTCCATACAGTGAAAACTGACTAAGTCCAAAAACATCATTTGTGCATCAAAGTGTTCAAAAAAGGTCAAAATTGGGTTAAAATTTAAAAAACATAGTGCTACAGTGGCCCAATGGCATGCTAAACATATAATGAATGATACAGAATTAATAGTTTTACAAAAACATTGGAAAATTGTTATTTTAAATTTCAGGGGGACAAGGTCACGGAGGTCATGGAACTCCGAGCTGGGTAAAAGTTCAGCTTGAGTGCCCGCCCCATGGAGGTCAAAAATTGTATTACATCAAAATCATTTAAAAACTATATAGGTGTCATTGCAGTGTCCTGAATGCTATATAACTGCATTTGCACTGTTCTGTGCACCTCCAAAATGAATTTCTAACACTTTTGATGTTTCCATGAAGTGAAAAATGACCAAGTCCAAAAAGATCATTGGTGCATCAAAGTGTTCAAAAACGGTCAAAAATGGATAAAAATGAAAAATACCAACTGCTACAGTGGCTCAATAGCGTGCTAAACACATAATGAATGACACAGAATGAATAGATTTAGAAATTACTTGGAAAATGCTATTTTAAATTTCAGGGGGACGAGGTCACGGAAGTCATGGAACTCCGAGCGGGGTAAAAGTTCAACCTTTCCTCCCTTGTGGAGGTCAACATTTTAAATTCATCAAAATCATTTAAAAACTATATAGGTGTAATTGGCTTGTCCTGAATGCTATATAGGTGCATGTGCACTGTTCTGTGTACCTCCAAAATGACTTTCTAACACTTTTGAAGTCTCCATGAAGCAGAAAATGACTAAAGTCCAAAGACATCATTGGTGCATCAAAGTTTCAAAAACGGTCAAAAATGGATAAAAATGAAAACAAACACAAGTGCTACAGTGGCTTAATGCATGCTAAACACATAATGAATGACACAGAATGAATAGATTTACAAATTACTTGGAAAATGCTATTTTAAATTTCAGGGGGACGAGGTCACAGAAGTCATGGAACTCCGAGCGGGGTAAAAGTTCAACCTTTCCCCCCTTATAGAGGTCATAATTTTAATACATCAAAATCATTTAAAAAACTATATAGGTGTAATTGCAGTGTCATGAATACATCCCACATGAATTTTAAACACATTAGGAGTATCTCTGATCAAATTAATCATTAAAATCCCAAAGCTCCACCAGTGGTTCAAAGTGGTCCAAAACGCTCAAAAATGGTGGAAAATGAAAAGAATTCATCATTTCTGAGGCTTTATAATATTCCTAAGATAATGTATATCTTCAATTAGTTTTAAATCCCTTTATTTAAAAGTTTCTCTTTTGGGCTCCACTGGTGCAACGCCTCAAGTCTGAGAAGCTGCACCAGTGGAGCAAAAGCTACACTGGTGCAGCCGAAGCTGCACTGGTGTAACAGGAGTCAAGCTAATTTTCAGTATCAACCCTCATGACTGTTTTCAGGTCCCTGTAGCCACCAGGACCCATTATATATCTCAGGTGATATAGCAAGAGTGGCTAGGCCTCATTTCTAGCCTCCAGGTACATGTCGGACTCCTATTTGTGACATTTCGAGGTGTTTGGTGTCAAACTCATTTCTTCCATTATAGGCCATAGTCACCTCACAGAACCCACATTATCCCTCAGGTGATATAGCAACAATGTCTGAGACCTAATGATAGCATCCAGCCACCTGTTTTAGTGATATTCGTTATATTTGTGTTCAG
The DNA here is from genome assembly GCF_964263255.1 of Lissotriton vulgaris. NCBI lineage: Eukaryota > Metazoa > Chordata > Amphibia > Caudata > Salamandridae > Lissotriton > Lissotriton vulgaris. The sequence continues at coordinate 186,245 of NW_028246855.1, forward strand.
GGAGTCCTGTGTACCTCCAAAACGAATTTCTAACACTTTTGAAGTGTACCTGAGGCACTGAGCTGGGTAAAAGTTCAGCTTAAGGGCCCTCCCCATGGAGGTCAAAAACTGTATTACATCAAAATCATTTAAAAACTATATAGGTGTAATTGCAGTGTCCTGAATGCTATGTAACTGCATTTGCACTGTTCCGTGTACCTCCAAAATGAATTTCTAACACTTTTGAGTCTCCATACAGTGAAAAATGACTAAGTCCAAAAACATGATTTGTGCATCAAAGTGTTCAAAAAGGTCAAAATTGGGTTAAAATTAAAAAAAACATAGTGCTACAGTGGCCCAATGGCATGCTAAACATATAATGAATGATACAGAATGAATAGTTTTACAAAAACATTGGAAAATTGTTATTTTAAATTTCAGGGGGACAAGGTCACAGAGGTCATGGAACTCCAAGCTGGGTAAAAGTTCAGCTTGAGGGCCCTCCCCATGGAGGTCAAAAATTGTATTACATCAAAATCATTTAAAAACTATATAGGTGTCATTGCAGTGTCCTGAATGCTATATAACTGCATTTGCACTGTTCTGTGCGCCTCCAAAATGAATTTCTAACAATTTTGAAGTCTCCATGAAGTGAAAAATGACCAAGTCCAAAAAGATCATTGGTGCATCAAAGTGTTCAAAAACGGTCAAAAATGGATAAAAATAAAAAATACCAACTGCTACAGTGGCTCAATAGCGTGCTAAACACATAATGAATGACACAGAATGAATAGATTTAGAAATTACTTGGAAAATGCTATTTTAAATTTCAGGGGGACGAGGTCACGGAAGTCATGGAACTCCGAGCGGGGTAAAAGTTCAACCTTTCCTCCCTTGTGGAGGTCAACATTTTAAATTCATCAAAATCATTTAAAAACTATATAGGTGTAATTGGCTTGTCCTGAATGCTATATAGGTGCATGTGCACTGCTCTGTGTACCTCCAAAATGACTTTCTAACACTTTTGAAGTCTTCATGAAGCAGAAAATGACTAAAGTCCAAAACATCATTGGAGCATCAAAGTTTCAAAAACGGTCAAAAATGGATAAAAATGAAAAAAAACACAAGTGCTACAGTGGCTTAATGCATGCTAAACACATAATGAATGACACAGAATGAATAGATTTACAAATTACTTGGAAAATGCTATTTTAAATTTCAGGGGGACGAGGTCACAGAAGTCATGGAACTCCGAGCGGGGTAAAAGTTCAACCTTTCCCCCCTTATAGAGGTCATAATTTTAATACATCAAAATCATTTAAAAACTATATAGGTGTAATTGCAGTGTCATGAATACATCCCACATGAATTTTAAACACATTAGGAGTATCTCTGATCAAATTAATCATTAAAATTCCAAAGCTCCACCAGTGGCTCAAAGTGGTCCAAAACGCTCAAAAATGGTGGAAAGTGAAAACAATTCATCATTTCTGAGGCTTTATAATATTCCTAAGATAATGTATATATTCAATTAGTTTTAAATCCCTTTATTTAAAAGTTTCTCTTTTGGGCTCCACTGGTGCAACGCCTCAAGTCTGAGAAGCTGCACCAGTGGAGCAAAAGCTACACTGGTGCAGCCGAAGCTGCACTGGTGTAACAGGAGTCAAGCTAATTTTCAGTATCAACCCTCATGACTGTTTTCAGGTCCCTGTAGCCACCAGGACCCATTATATATCTCAGGTGATATAGCAAGAGTGGCTAGGCCTCATTTCTAGCCTCCAGGTACATGTCGGACTCCTATTTGTGACATTTCGAGGTGTTTGGTGTCAAACTCATTTCTTCCATTATAGGCCATAGTCACCTCACGGAACCCACATTATCCCTCAGGTGATATAGCAACAATGTCTGAGACCTAATGATAGCATCCAGCCACCTGTTTTAGTGATATTCGTTATATTTGTGTTCAGGGAGTCCTGTGTACCTCCAAAACGAATTTCTAACACTTTTGAAGTGTACCTGAGGCACTGAGCTGGGTAAAAGTTCAGCTTAAGGGCCCTCCCCATGGAGGTCAAAAACTGGATTACATCAAAATCATTTAAAAACTATATAGGTGTAATTGCAGTGTCCTGAATGCTGTGTAACTGCATTTGCACTGTGCCGTGTACCTCCAAAATTAATTTCTAACACTTTTGAGTCTCCATACAGTGAAAACTGACTAAGTCCAAAAACATCATTTGTGCATCAAAGTGTTCAAAAAAGGTCAAAATTGGGTTAAAATTTAAAAAACATAGTGCTACAGTGGCCCAATGGCATGCTAAACATATAATGAATGATACAGAATTAATAGTTTTACAAAAACATTGGAAAATTGTTATTTTAAATTTCAGGGGGACAAGGTCACGGAGGTCATGGAACTCCGAGATGGGTAAAAGTTCAGCTTGAGGGCCCTCCCCATGGAGGTCAAAAATTGTATTACATCAAAATCATTTAAAAACTATATAGGTGTCATTGCAGTGTCCTGAATGCTATATAACTGCATTTGCACTGTTCTGTGCACCTCCAAAATGAATTTCTAACACTTTTGATGTTTCCATGAAGTGAAAAATGACCAAGTCCAAAAAGATCATTGGTGCATCAAAGTGTTCAAAAACGGTCAAAAATGGATAAAAATGAAAAATACCAACTGCTACAGTGGCTCAATAGCGTGCTAAACACATAATGAATGACACAGAATGAATAGATTTAGAAATTACTTGGAAAATGCTATTTTAAATTTCAGGGGGACGAGGTCACGGAAGTCATGGAACTCTGAGCGGGGTAAAAGTTCAACCTTTCCTCCCTTGTGGAGGTTAACATTTTAAATTCATCAAAATCATTTAAAAACTATATAGGTGTAATTGGCTTTTCCTGAATGCTATATAGGTGCATGTGCACTGTTCTGTGTACCTCCAAAATGACTTTCTAACACTTTTGAAGTCTCCATGAAGCAGAAAATGACTAAAGTCCAAAGACATCATTGGTGCATCAAAGTTTCAAAAACGGTCAAAAATGGATAAAAATGAAAAAAAACACAAGTGCTACAGTGGCTTATTGCATGCTAAACACATAATGAATGACACAGAATGAATAGATTTACAAATTACTTGGAAAATGCTATTTTAAATTTCAGGGGGACGAGGTCACAGAAGTCATGGAACTCCGAGCGGGGTAAAAGTTCAACCTTTCCCCCCTTATAGAGATCATAATTTTAATACATCAAAATCATTTAAAAACTATATAGGTGTAATTGCAGTGTCATGAATACATCCCACATGAATTTTAAACACATTAGGAGTATCTCTGATCAAATTAATCATTAAAATCCCAAAGCTCCACCAGTGGTTCAAAGTGGTCCAAAACGCTCAAAAATGGTGGAAAATGAAAACAATTCATCATTTCTGAGGCTTTATAATATTCCTAAGATAATGTATATCTTCAATTAGTTTTAAATCCCTTTATTAAAAAGTTTCTCTTTTGTGCTCCACTGGTGCAACGCCTCAAGTCTGAGAAGCTGCACCAGTGGAGCACAAGCTACACTGGTGCAGCCGAAGCTGCACTGGTGTAACAGGAGTCAAGCTAAGTTTCAGTATCAACCCTCATGACTGTTTTCAGGTCCCTGTAGCCACCAGGACCCATTATATATCTCAGGTGATATAGCAAGAGTGGCTAGGCCTCATTTCTAGCCTCCAGGTACATGTCGGACTCCTATTTGCGACATTTCGAGGTGTTTGGTGTCAAACTCATTTCTTCCATTATAGGCCATAGTCACCTCACGGAACCCACATTATCCCTCAGGTGATATAGCAACAATGTCTGAGACCTAATGATAGCATCCAGCCACCTGTTTTAGTGATATTCGTTATATTTGTGTTCAGGGAGTCCTGTGTACCTCCAAAACGAATTTCTAACACTTTTGAAGTGTACCTGAGGCACTGAGCTGGGTAAAAGTTCAGCTTAAGGGCCCTCCCCATGGAGGTCAAAAACTGGATTATATCAAAATCATTTAAAAACTATATAGGTGTAATTGCAGTGTCCTGAATGCTGTGTAACTGCATTTGCACTGTGCCGTGTACCTCCAAAATGAATTTCTAACACTTTTGAGTCTCCATACAGTGAAAAATGACTAAGTCCAAAAACATCATTTGTGCATCAAAGTGTTCAAAAAAGGTCAAAATTGGGTTAAAATTTAAAAAACATAGTGCTACAGTGGCCCAATGGCATGCTAAACATATAATGAATGATACAGAATTAATAGTTTTACAAAAACATTGGAAAATTGTTATTTTAAATTTCAGGGGGACAAGGTCACGGAGGTCATGGAACTCCGAGCTGGGTAAAAGTTCAGCTTGAGGGCCCTCCCCATGGAGTTCAAAAATTGTATTACATCAAAATCATTTAAAAACTATATAGGTGTCATTGCAGTGTCCTGAATTCTAAATAACTGCATTTGCACTGTTCTGTGCACCTCCAAAATGAATTTCTAACACTTTTGAAGTCTCCATGAAGTGAAAAATGACCAAGTCCAAAAAGATCATTGGTGCATCAAAGTGTTCAAAAACGGTCAAAAATGGATAAAAATGAAAAATACCAACTGCTACAGTGGCTCAATAGCGTGCTAAACACATAATGAATGACACAGAATGAATAGATTTAGAAATTACTTGGAAAATGCTATTTTAAATTTCAGGGGGACGAGGTCACGGAAGTCATGGAACTCCGAGCGTGGTAAAAGTTCAACCTTTCCTCCCTTGTGGAGGTCAACATTTTAAATTCATCAAAATCATTTAAAAACTATATAGGTGTAATTGGCTTTTCCTGAATGCTATATAGGTGCATGTGCACTGTTCTGTGTACCTCCAAAATGACTTTCTAACACTTTTGAAGTCTCCATGAAGCAGAGAATGACTAAAGTCCAAAGACATCATTGGTGCATCAAAGTTTCAAAAACGGTCAAAAATGGATAAAAATGAAAAAAAAACCACAAGTGCTACAGTGGCTTAATGCATGCTAAACACATAATGAATGACACAGAATGAATTGATTTACAAATTACTTGGAAAATGCTAATTTAAATTTCAGGGGGACGAGGTCACAGAAGTCATGGAACTCCGAGCGGGGTAAAAGTTCAACCTTTCCCCCTTATAGAGGTAATAATTTTAATACATCAAAATCATTTAAAAACTATATAGGTGTAATTGCAGTGTCATGAATACATCCCACATGAATTTTAAACACATTAGGAGTATCTCTGATCAAATTAATCATTAAAATCCCAAAGCTCCACCAGTGGTTCAAAGTGGTCCAAAACGCTCAGAAATGGTGGAAAATGAAAACAATTCATCATTTCTGAGGCTTTATAATATTCCTAAGATAATGTATATCTTCAATTAGTTTTAAATCCCTTTATTAAAAAGTTTCTCTTTTGGGCTCCACTGGTGCAACGCCTCAAGTCTGAGAAGCTGCACCAGTGGAGCAAAAGCTATACTGGTGCAGCCGAAGCTGCACTGGTGTAACAGGAGTCAAGCTAATTTTCAGTATCAACCCTCATGACTGTTTTCAGGTCCCTGTAGCCACCAGGACCCATTATATATCTCAGGTGATATAGCAAGAGTGGCTAGGCCTCATTTCTAGCCTCCAGATACATGTCGGACTCCTATTTGTGACATTTCGAGGTGTTTGGTGTCAAACTCATTTCTTCCATTATAGGCCATAGTCACCTCACGGAACCCACATTATCCCTCAGGTGATATAGCAACAATGTCTGAGACCTAATGATAGCATCCAGCCACCTGTTTTAGTGATATTCGTTATATTTGTGTTCAGGGAGTCCTGTGTACCTCCAAAACGAATTTCTATCACTTTTGAAGTGTACCTGAGGCACTGAGCTGGGTAAAAGTTCAGCTTAAGGGCCCTCCCCATGGAGGTCAAAAACTGTATTACATCAAAATCATTTAAAAACTATATAGGTGTAATTGCAGTGTCCTGAATGCTATGTAACTGCATTTGCACTGTTCCGTGTACCTCCAAAATGAATTTCTAACACTTTTGAGTCTCCATACAGTGAAAAATGACTAAGTCCAAAAACATCATTTGTGCATCAAAGTGTTCAAAAAAGGTCAAAATTGGGTTAAAATTAAAAAAAAACATAGTGCTACAGTGGCCCAATGGCATGCTAAACATATAATGAATGATACAGAATGAATAGTTTTACAAAAACATTGGAAAATTGTTATTTTAAATTTCAGGGGGACAAGGTCACGGAGGTCATGGAACTCCGAGCTGGGTAAAAGTTCAGCTTGAGGGCCCTCCCCATGGAGGTCAAAAATTGATTACATCAAAATCATTTAAAAACTATATAGGTGTCATTGCAGTGTCCTGAATGCTATATAACTGCATTTGCACTGTTCTGTGCACCTCCAAAATGAATTTCTAACACTTTTGATGTTTCCATGAAGTGAAAAATGACCAAGTCCAAAAAGATCATTGGTGCATCAAAGTGTTCAAAAACGGTCAAAAATGGATAAAAATGAAAAATACCAACTGCTACAGTGGCTCAATAGCGTGCTAAACACATAATGAATGACACAGAATGAATAGATTTAGAAATTACTTGGAAAATGCTATTTTAAATTTCAGGGGGACGAGGTCACGGAAGTCATTGAACTCCGAGCGGGGTAAAAGTTCAACCTTTCCTCCCTTGTGGAGGTCAACATTTTAAATTCATCAAAATCATTTAAAAACTATATAGGTGTAATTGGCTTGTCCTGAATGCTATATAGGTGCATGTGCACTGTTCTGTGTACCTCCAAAATGACTTTCTAACACTTTTGAAGTCTCCATGAAGCAGAAAATGACTAAAGTCCAAAGACATCCTTGGTGCATCAGTTTCAAAAACGGTCAAAAATGGATAAAAATGAAAACAAACACAAGTGCTACAGTGGCTTAATGCATGCTAAACACATAATGAATGACACAGAATGAATAGATTTACAAATTACTTGGAAAATGCTATTTTAAATTTCAGGGGGACGAGGTCACAGAAGTCATGGAACTCCGAGCGGGGTAAAAGTTCAACCTTTCCCCCCTTATAGAGGTCATAATTTTAATACATCAAAATCATTTAAAAACTATATAGGTGTAATTGCAGTGTCATGAATACATCCCACATGAATTTTAAACACATTAGGAGTATCTCTGATCAAATTAATCATTAAAATCCCAAAGCTCCACCAGTGGTTCAAAGTGGTCCAAAACGCTCAAAAATGGTGGAAAATGAAAACAATTCATCATTTCTGAGGCTTTATAATATTCCTAAGATAATGTATATCTTCAATTAGTTTTAAATCCCTTCATTTAAAAGTTTCTCTTTTGGGCTCCACTGGTGCAACGCCTCAAGTCTGAGAAGCTGCACCAGTGGAGCAAAAGCTACACTGGTGCAGCCGAAGCTGCACTGGTGTAACAGGAGTCAAGCTAATTTTCAGTATCAACCCTCATGACTGTTTTCAGGTCCCTGTAGCCACCAGGACCCATTATATATCTCAGGTGATATAGCAAGAGTGGCTAGGCCTCATTTCTAGCCTCCAGGTACATGTCGGACTCCTATTTGTGACATTTCGAGGTGTTTGGTGTCAAACTCATTTCTTCCATTATAGGCCATAGTCACCTCACGGAACCCACATTATCCCTCAGGTGATATAGCAACAATGTCTGAGACCTAATGATAGCATCCAGCCACCTGTTTTAGTGATATTCGTTATATTTGTGTTCAGGGAGTCCTGTGTACCTCCAAAACGAATTTCTAACACTTTTGAAGTGTACCTGAGGCACTGAGCTGGGTAAAAGTTCAGCTTAAGGGCCCTCCCCATGGATGTAAAAAACGATATTACATCAAAATCATTTAAAAACTATATAGGTGTAATTGCAGTGTCCTGAATAGCCCTGGGCGGAGTTGGCGGAGTGGGGCTTCGCGGAGCTACGCGAAGTGGGCGAGAAACTACGCCCACCTCCGCACTCCGCGTAGCCCCACTCCGCAAAACCACTGGCCGCCAGCCCCGCCACCCATTTCCCTCCCGCCCTCCCTAAATACTTTAAAATAAAGGAATGAAATAATTTAAAAAGCACTTACCTTGCCGCCGCTGCCCGCCGCGTCCCCGGGGCTCGCTATCTTCCGTCTTCTTCAGTAATGCGCATGCGCGGGCGGCCGGGCATGCGCATTTTCTCGTGAAAATGCGCATGCGCGGCCGCCCGCGCATGCGCATTACTGAAGATGACGGAAGACGGAAGATAACGAGCCCCGGGGACGCGGCGGGCAGCGGCGGCAAGGTAAGTGCTTTTTAAATTATTGCATTCCTTTGTTTTAAAGTATTTAGGGAGGGCGGGAGGGAAGCGGGTGGCGGCCAGCTACGCTCCGTCTGCGGAGCGTGCGTAGTGCCGCCTGGCTCCGCCAGCTCCGCAAAATGCGGAGTAGGCGGCACTACGCACACTCCATGCACGGAGCGTAGCTGGCCGCCCACCCCTAGTCCTGAATGCTATGTAACTGCATTTCCACTGTTCCGTGTACCTCCAAAATGAATTTCTAACACTTTTGAGTCTCCATACAGTGAAAAATGACTAAGTCCAAAAACATCATTTGAGCATCAAAGTGTTCAAAAAAGGTCAAAATTGGGTTAAAATTAAAAAAAAACATAGTGCTACATTGGCCCAATGGCATGCTAAACATATAATGAATGATACAGAATGAATAGTTTTACAAAAACATTGGAAAATTGTTATTTTAAATTTCAGGGGGACAAGGTCACGGAGGTCATGAAACTCCGAGCTGGGTAAAAGTTCAGCTTGAGGGCCCTCCCCATGGAGGTCAAAAATTGTATTACATCAAAATCATTTAAAAACTATATTGGTGTCATTGCAGTGTCCTGGATGCTATATAACTGCATTTGCACTGTTCTGTGCACCTCCAAAATGAATTTCTAACACTTTTGAAGTCTCCATGAAGTGAAAAATGACCAAGTCCGAAAAGATCATTGGTGCATCAAAGTGTTCAAAAACGGTCAGAAATGGATAAAAATGAAAAATACCAACTGCTACAGTGGCTCAATAGCGTGCTAAACACATAATGAATGACACAGAATGAATAGATTTAGAAATTACTTGGAAAATGCTATTTTAAATTTCAGGGGGACGAGGTCACGGAAGTCATGGAACTCCGAGCGGGGTAAAAGTTCAACCTTTCCTCCCTTGTGGAGGTCAACATTTTAAATTCATCAAAATCATTTAAAAACTATATAGGTGTAATTGGCTTGTCCTGAATGCTATATAGGTGCATGTGCACTGTTCTGTGTACCTCCAAAATGACTTTCTAACACTTTTGAAGTCTCCATGAAGCAGAAAATGACTAAAGTCCAAAGACATCATTGATGCATCAAAGTTTCAAAAACGGTCAAAAATGGATAAAAATGAAAAAAAAAAACAAGTGCTACAGAGGCTTAATGCATGCTAAACACATAATGAATGACACAGAATGAATAGATTTACAAATTAATTGGAAAATGCTATTTTAAATTTCAGGGGGACGAGGTCACAGAAGTCATGGAACTCCGAGCGGCGTAAAAGTTCAACCTTTCCCCCTTTATAGAGGTCATAATTTTAATACATCAAAATCATTTAAAAACTATATAGGTGTAATTGCAGTGTCTTGAATACATCCCACATGAATTTTAAACACATTAGGAGTATCTCTGATCAAATTAATCATTAAAATCCCAAATCTCCACCAGTGGTTCAAAGTGGTCCAAAACGCTCATAAATGGTGGAAAATGAAAACAATTCATCATTTCTGAGGCTTTATAATATTCCTAAGATAATGTATATCTTCAATTAGTATTAAATCCCTTTATTAAAAAGTTACTCTTTTGGGCTCCACTGGTGCAACGCCTCAAGTCTGGGAAGCTGCACCAGTGGAGCAAAAGCTACACTGGTGCAGCCGAAGCTGCACTGGTGTAACAGGAGTCAAGCTAATTTTCAGTATCAACCCTCATGACTGTTTTCAGGTCCCTGTAGCCACCAGGACCCATTATATATCTCAGGTGATATAGCAAGAGTGGCTAGGCCTCATTTCTAGCCTCCAGGTACATGTCGGACTCCTATTTGTGACATTTCGAGGTGTTTGGTGTCAAACTCATTTCTTCCATTATAGGCCATAGTCACCTCACGGAACCCACATTATCCCTCAGGTGATATAGCAACAATGTCTGAGACCTAATGATAGCATCCAGCCACCTGTTTTAGTGATATTCGTTATATTTGTGTTCAGGGAGTCCTGTGTACCTCCAAAACGAATTTCTAACACTTTTGAAGTGTACCTGAGGCACTGAGCTGGGTAAAAGTTCAGCTTAAGGGCCCTCCCCATGGAGGTCAAAAACTGGATTACATCAAAATCATTTAAAAACTATATAGGTGTAATTGCAGTGTCCTGAATGCTGTGTAACTGCATTTGCACTGTGCCGTGTACCTCCAAAATTAATTTCTAACACTTTTGAGTCTCCATACAGTAAAAAATGACTAAGTCCAAAAACATCATTTGTGCATCAAAGTGTTCAAAAAAGGTCAAAATTGGGTTAAAATTTAAAAAACATAGTGCTACAGTGGCCCAATGGCATGCTACACATATAATGAATGATACAGAATTAATAGTTTTACAAAAACATTGGAAAATTGTTATTTTAAATTTCAGGGGGACAAGGTCACGGAGGTCATGGAACTCCGAGCTGGGTAAAAGTTCAGCTTGAGGGCCCTCCCCATGGAGGTCAAAAATTGTATTACATCAAAATCATTTAAAAACTATATAGGTGTCATTGCAGTGTCCTGAATGCTATATAACTGCATTTGCACTGTTCTGTGCACCTCCAAAATGAATTTCTAACACTTTTGATGTTTCCATGAAGTGAAAAATGACCAAGTCCAAAAAGATCATTGGTGCATCAAAGTGTTCAAAAACGGTCAAAAATGGATAAAAATGAAAAATACCAACTGCTACAGTGGCTCAATAGCGTGCTAAACACATAATGAATGACACAGAATGAATAGATTTAGAAATTACTTGGAAAATGCTATTTTAAATTTCAGGGGGACGAGGTCACGGAAGTCATGGAACTCCGAGCGGGGTAAAAGTTCAACCTTTCCTCCCTTGTGGAGGTCAACATTTTAAATTCATCAAAATCATTTAAAAACTATATAGGTGTAATTGGCTTGTCCTGAATGCTATATAGGTGCATGTGCACTGTTCTGTGTACCTCCAAAATGACTTTATAACACTTTTGAAGTCTCCATGAAGCAGAAAATGACTAAAGTCCAAAGACATCATTGGTGCATCAAAGTTTCAAAAACGGTCAAAAATGGATAAAAATGAAAAAAACACAAGTGCTACAGTGGCTTATTGCATGCTAAACACATAATGAATGACACAGAATGAATAGATTTACAAATTACTTGGAAAATGCTATTTTAAATTTCAGGGGGACGAGGTCACAGAAGTCATGGAACTCCGAGCGGGGTAAAAGTTCAACCTTTCCCCCCTTATAGAGATCATAATTTTAATACATCAAAATCATTTAAAAACTATATAGGTGTAATTGCAGTGTCATGAATACATCCCACATGAATTTTAAACACATTAGGAGTATCTCTGATCAAATTAATCATTAAAATCCCAAAGCTCCACCAGTGGTTCAAAGTGGTCCAAAACGCTCAAAAATGGTGGAAAATGAAAACAATTCATCATTTCTGAGGCTTTATAATATTCCTAAGATAATGTATATCTTCAATTAGTTTTAAACCCCTTTATTAAAAAGTTTCTCTTTTGTGCTCCACTGGTGCAACGCCTCAAGTCTGAGAAGCTGCACCAGTGGAGCAAAAGCTACACTGGTGCAGCCGAAGCTGCACTGGTGTAACAGGAGTCAAGCTAAGTTTCAGTATCAACCCTCATGACTGTTTTCAGGTCCCTGTAGCCACCAGGACCCATTATATATCTCAGGTGATATAGCAAGAGTGGCTAGGCCTCATTTCTAGCCTCCAGGTACATGTCGGACTCCTATTTGTGACATTTCGAGGTGTTTGGTGTCAAACTCATTTCTTCCATTATAGGCCATAGTCACCTCACGGAACCCACATTATCCCTCAGGTGATATAGCAACAATGTCTGAGACCTAATGATAGCATCCAGCCACCTGTTTTAGTGATATTCATTATATTTGTGTTCAGGGAGTCCTGTGTACCTCCAAAACGAATTTCTATCACTTTTGAAGTGTACCTGAGGCACTGAGCTGGGTAAAAGTTCAGCTTAAGGGCCCTCCCCATGGAGGTCAAAAACTGTATTACATCAAAATCATTTAAAAACTATATAGGTGTAATTGCAGTGTCCTGAATGCTATGTAACTGCATTTGCACTGTTCCGTGTACCTCCAAAATTAATTTCTAACACTTTTGAGTCTCCATACAGTGAAAAATGACTAAGTCCAAAAACATGATTTGTGCATCAAAGTGTTCAAAAAAGGTCAAAATTGGGTTAAAATTAAAAAAACATAGTGCTACAGTGGCCCAATGGCATGCTAAACATATAATGAATGATACAGAATGAATAGTTTTACAAAAACATTGGAAAATTGTTATTTTACATTTCAGGGGGACAAGGTCACGGAGGTCATGAAACTCCAAGCTGGGTAAAAGTTCAGCTTGAGGGCCCTCCCCATGGAGGTCAAAATTTGTATTACATCAAAATCATTTAAAAACTATATAGGTGTCATTGCAGTGTCCTGAATGCTATATAACTGCATTTGCACTGTTCTGTGCACCTCCAAAATGAATTTCTAACACTTTTGAAGTCTCCATGAAGTGAAAAATGACCAAGTCCAAAAACATCATTGGTGCATCAAAGTGTTCAAAAACGGTCAAAAATGGATAAAAATGAAAAATACCAACTGCTACAGTGGCTCAATAGCGTGCTAAACACATAATGAATGACACAGAATGAATAGATTTAGAATTTACTTGGAAAATGCTATTTTAAATTTCAGGGGGACGAGGTCACGGAAGTCATGGAACTCCGAGCGTGGTAAAAGTTCAACCTTTCCTCCCTTGTGGAGGTCAACATTTTAAATTCATCAAAATCATTTAAAAACTATATAGGTGTAATTGGCTTGTCCTGAATGCTATATAGGTGCATGTGCACTGTTCTGTGTACCATCAAAATGACTTTCTAACACTTTTGAAGTCTCCATGAAGCAGAAAATGACTAAAGTCCAAAGACATCATTGGTGCATCAAAGTTTCAAAAACGGTCAAAAATTGATAAAAATGAAAAAAAACACAAGTGCTACAGTGGCTTATTGCATGCTAAACACATAATGAATGACACAGAATGAATAGATTTACAAATTACTTGGAAAATGCTATTTTAAATTTCAGGGGGACGAGGTCACAGAAGTCATGGAACTCCGAGCGGGGTAAAAGTTCAACCTTTCCCCCCTTATAGAGATCATAATTTTAATACATCAAAATCATTTAAAAACTATATAGGTGTAATTGCAGTGTCATGAATACATCCCACATGAATTTTAAACACATTAGGAGTATCTCTGATCAAATTAATCATTAAAATCCCAAAGCTCCACCAGTGGTTGAAAGTGGTCCAAAACGCTCAAAAATGGTGGAAAATGAAAACAATTCATCATTTCTGAGGCTTTATAATATTCCTAAGATAATGTATATCTTCAATTAGTTTTAAATCCCTTTATTAAAAAGTTTCTCTTTTGTGCTCACTGGTGCAACGCCTCAAGTCTGAGAAGCTGCACCAGTGGAGCACAAGCTACACTGGTGCAGCCGAAGCTGCACTGGTGTAACAGGAGTCAAGCTAAGTTTCAGTATCAACCCTCATGACTGTTTTCAGGTCCCTGTAGCCACCAGGACCCATTATATATCTCAGGTGATATAGCAAGAGTGGCTAGGCCTCATTTCTAGCCTCCAGGTACATGTCGGACTCCTATTTGTGACATTTCGAGGTGTTTGGTGTCAAACTCATTTCTTCCATTATAGGCCATAGTCACCTCACGGAACTCACATTATCCCTCAGGTGATATAGCAACAATGTCTGAGACCTAATGATAGCATCCAGCCACCTGTTTTAGTGATATTCGTTATATTTGTGTTCAGGGAGTCCTGTGTACCTCCAAAACGAATTTCTAACACTTTTGAAGTGTACCTGAGGCACTGAGCTGGGTAAAAGTTCAGCTTAAGGGCCCTCCCCATGGAGGTCAAAAACTGGATTACATCAAAATCATTTAAAAACTATATAGGTGTAATTGCAGTGTCCTGAATGCTGTGTAACTGCATTTGCACTGTGCCGTGTACCTCCAAAATGAATTTCTAACACTTTTGAGTCTCCATACAGTGAAAAAAGACTAAGTCCAAAAACATCATTTGTGCATCAAAGTGTTCAAAAAAGGTCAAAATTGGGTTAAAATTTAAAAAACATAGTGCTACAGTGGCCCAATGGCATGCTAAACATATAATGAATGATACAGAATTAATAGTTTTACAAAAACATTGGAAAATTGTTATTTTAAATTTCAGGGGGACAAGGTCACGGAGGTCATGGAACTCCGAGCTGGGTAAAAGTTCAGCTTGAGGGCCCTCCCCATGGAGTTCAAAAATTGTATTACATCAAAATCATTTAAAAACTATATAGGTGTCATTGCAGTGTCCTGAATTCTATATAACTGCATTTGCACTGTTCTGTGCACCTCCAAAATGAATTTCTAACACTTTTGAAGTCTCCATGAAGTGAAAAATGACCAAGTCCAAAAAGATCATTGGTGCATCAAAGTGTTCAAAAACGGTCAAAAATGGATAAAAATGAAAAATACCAACTGCTACAGTGGCTCAATAGCGTGCTAAACACATAATGAATGACACAGAATGAATAGATTTAGAAATTACTTGGAAAATGCTATTTTAAATTTCAGGGGGACGAGGTCACGGAAGTCATGGAACTCCGAGCGTGGTAAAAGTTCAACCTTTCCTCCCTTGTGGAGGTCAACATTTTAAATTCATCAAAATCATTTAAAAACTATATAGGTGTAATTGGCTTTTCCTGAATGCTATATAGGTGCATGTGCACTGTTCTGTGTACCTCCAAAATGACTTTCTAACACTTTTGAAGTCTCCATGAAGCAGAAAATGACTAAAGTCCAAAGACATCATTGGTGCATCAAAGTTTCAAAAACGGTCAAAAATGGATAAAAATGAAAAAAAAACACAAGTGCTACAGTGGCTTAATGCATGCTAAACACATAATGAATGACACAGAATGAATTGATTTACAAATTACTTGGAAAATGCTATTTTAAATTTCAGGGGGACGAGGTCACAGAAGTCATGGAACTCCGAGCGGGGTAAAAGTTCAACCTTTCCCCCTTATAGAGGTAATAATTTTAATACATCAAAATCATTTAAAAACTATATAGGTGTAATTGCAGTGTCATGAATACATCCCACATGAATTTTAAACACATTAGGAGTATCTCTGATCAAATTAATCATTAAAATCCCAAAGCTCCACCAGTGGTTCAAAGTGGTCCAAAACGCTCAGAAATGGTGGAAAATGAAAACAATTCATCATTTCTGAGGCTTTATAATATTCCTAAGATAATGTATATCTTCAATTAGTTTTAAATCCCTTTATTAAAAAGTTTCTCTTTTGGGCTCCACTGGTGCAACGCCTCAAGTCTGAGAAGCTGCACCAGTGGAGCAAAAGCTATACTGGTGCAGCCGAAGCTGCACCGGTGTAACAGGAGTCAAGCTAATTTTCAGTATCAACCCTCATGACTGTTTTCAGGTCCCTGTAGCCACCAGGACCCATTATATATCTCAGGTGATATAGCAAGAGTGGCTAGGCCTCATTTCTAGCCTCCAGATACATGTCAGACTCCTATTTGTGACATTTCGAGGTGTTTGGTGTCAAACTCATTTCTTCCATTATAGGCCATAGTCACCTCACGGAACCCACATTATCCCTCAGGTGATATAGCAACAATGTCTGAGACCTAATGATAGCATCCAGCCACCTGTTTTAGTGATATTCGTTATATTTGTGTTCAGGGAGTCCTGTGTACCTCCAAAACGAATTTCTATCACTTTTGAAGTGTACCTGAGGCACTGAGCTGGGTAAAAGTTCAGCTTAAGGGCCCTCCCCATGGAGATCAAAAACTGTATTACATCAAAATCATTTAAAAACTATATAGGTGTAATTGCAGTGTCCTGAATGCTATGTAACTGCATTTGCACTGTTCCGTGTACCTCCAAAATGAATTTCTAACACTTTTGAGTCTCCATACAGTGAAAAATGACTAAGTCCAAAAACATCATTTGTGCATCAAAGTGTTCAAAAAAGGTCAAAATTGGGTTAAAATTAAAAAAAAACATAGTGCTACAGTGGCCCAATGGCATGCTAAACATATAATGAATGATACAGAATGAATAGTTTTACAAAAACATTGGAAAATTGTTATTTTAAATTTCAGGGGGACAAGGTCACGGAGGTCATGGAACTCCGAGCTGGGTAAAAGTTCAGCTTGAGGGCCCTCCCCATGGAGTTCAAAAATTGTATTACATCAAAATCATTTAAAAACTATATAGGTGTCATTGCAGTGTCCTGAATTCTATATAACTGCATTTGCACTGTTCTGTGCACCTCCAAAATGAATTTCTAACACTTTTGAAGTCTCCATGAAGTGAAAAATGACCAAGTCCAAAAAGATCATTGGTGCATCAAAGTGTTCAAAAACGGTCAAAAATGGATAAAAATGAAAAATACCAACTGCTACAGTGGCTCAATAGCGTGCTAAACACATAATGAATGACACAGAATGAATAGATTTACAAATTACTTGGAAAATGCTATTTTAAATTTCAGGGGGACGAGGTCACGGAAGTCATGGAACTCCGAGCGGGGTAAAAGTTCAACCTTTCCTCCCTTGTGGAGGTCAACATTTTAAATTCATCAAAATCATTTAAAAACTATATAGGTGTAATTGGCTTGTCCTGAATGCTATATAGGTGCATGTGCACTGTTCTGTGTACCTCCAAAATGACTTTCTAACACTTTTGAAGTCTCCATGAAGCAGAAAATGACTAAAGTCCAAAGACATCATTGATGCATCAAAGTTTCAAAAACGGTCAAAAATGGATAAAAATGAAAAAAAAAAACAAGTGCTACAGTGGCTTAATGCATGCTAAACACATAATGAATGACACAGAATGAATTGATTTACAAATTACTTGGAAAATGTTATTTTAAATTTCAGGGGGACGAGGTCACAGAAGTCATGGAACTCCGAGCGGGGTAAAAGTTCAACCTTTCCCCCTTATAGAGGTAATAATTTTAATACATCAACATCATTTAAAAACTATATAGGTGTAATTGCAGTGTCATGAATACATCCCACATGAATTTTAAACACATTAGGAGTATCTCTGATCAAATTAATCATTAAAATCCCAAAGCTCCACCAGTGGTTCAAAGTGGTCCAAAACGCTCAGAAATGGTGGAAAATGAAAACAATTCATCATTTCTGAGGCTTTATAATATTCCTAAGATAATGTATATCTTCAATTAGTTTTAAATCCCTTTATTAAAAAGTTTCTCTTTTGGGCTCCACTGGTGCAACGCCTCAAGTCTGAGAAGCTGCACCAGTGGAGCAAAAGCTATACTGGTGCAGCCGAAGCTGCACCGGTGTAACAGGAGTCAAGCTAATTTTCAGTATCAACCCTCATGACTGTTTTCAGGTCCCTGTAGCCACCAGGACCCATTATATATCTCAGGTGATATAGCAAGAGTGGCTAGGCCTCATTTCTAGCCTCCAGATACATGTCAGACTCCTATTTGTGACATTTCGAGGTGTTTGGTGTCAAACTCATTTCTTCCATTATAGGCCATAGTCACCTCACGGAACCCACATTATCCCTCAGGTGATATAGCAACAATGTCTGAGACCTAATGATAGCATCCAGCCACCTGTTTTAGTGATATTCGTTATATTTGTGTTCAGGGAGTCCTGTGTACCTCCAAAACGAATTTCTATCACTTTTGAAGTGTACCTGAGGCACTGAGCTGGGTAAAAGTTCAGCTTAAGGGCCCTCCCCATGGAGATCAAAAACTGTATTACATCAAAATCATTTAAAAACTATATAGGTGTAATTGCAGTGTCCTGAATGCTATGTAACTGCATTTGCACTGTTCCGTGTACCTCCAAAATGAATTTCTAACACTTTTGAGTCTCCATACAGTGAAAAATGACTAAGTCCAAAAACATCATTTGTGCATCAAAGTGTTCAAAAAAGGTCAAAATTGGGTTAAAATTAAAAAAAAACATAGTGCTACAGTGGCCCAATGGCATGCTAAACATATAATGAATGATACAGAATGAATAGTTTTACAAAAACATTGGAAAATTGTTATTTTAAATTTCAGGGGGACAAGGTCACGGAGGTCATGGAACTCCGAGCTGGGTAAAAGTTCAGCTTGAGGGCCCTCCCCATGGAGGTCAAAAATTGTATTACATCAAAATCATTTAAAAACTATATAGGTGTCATTGCAGTGTCCTGAATGCTATATAACTGCATTTGCACTGTTCTGTGCACCTCCAAAATGAATTTCTAACACTTTTGATGTTTCCATGAAGTGAAAAATGACCAAGTCCAAAAAGATCATTGGTGCATCAAAGTGTCCAAAAACGGTCAAAAATGGATAAAAATGAAAAATACCAACTGCTACAGTGGCTCAATAGCGTGCTAAACACATAATCAATGACACAGAATGAATAGATTTAGAAATTACTTGGAAAATGCTATTTTAAATTTCAGGGGGACGAGGTCACGGAAGTCATGGAACTCCGAGCGGGGTAAAAGTTCAACCTTTCCTCCCTTGTGGAGGTCAACATTTTAAATTCATCAAAATCATTTAAAAACTATATAGGTGTAATTGGCTTGTCCTGAATGCTATATAGGTGCATGTGCACTGTTCTGTGTACCTCCAAAATGACTTTCTAACACTTTTGAAGTCTCCATGAAGCAGAAAATGACTAAAGTCCAAAGATATCATTGGTGCATCAAAGTTTCAAAAACGGTCAAAAATGGATAAAAATGAAAACAAACACAAGTGCTACAGTGGCTTAATGCATGCTAAACACATAATGAATGACACAGAATGAATAGATTTACAAATTACTTGGAAAATGCTATTTTAAATTTCAGGGGGACGAGGTCACAGAAGTCATGGAACTCCGAGCGGGGTAAAAGTTCAACCTTACCCCCCTTATAGAGGTCATAATTTTAATACATCAAAATCATTTAAAAACTATATAGGTGTAATTGCAGTGTCATGAATACATCCCACATGAATTTTAAACACATTAGGAGTATCTCTGATCAAATTAATCATTAAAATCCCAAAGCTCCACCAGTGGTTCAAAGTGGTCCAAAACGCTCAAAAATGGTGGAAAATGAAAACAATTCATCATTTCTGAGGCTTTATAATATTCCTAAGATAATGTATATCTTCAATTAGTTTTAAATCCCTTTATTTAAAAGTTTCTCTTTTGGGCTCCACTGGTGCAACGCCTCAAGTCTGAGAAGCTGCACCAGTGGAGCAAAAGCTACACTGGTGCAGCCGAAGCTGCACTGGTGTAACAGGAGTCAAGCTAATTTTCAGTATCAACCCTCATGACTGTTTTCAGGTCCCTGTAGCCACCAGGACCCATTATATATCTCAGGTGATATAGCAAGAGTGGCTAGGCCTCATTTCTAGCCTCCAGGTACATGTCGGACTCCTATTTGTGACATTTCGAGGTGTTTGGTGTCAAACTCATTTCTTCCATTATAGGCCATAGTCACCTCACGGAACCCACATTATCCCTCAGGTGATATAGCAACAATGTCTGAGACCTAATGATAGCATCCAGCCACCTGTTTTAGTGATATTCGTTATATTTGTGTTCAGGGAGTCCTGTGTACCTCCAAAACGAATTTCTAACACTTTTGAAGAGTACCTGAGGCACTGAGCTGGGTAAAAGTTCAGCTTAAGGGCCCTCCCCATGGATGTCAAAAACTGTATTACATCAAAATCATTTAAAAACTATATAGGTGTAATTGCAGTGTCCTGAATAGCCCTGGGCGGAGTTGGCGGAGTGGGGCTTCGCGGAGCTACGCGAAGTGGGCGAGAAACTACGCCCACCTCCGCACTCCGCGTAGCCCCACTCCGCAAAACCACTGGCCGCCAGCCCCGCCACCCGTTTCCCTCCCGCCCTCCCTAAATACTTTAACATAAAGGAATGAAATAATTTAAAAAGCACTTACCTTGCCGCCGCTGCCCGCCGCGTCCCCGGGGCTCGCTATCTTCCGTCTTCTTCAGTAATGCGCATGCGCGGGCGGCCGCGCATGCGCATTTTCTCGTGAAAATGCGCATGCGCGGCCGCCCGCGCATGCGCATTATTGAAGATGACGGAAGACGGAAGATAACGAGCCCCGGGGACGCGGCGGGCAGCGGCGGCAAGGTAAGTGCTTTTTAAATTATTGCATTCCTTTGTTTTAAAGTATTTAGGGAGGGCGGGAGGGAAGCGGGTGGCGGCCAGCTACGCTCCGTCTGCGGAGCGTGCGTAGTGCCGCCTGGCTTCGCCAGCTCCGCAAAATGCGGAGTAGGCGGCACTACGCACACTCCGTGCACGGAGCGTAGCTGGCCGCCCACCCCTAGTCCTGAATGCTATGTAACTGCATTTCCACTGTTCCGTGTACCTCCAAAACGAATTTCTAACACTTTTGAAGTGTACCTGAGGCACTGAGCTGGGTAAAAGTTAAGCTTAAGGGCCCTCCCCATGGAGGTCAAAAACTGTATTACATCAAAATCATTTAAAAACTATATAGGTGTAATTGCAGTGTCCTGAATGCTATGTAACTGCATTTGCACTGTTCCGTGTACCTCCAAAATGAATTTCTAACACTTTTGAGTCTCCATACAGTGAAAAATGACTAAGTCCAAAAACATGATTTGTGCATCAAAGTGTTCAAAAAAGGTCAAAATTGGGTTAAAAATAAAAAAACATAGTGCTACAGTGGCCCAATGGCATGCTAAACATATAATGAATGATACAGAATGAATAGTTTTACAAAAACATTGGAAAATTGTTATTTTACATTTCAGGGGGACAAGGTCACGGAGGTCATGGAACTCCAAGCTGGGTAAAAGTTCAGCTTGAGGGCCCTCCCCATGGAGGTCAAAAATTGTATTACATCAAAATCATTTAAAAACTATATAGGTGTCATTGAAGTGTCCTGAATGCTATATAACTGCATTTGCACTGTTCTGTGCACCTCCAAAATGAATTTCTAACACTTTTGAAGTCTCCATGAAGTGAAAAATGACCAAGTCCAAAAAGATCATTGGTGCATCAAAGTGTTGAAAAACGGTCAAAAATGGATAAAAATGAAAAATACCAACTGCTACAGTGGCTCAATAGCGTGCTAAACACATAATGAATGACACAGAATGAATAGATTTAGAAATTACTTGGAAAATGCTATTTTAAATTTCAGGGGGACGAGGTCACGGAAGTCATGGAACTCCGAGCGGGGTAAAAGTTCAACCTTTCCTCCCTTGTGGAGGTCAACATTTTAAATTCATCAAAATCATTTAAAAACTATATAGGTGTAATTGGCTTGTCCTGAATGCTATATAGGTGCATGTGCACTTTTCTGTGTACCTCCAAAATGACTTTCTAACACGTTTGAAGTCTCCATGAAGCAGAAAATGACTAAAGTCCAAAGACATCATTGGTGCATCGAAGTTTCAAAAACGGTCAAAAATGGATAAAAATGAAAAAAAACACAAGTGCTACAGTGGCTTAATGCATGCTAAACACATAATGAATGACACAGAATGAATAGATTTACAAATTACTTGGAAAATGCTATTTTAAATTTCAGGGGGACGAGGTCACAGAAGTCATGGAACTCCGAGCGGGGTAAAAGTTCAACCTTTCCCCCCTTATAGAGGTCATCATTTTAATACATTAAAATCATTTAAAAACTATATAGGTGTAATTGCAGTGTCTTGAATACATCCCACATGAATTCTAAACACATTAGGAGTATCTCTGATCAAATTAATCATTAAAATCCCAAAGCTCCACCAGTTGTTCAAAGTGGTCCAAAACGCTCAAAAATGGTGGAAAATGAAAACAATTCATCATTTCTGAGGCTTTATAATATTCCTAAGATAATGTATATCTTCAATTAGTTTTAAATCCCTTTATTTAAAAGTTTCTCTTTTGGGCTCCACTGGTGCAACACCTCAAGTCTGAGAAGCTGCACCAGTGGAGCAAAAGCTACACTTGTGCAGCCGAAGCTGCACTGGTGTAACAGGAGTCAAGCTAATTTTCAGTATCAACCCTCATGACTGTTTTCAGGTCCCTGTAGCCACCAGGACCCATTATATATCTCAGGTGATATAGCAAGAGTGGCTAGGCCTCATTTCTAGCCTCTAGGTACATGTCGGACTCCTATTTGTGACATTTCGAGGTGTTTGGTGTCAAACTCATTTCTTCCATTATAGGCCATAGTCACCTCACGGAACCCACATTATCCCTCAGGTGATATAGCAACAATGTCTGAGACCTAATGATAGCATCCAGCCACCTGTTTTAGTGATATTCGTTATATTTGTGTTCAGGGAGTCCTGTGTACCTCCAAAACGAATTTCTAACACTTTTGAAGTGTACCTGAGGCACTGAGCTGGGTAAAAGTTCAGCTTAAGGGCCCTCCCCATGGAGGTCAAAAACTGTATTACATCAAAATCATTTAAAAACTATATAGGTGTAATTGCAGTGTCCTGAATGCTATGTAACTGCATTTGCACTGTTCCGTGTACCTCCAAAATGAATTTCTAACACTTTTGAGTCTCCATACAGTGAAAAATGACTAAGTCCAAAAACATGATTTGTGCATCAAAGTGTTCAAAAAGGTCAAAATTGGGTTAAAATTAAAAAAACACATAGTGCTACAGTGGCCCAATGGCATGCTAAACATATAATGAATGATACAGAATGAATAGTTTTACAAAAACATTGGAAAATTGTTATTTTAAATTTCAGGGGGACAAGGTCACGGAGGTCATGGAACTCCAAGCTGGGTAAAAGTTCAGCTTGAGGGCCCTCCCCATGGAGGTCAAAAATTGTATTACATCAAAATCATTTAAAAAATATATAGATGTCATTGCAGTGTCCTGAATGCTATATAACTGCATTTGCACTGTTCTGTGCACCTCCAAAATGAATTTCTAACACTTTTGAAGTCTCCATGAAGTGAAAAATGACCAAGTCCAAAAAAATCATTGGTGCATCAAAGTGTTCAAAAACGGTCAAAAATGGATAAAAATGAAAAATACCAACTGCTACAGTGGCTCAATAGCGTGCTAAACACATAATGAATGACACAGAATGAATAGATTTAGAAATTACTTGGAAAATGCTATTTTAAATTTCAGGGGGACGAGGTCACGGAAGTCATGGAACTCCGAGCGGGGTAAAAGTTCAACCTTTCCTCCCTTGTGGAGGTCAACATTTTAAATTCATCAAAATCATTTAAAAACTATATAGGTGTAATTGGCTTGTCCTGATTGCTATATAGGTGCATGTGCACTGTTCTGTGTACCTCCAAAATGACTTTCTAACACTTTTGAAGTCTCCATTAAGCAGAAAATGACTAAAGTCCAAAGACATCATTGGTGCATCAAAGTTTCAAAAACGGTCAAAAATGGATAAAAATGAAAAAAAACACAAGTGCTACAGTGGCTTAATGCATGCTAAACACATAATGAATGACACAGAATGAATAGATTTACAAATTACTTGGAAAATGCTATTTTAAATTTCAGGGGGACGAGGTCACAGAAGTCATGGAACTCCGAGCGGGGTAAAAGTTCAACCTTTCCCCCCTTATAGAGGTCATCATTTTAATACATCAAAATCATTTAAAAACTATATAGGTGTAATTGCAGTGTCTTGAATACATCCCACATGAATTCTAAACACATTAGGAGTATCTCTGATCAAATTAATCATTAAAATCCCAAAGCTCCACCAGTTGTTCAAAGCGGTCCAAAACGCTCAAAAATGGTGGAAAATGAAAACAATTCATCATTTCTGAGGCTTTATAATATTCCTAAGATAATGTATATCTTCAATTAGTTTTAAATCCCTTTATTTAAAAGTTTCTCTTTTGGGCTCCACTGGTGCAACGCCTCAAGTCTGAGAAGCTGCACCAGTGGAGCAAAAGCTACAGTGGTGCAGCCGAAGCTGCACTGGTGTAACAGGAGTCAAGCTAATTTTCAGTATCAACCCTCATGACTGTTTTCAGGTCCCTGTAGCCACCAGGACCCATTATATATCTCAGGTGATATAGCAAGAGTGGCTAGGCCTCATTTCTAGCCTCCAGGTACATGTCGGACTCCTATTTGTGACATTTCGAGGTGTTTGGTGTCAAACTCATTTCTTCCATTATAGGCCATAGTCACCTCACGGAACCCACATTATCCCTCAGGTGATATAGCAACAATGTCTGAGACCTAATGATAGCATCCAGCCACCTGTTTTAGTGATATTCGTTATATTTGTGTTCAGGGAGTCCTGTGTACCTCCAAAACGAATTTCTAACACTTTTGAAGTGTACCTGAGGCACTGAGCTGGGTAAAAGTTCAGCTTAAGGGCCGTCCCCATGGAGGTCAAAAACTGGATTACATCAAAATCATTTAAAAACTATATAGGTGTAATTGCAGTGTCCTGAATGCTGTGTAACTGCATTTGCACTGTGCCGTGTACCTCCAAAATGAATTTCTAACACTTTTGAGTCTCCATACAGTGAAAAATGACTAAGTCCAAAAACATCATTTGTGCATCAAAGTGTTCAAAAAAGGTCAAAATTGGGTTAAAATTTAAAACAAATAGTGCTACAGTGGCCCAATGGCATGCTAAACATATAATGAATGATACAGAATGAATAGTTTTACAAAAACATTGGAAAATTGGTATTTTTAATTTCAGGGGGACAAGGTCACGGAGGTCATGGAACTCCGAGCTGGGTAAAAGTTCAGCTTGAGGGCCCTCCCCATGGAGTTCAAAAATTGTATTACATCAAAATCATTTAAAAACCATATATGTGTCATTGCAGTGTCCTGAATGCTATATAACTGCATTTGCACTGTTCTGTGCACCTCCAAAATGAATTTCTAACACCTTTGAAGTCTCCATGAAGTGAAAAATGACCAAGTCCAAAAAGATCATTGGTGCATCAAAGTGTTCAAAAACGGTCAAAAATGGATAAAAATGAAAAATACCAACTGCTACAGTGGCTCAATAGCGTGCTAAACACATAATGAATGACACAGAATGAATAGATTTAGAAATTACTTGGAAAATGCTATTTTAAATTTCAGGGGGACGAGGTCACGGAAGTCATGGAACTCCGAGCGTGGTAAAAGTTCAACCTTTCCTCCCTTGTGGAGGTCAACATTTTAAATTCATCAAAATCATTTAAAAACTATATAGGTGTAATTGGCTTTTCCTGAATGCTATATAGGTGCATGTGCACTGTTCTGTGTACCTCCAAAATGACTTTCTAACACTTTTGAAGTCTCCATGAAGCAGAAAATGACTAAAGTCCAAAGACATCATTGGTGCATCAAAGTTTCAAAAACGGTCAAAAATGGATAAAAATGAAAAAAAAAACACAAGTGCTACAGTGGCTTAATGCATGCTAAACACATAATGAATGACACAGAATGAATAGATTTACAAATTACTTGGAAAATGCTATTTTAAATTTCAGGGGGACGAGGTCACAGAAGTCATGGAACTCCGAGCGGGGTAAAAGTTCAACCTTTCCCCCCTTATAGAGGTCATAATTTTAATACATCAAAATCATTTAAAAACGATATAGGTGTAATTGCAGTGTCATGAATACATCCCACATGAATTTTAAACACATTAGGAGTATCTCTGATCAAATTAATCATTAAAATCCCAAAGCTCCACCAGTGGTTCAAAGTGGTCCAAAACGCTCAGAAATGGTGGAAAATGAAAACAATTCATCATTTCTGAGGCTTTATAATATTCCTAAGATAATGTATATCTTCAATTAGTTTTAAATCCCTTTATTAAAAAGTTTCTCTTTTGGGCTCCACTGGTGCAACGCCTCAAGTCTGAGAAGCTGCACCAGTGGAGCAAAAGCTACACTGGTGCAGCCGAAGCTGCACTGGTGTAACAGGAGTCAAGCTAATTTTCAGTATCAACCCTCATGACTGTTTTCAGGTCCCTGTAGCCACCAGGACCCATTATATATCTCAGGTGATATAGCAAGAGTGGCTAGGCCTCATTTCTAGCCTCCAGATACATGTCGGACTCCTATTTGTGGCATTTCGAGGTGTTTGGTGTCAAACTCATTTCTTCCATTATAGGCCATAGTCACCTCACGGAACCCACATTATCCCTCAGGTGATATAGCAACAATGTCTGAGACCTAATGATAGCATCCAGCCACCTGTTTTAGTGATATTCGTTATATGTGTTCAGGGAGTCCTGTGTACCTCCAAAACGAATTTCTATCACTTTTGAAGTGTACCTGAGGCACTGAGCTGGGTAAAAGTTCAGCTTAAGGGCCCTCCCCATGGAGGTCAAAAACTGTATTACATCAAAATAATTTAAAAACTATATAGGAGTAATTGCAGTGTCCTGAATGCTATGTAACTGCATTTGCACTGTTCCGTGTACCTCCAAAATGAATTTCTAACACTTTTGAGTCTCCATACAGTGAAAAATGACTAAGTCCAAAAACATCATTTGTGCATCAAAGTGTTCAAAAAAGGTCAAAATTGGGTTAAAATAAAAAAAACATAGTGCTACAGTGGCCCAATGGCATGCTAAACATATAATGAATGATACAGAATGAAAAGTTTTACAAAAACATTGGAAAATTGTTATTTTAAATTTCAGGGGGACAAGGTCACGGAGGTCATGGAAGTCCGAGCTGGGTAAAAGTTCAGCTTGAGGGCCCTCCCCATGGAGGTCAAAAATTGTATTACATCAAAATCATTTAAAAACTATATAGGTGTCATTGCAGTGTCCTGAATGTTATATAACTGCATTTGCACTGTTCTGTGCACCTCCAAAATGAATTTCTAACACTTTTGATGTTTCCATGAAGTGAAAAATGACCAAGTCCAAAAAGATCATTGGTGCATCAAAGTGTTCAAAAACGGTCAAAAATTGATAAAAATGAAAAATACCAACTGCTACAGTGGCTCAATAGCGTGCTAAACACATAATGAATGACACAGAATGAATAGATTTAGAAATTACTTGGAAAATGCTATTTTAAATTTCAGGGGGACGAGGTCACGGAAGTCATGGAACTCCGAGCGGGGTAAAAGTTCAACCTTTCCTCCCTTTTGGAGGTCAACATTTTAAATTCATCAACATCATTTAAAAACTATATAGGTGTAATTGGCTTGTCCTGAATGCTATATAGGTGCATGTGCACTGCTCTGTGTACCTCCAAAATGACTTTCTAACACTTTTGAAGTCTCCATGAAGCAGAAAATGACTAAAGTCCAAAACATCATTGGTGCATCAAAGTTTCAAAAACGGTCAAAAATGGATAAAAATGAAAAAAAACACAAGTGCTACAGTGGCTTAATGCATGCTAAACACATAATGAATGACACAGAATGAATAGATTTACAAATTATTCGGAAAATGCTATTTTAAATTTCAGGGGGACGAGGTCACAGAAGTAATGGAACTCCGAGCGGGGTAAAAGTTCAACCTTTCCCCCTCTTATAGAGGTCATAATTTTAATACATCAAAATCATTTAAAAACTATATAGGTGTAATTGCAGTGTCATGAATACAACCCACATGAATTTTAAACACATTAGGAGTATCTCTGATCAAATTAATCATTAAAATTCCAAAGCTCCACCAGTGGTTCAAAGTGGTCCAAAACGCTCAAAAATGGTGGAAAATGAAAACAATTCATCATTTCTGAGGCTTTATAATATTCCTAAGATAATGTATATCTTCAATTAGTTTTAAATCCCTTTATTTAAAAGTTTCTCTTTTGGGCTCCACTGGTGCAACGCCTCAAGTCTGAGAAGCTGCACCAGTGGAGCAAAAGCTACACTGGTGCAGCCGAAGCTGCACTGGTGTAACAGGAGTCAAGCTAATTTTCAGTATCAACCCTCATGACTGTTTTCAGGTCCCTGTAGCCACCAGGACCCATTATATATCTCAGGTGATATAGCAAGAGTGGCTAGGCCTCATTTCTAGCCTCCAGATACATGTCGGACTCCTATTTGTGGCATTTCGAGGTGTTTGGTGTCAAACTCATTTCTTCCATTATAGGCCATAGTCACCTCACGGAACCCTCATTATCCCTCAGGTGATATAGCAACAATGTCTGAGACCTAATGATAGCATCCAGCCACCTGTATTAGTGATATGCGTTATATTTGTGTTCAGGGAGTCCTGTGTACCTCCAAAACGAATTTCTATCACTTTTGAAGTGTACCTGAGGCACTGAGCTGGGTATAAGTTCAGCTTAAGGGCCCTCCCCATGGAGGTCAAAAACTGTATTACATCAAAATCATTTAAAAACTATATAGGTGTAATTGCAGTGTCCTGAATGCTATGTAACTGCATTTGCACTGTTCCGTGTACCTCCAAAATGAATTTCTAACACTTTTGAAGTCTCCATGAAGTGAAAAATGACCAAGTCCAAAAACATCATTTGTGCATCAAAGTGTTCAAAAAGGTCAAAATTGGGTTAAAATTAAAAAAACATAGTGCTACAGTGGCCCAATGGCATGCTAAACATATAATGAATGATACAGAATGAATAGTTTTACAAAAACATTGGAAAATTGTTATTTTAAATTTCAGGGGGACAAGGTCACGGAGGTCTTGAAACTCCGAGCTGTGTAAAAGTTCAGCTTGAGGGCCCTCCCCATGGAGGTCAAAAATTGTATTACATCAAAATCATTTAAAAACTATATAGGTGTCATTGCAGTGTCCTGAATGCTAAATAACTGCATTTGCACTGTTCTGTGCACCTCCAAAATGAATTTCTAACACTTTTGAAGTCTCCATGAAGTGAAAAATGACCAAGTCCAAAAAAATCATTGGTGCATCAAAGTGTTCAAAAACGGTCAAAAATGGATAAAAATGAAAAATACCAACTGCTACAGTGGCTCAATAGCGTGCTAAACACATAATGAATGACACAGAATGAATAGATTTAGAAATTACTTGGAAAATGCTATTTTAAATTTCAGGGGGACGAGGTCACGGAAGTCATGGAACTCCGAGCGGGGTAAAAGTTCAACCTTTCCTCCCTTGTGGAGGTCAACATTTTAAATTCATCAAAATCATTTAAAAACTATATAGGTGTACTTGGCTTGTCCTGATTGCTATATAGGTGCATGTGCACTGTTCTGTGTACCTCCAAAATGACTTTCTAACACTTTTGAAGTCTCCATGAAGCAGAAAATGACTAAAGTCCAAAGACATCATTGGTGCATCAAAGTTTCAAAAACGGTCAAAAATGGATAAAAATGAAAAAAAACACAAGTGCTACAGTGGCTTAATGCATGCTAAACACATAATGAATGACACAGAATGAATAGATTTACAAATTACTTGGAAAATGCTATTTTAAATTTCAGGGGGACGAGGTCACAGAAGTCATGGAACTCCGAGCGGGGTAAAAGTTCAACCTTTCCCCCCTTATAGAGGTCATCATTTTAATACATCAAAATCATTTAAAAACTATATAGGTGTAATTGCAGTGTCTTGAATACATCCCACATGAATTCTAAACACATTAGGAGTATCTCTGATCAAATTAATCATTAAAATCCCAAAGCTCCACCAGTTGTTCAAAGTGGTCCAAAACGCTCAAAAATGGTGGAAAATGAAAACAATTCATCATTTCTGAGGCTTTATAATATTCCTAAGATAATGTATATCTTCAATTAGTTTTAAATCCCTTTATTTAAAAGTTTCTCTTTTGGGCTCCACTGGTGCAACGCCTCAAGTCTGAGAAGCTGCACCAGTGGAGCAAAAGCTACACTGGTGCAGCCGAAGCTGCACTGGTGTAACAGGAGTCAAGCTAATTTTCAGTATCAACCCTCATGACTGTTTTCAGGTCCCTGTAGCCACCAGGACCCATTATATATCTCAGGTGATATAGCAAGAGTGGCTAGGCCTCATTTCTAGCCTCCAGGTACATGTCGGACTCCTATTTGTGACATTTCGAGGTGTTTGGTGTCAAACTCATTTCTTCCATTATAGGCCATAGTCACCTCACGGAACCCACATTATCCCTCAGGTGATATAGCAACAATGTCTGAGACCTAATGATAGCATCCAGCCACCTGTTTTAGTGATATTCGTTATATTTGTGTTCAGGGAGTCCTGTGTACCTCCAAAACGAATTTCTAACACTTTTGAAGTGTACCTGAGGCACTGAGCTGGGTAAAAGTTCAGCTTAAGGGCCGTCCCCATGGAGGTCAAAAACTGGATTACATCAAAATCATTTAAAAACTATATAGGTGTAATTGCAGTGTCCTGAATGCTGTGTAACTGCATTTGCACTGTGCCGTGTACCTCCAAAATGAATTTCTAACACTTTTGAGTCTCCATACAGTGAAAAATGACTAAGTCCAAAAACATCATTTGTGCATCAAAGTGTTCAAAAAAGGTCAAAATTGGGTTAAAATTTAAAACAAATAGTGCTACAGTGGCCCAATGGCATGCTAAACATATAATGAATGATACAGAATGAATAGTTTTACAAAAACATTGGAAAATTGGTATTTTTAATTTCAGGGGGACAAGGTCACGGAGGTCATGGAACTCCGAGCTGGGTAAAAGTTCAGCTTGAGGGCCCTCCCCATGGAGTTCAAAAATTGTATTACATCAAAATCATTTAAAAACCATATATGTGTCATTGCAGTGTCCTGAATGCTATATAACTGCATTTGCACTGTTCTGTGCACCTCCAAAATGAATTTCTAACACCTTTGAAGTCTCCATGAAGTGAAAAATGACCAAGTCCAAAAAGATCATTGGTGCATCAAAGTGTTCAAAAACGGTCAAAAATGGATAAAAATGAAAAATACCAACTGCTACAGTGGCTCAATAGCGTGCTAAACACATAATGAATGACACAGAATGAATAGATTTAGAAATTACTTGGAAAATGCTATTTTAAATTTCAGGGGGACGAGGTCACGGAAGTCATGGAACTCCGAGCGTGGTAAAAGTTCAACCTTTCCTCCCTTGTGGAGGTCAACATTTTAAATTCATCAAAATCATTTAAAAACTATATAGGTGTAATTGGCTTTTCCTGAATGCTATATAGGTGCATGTGCACTGTTCTGTGTACCTCCAAAATGACTTTCTAACACTTTTGAAGTCTCCATGAAGCAGAAAATGACTAAAGTCCAAAGACATCATTGGTGCATCAAAGTTTCAAAAACGGTCAAAAATGGATAAAAATGAAAAAAAAAACACAAGTGCTACAGTGGCTTAATGCATGCTAAACACATAATGAATGACACAGAATGAATAGATTTACAAATTACTTGGAAAATGCTATTTTAAATTTCAGGGGGACGAGGTCACAGAAGTCATGGAACTCCGAGCGGGGTAAAAGTTCAACCTTTCCCCCCTTATAGAGGTCATAATTTTAATACATCAAAATCATTTAAAAACGATATAGGTGTAATTGCAGTGTCATGAATACATCCCACATGAATTTTAAACACATTAGGAGTATCTCTGATCAAATTAATCATTAAAATCCCAAAGCTCCACCAGTGGTTCAAAGTGGTCCAAAACGCTCAGAAATGGTGGAAAATGAAAACAATTCATCATTTCTGAGGCTTTATAATATTCCTAAGATAATGTATATCTTCAATTAGTTTTAAATCCCTTTATTAAAAAGTTTCTCTTTTGGGCTCCACTGGTGCAACGCCTCAAGTCTGAGAAGCTGCACCAGTGGAGCAAAAGCTACACTGGTGCAGCCGAAGCTGCACTGGTGTAACAGGAGTCAAGCTAATTTTCAGTATCAACCCTCATGCCTGTTTTCAGGTCCCTGTAGCCACCAGGACCCATTATATATCTCAGGTGATATAGCAAGAGTGGCTAGGCCTCATTTCTAGCCTCCAGATACATGTCGGACTCCTATTTGTGGCATTTCGAGGTGTTTGGTGTCAAACTCATTTCTTCCATTATAGGCCATAGTCACCTCACGGAACCCACATTATCCCTCAGGTGATATAGCAACAATGTCTGAGACCTAATGATAGCATCCAGCCACCTGTTTTAGTGATATTCGTTATATGTGTTCAGGGAGTCCTGTGTACCTCCAAAACGAATTTCTATCACTTTTGAAGTGTACCTGAGGCACTGAGCTGGGTAAAAGTTCAGCTTAAGGGCCCTCCCCATGGAGGTCAAAAACTGTATTACATCAAAATAATTTAAAAACTATATAGGAGTAATTGCAGTGTCCTGAATGCTATGTAACTGCATTTGCACTGTTCCGTGTACCTCCAAAATGAATTTCTAACACTTTTGAGTCTCCATACAGTGAAAAATGACTAAGTCCAAAAACATCATTTGTGCATCAAAGTGTTCAAAAAAGGTCAAAATTGGGTTAAAATAAAAAAAACATAGTGCTACAGTGGCCCAATGGCATGCTAAACATATAATGAATGATACAGAATGAAAAGTTTTACAAAAACATTGGAAAATTGTTATTTTAAATTTCAGGGGGACAAGGTCACGGAGGTCATGGAACTCCGAGCTGGGTAAAAGTTCAGCTTGAGGGCCCTCCCCATGGAGGTCAAAAATTGTATTACATCAAAATCATTTGAAAACTATATAGGTGTCATTGCAGTGTCCTGAATGTTATATAACTGCATTTGCACTGTTCTGTGCACCTCCAAAATGAATTTCTAACACTTTTGATGTTTCCATGAAGTGAAAAATGACCAAGTCCAAAAAGATCATTGGTGCATCAAAGTGTTCAAAAACGGTCAAAAATTGATAAAAATGAAAAATACCAACTGCTACAGTGGCTCAATAGCGTGCTAAACACATAATGAATGACACAGAATGAATAGATTTAGAAATTACTTGGAAAATGCTATTTTAAATTTCAGGGGGACGAGGTCACGGAAGTCATGGAACTCCGAGCGGGGTAAAAGTTCAACCTTTCCTCCCTTTTGGAGGTCAACATTTTAAATTCATCAACATCATTTAAAAACTATATAGGTGTAATTGGCATGTCCTGAATGCTATATAGGTGCATGTGCACTGCTCTGTGTACCTCCAAAATGACTTTCTAACACTTTTGAAGTCTCCATGAAGCAGAAAATGACTAAAGTCCAAAACATCATTGGTGCATCAAAGTTTCAAAAACGGTCAAAAATGGATAAAAATGAAAAAAAACACAAGTGCTACAGTGGCTTAATGCATGCTAAACACATAATGAATGACACAGAATGAATAGATTTACAAATTATTCGGAAAATGCTATTTTAAATTTCAGGGGGACGAGGTCACAGAAGTAATGGAACTCCGAGCGGGGTAAAAGTTCAACCTTTCCCCCTCTTATAGAGGTCATAATTTTAATACATCAAAATCATTTAAAAACTATATAGGTGTAATTGCAGTGTCATGAATACAACCCACATGAATTTTAAACACATTAGGAGTATCTCTGATCAAATTAATCATTAAAATTCCAAAGCTCCACCAGTGGTTCAAAGTGGTCCAAAACGCTCAAAAATGGTGGAAAATGAAAACAATTCATCATTTCTGAGGCTTTATAATATTCCTAAGATAATGTATATGTAAATGTAAATGTATTTGAGCTTATATAGCGCACAGCTACCCACAAAGGGTTTCCCGGCGCTTGCTTAGGGAACCCGTCCTGGTATTCCCCTGTGAGATAACCCCGGCAGGGTATCCACAAGGTGAAAGCCAGGCATCCCGCCGCGAGGGGCCGTAGTGGAGATTAAGCAAGCTATTGCCCAGAGTCGCAGAGTGTGAACCTGTGAGTTGAGAAGGCACCGGAGCGAGAATTATCGAGTCCGTGGAATTTTTTGAGCCCAAGACCCGCCGAGGCGGGGAATTGAACCCTGGTCCAGGGCCGATCTCAGATTCCGGGTCTGCCGCCTCTAACCCCTGAGCCACACTTCTCCACATAATTATCTTCAATTAGTTTTAAATCCCTTTATTTAAAAGTTTCTCTTTTGGGCTCCACTGGTGCAACGCCTCAAGTCTGAGAAGCTGCACCAGTGGAGCAAAAGCTACACTGGTGCAGCCGAAGCTGCACTGGTGTAACAGGAGTCAAGCTAATTTTCAGTATCAACCCTCATGACTGTTTTCAGGTCCCTGTAGCCACCAGGACCCATTATATATCTCAGGTGATATAGCAAGAGTGGCTAGGCCTCATTTCTAGCCTCCAGATACATGTCGGACTCCTATTTGTGGCATTTCGAGGTGTTTGGTGTCAAACTCATTTCTTCCATTATAGGCCATAGTCACCTCACGGAACCCTCATTATCCCTCAGGTGATATAGCAACAATGTCTGAGACCAAATGATAGCATCCAGCCACCTGTATTAGTGATATGCGTTATATTTGTGTTCAGGGAGTCCTGTGTACCTCCAAAACGAATTTCTATCACTTTTGAAGTGTACCTGAGGCACTGAGCTGGGTATAAGTTCAGCTTAAGGGCCCTCCCCATGGAGGTCAAAAACTGTATTACATCAAAATCATTTAAAAACTATATAGGTGTAATTGCAGTGTCCTGAATGCTATGTAACTGCATTTGCACTGTTCCGTGTACCTCCAAAATGAATTTCTAACACTTTTGAAGTCTCCATGAAGTGAAAAATGACCAAGTCCAAAAACATCATTTGTGCATCAAAGTGTTCCAAAAGCTCAAAATTGGGTTAAAATTAAAAAAAACATAGTGCTACAGTGGCCCAATGGCATGCTAAACATATAATGAATGATACAGAATGAATAGTTTTACAAAAACATTGGAAAATTGTTATTTTAAATTTCAGGGGGACAAGGTCACGGAGGTCATGGAACTCCGAGCTGGGTAAAAGTTCAGCTTGAGGGCCCTCCCCATGGAGGTCAAAAATTGTATTACATCAAAATCATTTAAAAACTATATAGGTGTCATTGCAGTGTCCTGAATGCTAAATAACTGCATTTGCACTGTTCTGTGCACCTCCAAAATGAATTTCTAACACTTTTGAAGTCTCCATGAAGTGAAAAATGACCAAGTCCAAAAAAATCATTGGTGCATCAAAGTGTTCAAAAACGGTCAAAAATGGATAAAAATGAAAAATACCAACTGCTACAGTGGCTCAATAGCGTGCTAAACACATAATGAATGACACAGAATGAATAGATTTAGAAATTACTTGGAAAATGCTATTTTAAATTTCAGGGGGACGAGGTCACGGAAGTCATGGAACTCCGAGCGGGGTAAAAGTTCAACCTTTCCTCCCTTGTGGAGGTCAACATTTTAAATTCATCAAAATCATTTAAAAACTATATAGGTGTACTTGGCTTGTCCTGATTGCTATATAGGTGCATGTGCACTGTTCTGTGTACCTCCAAAATGACTTTCTAACACTTTTGAAGTCTCCATGAAGCAGAAAATGACTAAAGTCCAAAGACATCATTGGTGCATCAAAGTTTCAAAAACGGTCAAAAATGGATAAAAATGAAAACAAACACAAGTGCTACAGTGGCTTAATGCATGCTAAACACATAATGAATGACACAGAATGAATAGATTTACAAATTACTTGGAAAATGCTATTTTAAATTTCAGGGGGACGAGGTCACAGAAGTCATGGAACTCCGAGCGGGGTAAAAGTTCAACCTTTCCCCCCTTATAGAGGTCATAATTTTAATACATCAAAATCATTTAAAAACTATATAGGTGTAATTGCAGTGTCATGAATACAACCCACATGAATTTTAAACACATTAGGAGTATCTCTGATCAAATTAATCATTAAAATTCCAAAGCTCCACCAGTGGTTCAAAGTGGTCCAAAACGCTCAAAAATGGTGGGAAATGAAAACAATTCATCATTTCTGAGGCTTTATAATATTCCTAAGATGATGTATATCTTCAATTAGTTTTAAATCCCTTTATTTAAAAGTTTCTCTTTTGGGCTCCACTGGTGCAACACCTCAAGTCTGAGAAGCTGCACCAGTGGAGCAAAAGCTACACTGGTGCAGCCGAAGCTGCACTGGTGTAACAGGAGTCAAGCTAATTTTCAGTATCAACCCTCATGACTGTTTTCAGGTCCCTGTAGCCACCAGGACCCATTATATATCTCAGGTGATATAGCAAGAGTGGCTAGGCCTCATTTCTAGCCTCCAGGTACATGTCGGACTCCTATTTGTGACATTTCGAGGTGTTTGGTGTCAAACTCATTTCTTCCATTATAGGCCATAGTCACCTCACGGAACCCACATTATCCCTCAGGTGATATAGCAACAATGTCTGAGACCTAATGATAGCATCCAGCCACCTGTTTTAGTGATATTCGTTATATTTGTGTTCAGGGAGTCCTGTGTACCTCCAAAACGAATTTCTAACACTTTTGAAGTGTACCTGAGGCACTGAGCTGGGTAAAAGTTCAGCTTAAGGGCCGTCCCCATGGAGGTCAAAAACTGGATTACATCAAAATCATTTAAAAACTATATAGGTGTAATTGCAGTGTCCTGAATGCTGTGTAACTGCATTTGCACTGTGCCGTGTACCTCCAAAATGAATTTCTAACACTTTTGAGTCTCCATACAATGAAAAATGACTAAGTCCAAAAACATCATTTGTGCATCAAAGTGTTCATAAAAGGTCAAAATTGGGTTAAAATTTAAAACACATAGTGCTACAGTGGCCCAATGGCATGCTAAACATATAATGAATGATACAGAATTAATAGTTTTACAAAAACATTGGAAAATTGGTATTTTTAATTTCAGGGGGACAAGGTCACGGAGGTCATGGAACTCCGAGCTGGGTAAAAGTTCAGCTTGAGGGCCCTCCCCATGGAGTTCAAAAATTGTATTACATCAAAATCATTTAAAAACTATATATGTGTCATTGCAGTGTCCTGAATGCTATATAACTGCATTTGCACTGTTCTGTGCACCTCCAAAATGAATTTCTAACACTTTTGAAGTCTCCATGAAGTGAAAAATGACCAAGTCCAAAAAGATCATTGGTGCATCAAAGTGTTCAAAAACGGTCAAAAATGGATAAAAATTAAAAATACCAACTGCTACAGTGGCTCAATAGCGTGCTAAACACATAATGAATGACACAGAATGAATAGATTTAGAAATTACTTGGAAAATGCTATTTTAAATTTCAGGGGGACGAGGTCACGGAAGTCATGGAACTCCGAGCGGGGTAAAAGTTCAACCTTTCCTCCCTTGTGGAGGTCAACATTTTAAATTCATCAACATCATTTAAAAACTATATAGGTGTAATTGGCTTGTCCTGAATGCTATATAGGTGCATGTGCACTGCTCTGTGTACCTCCAAAATGACTTTCTAACACTTTTGAAGTCTCCATGAAGCAGAAAATTACTAAAGTCCAAAACATCATTGGTGCATCAAAGTTTCAAAAACGGTCAAAAATGGATAAAAATGAAAAAAAACACAAGTGCTACAGTGGCTTAATGCATGCTAAACACATAATGAATGACACAGAATGAATAGATTTACAAATTACTTGGAAAATGCTATTTTAAATTTCAGGGGGACGAGGTCACAGAAGTCATGGAACTCCGAGCGGGGTAAAAGTTC
Source organism: Lissotriton vulgaris (assembly GCF_964263255.1). NCBI lineage: Eukaryota > Metazoa > Chordata > Amphibia > Caudata > Salamandridae > Lissotriton > Lissotriton vulgaris. The sequence continues at coordinate 224,277 of NW_028246855.1, forward strand.
AACCTTTCCCCCCTTATAGAGGTCATAATTTTAATACATCAAAATCATTTAAAAACTATATAGGTGTAATTGCAGTGTCATGAATACAACCCACATGAATTTTAAACACATTAGGAGTATCTCTGATCAAATTAATCATTAAAATTCCAAAGCTCCACCAGTGGTTCAAAGTGGTCCAAAACGCTCAAAAATGGTGGAAAATGAAAACAATTCATCATTTCTGAGGCTTTATAATATTCCTAAGATAATGTATATCTTCAATTAGTTTTAAATCCCTTTATTTAAAAGTTTCTCTTTTGGGCTCCACTGGTGCAACGCCTCAAGTTTGAGAAGCTGCACCAGTGGAGCAAAAGCTACACTGGTGCAGCCGAAGCTGCACTGGTGTAACAGGAGTCAAGCTAATTTTCAGTATCAACCCTCATGACTGTTTTCAGGTCCCTGTAGCCACCAGGACCCATTATATATCTCAGGTGATATAGCAAGAGTGGCTAGGCCTCATTTCTAGCCTCCAGATACATGTCGGACTCCTATTTGTGGCATTCCGAGGTGTTTGGTGTCAAACTCATTTCTTCCATTATAGGCCATAGTCACCTCACGGAACCCACATTATCCCTCAGGTGATATAGCAACAATGTCTGAGACCTAATGATAGCATCCAGCCACCTGTATTAGTGATATTCGTTATATTTGTGTTCAGGGAGTCCTGTGTACCTCCAAAACGAATTTCTATCACTTTTGAAGTGTACCTGAGGCACTGAGCTGGGTAAAAGTTCAGCTTAAGGGCCCTCCCCATGGAGGTCAAAAACTGTATTACATCAAAATCATTTAAAAACTATATAGGTGTAATTGCAGTGTCCTGAATGCTATGTAACTGCATTTGCACTGTTCCGTGTACCTCCAAAATGAATTTCTAACACTTTTGAGTCTCCATACAGTGAAAAATGACTAAGTCCAAAAACATCATTTGTGCATCAAAGTGTTCAAAAAAGGTCAAAATTGGGTTAAAATTAAAAAAAACATAGTGCTACAGTGGCCCAATGGCATGCTAAACATATAATGAATGATACAGAATGAATAGTTTTACAAAAACATTGGAAAATTGTTATTTTAAATTTCAGGGGGACAAGGTCACGGAGGTCATGGAACTCCGAGCTGGGTAAAAGTTCAGCTTGAGGGCCCTCCCCATGGAGGTCAAAAATTGTATTACATCAAAATCATTTAAAAACTATATAGGTGTCATTGCAGTGTCCTGAATGCTATATAACTGCATTTGCACTGTTCTGTGCACCTCCAAAATGAATTTCTAACACTTTTGATGTTTCCATGAAGTGAAAAATGACCAAGTCCAAAAAGATCATTGGTGCATCAAAGTGTTCAAAAACGGTCAAAAATTGATAAAAATGAAAAATACCAACTGCTACAGTGGCTCAATAGCGTGCTAAACACATAATGAATGACACAGAATGAATAGATTTAGAAATTACTTGGAAAATGCTATTTTAAATTTCAGGGGGACGAGGTCACGGAAGTCATGGAACTCCGAGCGGGGTAAAAGTTCAACCTTTCCTCCCTTGTGGAGGTCAACATTTTAAATTCATCAACATCATTTAAAAACTATATAGGTGTAATTGGCTTGTCCTGAATGCTATATAGGTGCATGTGCACTGCTCTGTGTACCTCCAAAATGACTTTCTAACACTTTTGAAGTCTCCATGAAGCAGAAAATGACTAAAGTCCAAAACATCATTGGTGCATCAAAGTTTCAAAAACGGTCAAAAATGGATAAAAATGAAAAAAACCACAAGTGCTACAGTGGCTTAATGCATGCTAAACACATAATGAATGACACAGAATGAATAGATTTACAAATTACTTGGAAAATGCTATTTTAAATTTCAGGGGGACGAGGTCACAGAAGTCATGGAACTCCGAGCGGGGTAAAAGTTCAACCTTTCCCCCCTTATAGAGGTCATAATTTTAATACATCAAAATCATTTAAAAACTATATAGGTGTAATTGCAGTGTCATGAATACAACCCACATGAATTTTAAACACATTAGGAGTATCTCTGATCAAATTAATCATTAAAATTCCAAAGCTCCACCAGTGGTTCAAAGTGGTCCAAAACGCTCAAAAATGGTGGAAAATGAAAACAATTCATCATTTCTGAGGCTTTATAATATTCCTAAGATAATGTATATCTTCAATTAGTTTTAAATCCCTTTATTTAAAAGTTTCTCTTTTGGGCTCCACTGGTGCAACGCCTCAAGTCTGAGAAGCTGCACCAGTGGAGCAAAAGCTACACTGGTGCAGCCGAAGCTGCACTGGTGTAACAGGAGTCAAGCTAATTTTCAGTATCAACCCTCATGACTGTTTTCAGGTCCCTGTAGCCACCAGGACCCATTATATATCTCAGGTGATATAGCAAGAGTGGCTAGGCCTCATTTCTAGCCTCCAGATACATGTCGGACTCCTATTTGTGGCATTTCGAGGTGTTTGGTGTCAAACTCATTTCTTCCATTATAGGCCATAGTCACCTCACGGAACCCACATTATCCCTCAGGTGATATAGCAACAATGTCTGAGACCTAATGATAGCATCCAGCCACCTGTATTAGTGATATTCGTTATATTTGTGTTCAGGGAGTCCTGTGTACCTCCAAAACGAATTTCTATCACTTTTGAAGTGCACCTGAGGCACTGAGCTGGGTAAAAGTTCAGCTTAAGGGCCCTCCCCATGGAGGTCAAAAACTGTATTACATCAAAATCATTTAAAAACTATATAGGTGTAATTGCAGTGTCCTGAATGCTATGTAACTGCATTTGCACTGTTCCGTGTACCTCCAAAATGAATTTCTAACACTTTTGATGTTTCCATGAAGTGAAAAATGACCAAGTCCAAAAAGATCATTGGTGCATCAAAGTGTTCAAAAACGGTCAAAAATTGATAAAAATGAAAAATACCAACTGCTACAGTGGCTCAATAGCGTGCTAAACACATAATGAATGACACAGAATGAATAGATTTAGAAATTACTTGGAAAATGCTATTTTAAATTTCAGGGGGACGAGGTCACGGAAGTCATGGAACTCCGAGCGGGGTAAAAGTTCAACCTTTCCTCCCTTGTGGAGGTCAACTTTTTAAATCCATCAACATCATTTAAAAACTATATAGGTGTAATTGGCTTGTCCTGAATGCTATATAGGTGCATGTGCACTGTTCTGTGTACCTCCAAAATGACTTTCTAACACTTTTGAAGTCTCCATGAAGCAGAAAATGACTAAAGTCCAAAGACATCATTGGTGCATCAAAGTTTCAAAAACGGTCAAAAATGGATAAAAATGAAAAAAACACAAGTGCTACAGTGGCTTAATGCATGCTAAACACATAATGAATGACACAGAATGAATAGATTTACAAATTACTTGGAAAATGCTATTTTAAATTTCAGGGGGACGAGGTCACAGAAGTCATGGAACTCCGAGCGGGGTAAAAGTTCAACCTTTCCACCCTTATAGAGGTCATAATTTTAATACATCAAAATCATTTAAAAACTATATAGGTGTAATTGCAGTGTCATGAATACATCCCACATGAATTTTAAACACATTAGGAGTATCTCTGATCAAATTAATCATTAAAATCCCAAAGCTCCACCAGTGGTTCAAAGTGGTCCAAAACGCTCAAAAATGGTGGAAAATGAAAACAATTCATCATTTCTGAGGCTTTATAATATTCCTAAGATAATGGAAAGGGGCGACCATTCGGTCCCCCCGAACGTATGGTGGAGGACCCCGATCCCCCCGGGAGGCCATCTTGGGTGGGAGGCGAGTCTCGGCTGGTATGCCCGAAGCGGCGTAGCCGGGGCGCGCCTTTTTCCCGCCCTGGAGTGGGTTGTCCTAGGCACTGACGCGGACGGCCACGCCCTCGGAGGCAGGCGGAGGCGGGTTTACGCCCGCCCGAAGACGGATAAAAGGAGCAGCAAGTCAAGAAAGCATCCTCTTGTTCCTGTGCTCTGAAGCTGCACCTCCCCGCTGCACGTGAGCTCGAGACGGAACGAAGAGCCAATTTTGAGCGTTGTAATCTTTCCCTTTGTTTTACAGATATCTTCGCTTGAGAATGCCGGGCAAGAAGGTCGGAAAGCGGGTCGGGACCGATCAGATGCTCCGCATGCTCATAAAGGAGTTGGCCGATTTGAAGAAGCAGATGGCGGCTAAGAACGGGGAGGGAGGACCGAAGCGAGTCATCGGACCAGCTTTGCCAGGAGTAGTCCCTGGCGGGAGAGGCAAGAGGTCCAAAAGGGGGGCACTTGGGGGGGAAACCCCGGTTCCCGATACTCCACTTGAGGAGACAACACTGGTTCCGAAGGAGGGGCATCCGATCCCCGTGAACGGGGAAGATATGCCTCCCGAGTTGGCGGCGCAATTAGCAGCGTGGTTGGGAAAAGATAGTGAGGGCACCACGGCTGATGACGCCCGGGCAGTGTTGAGACAACTGCGGGAATCTAGAGAGGCTGTGAAGGCACCATCTTCTGTTCCCCCGCAGGTTCCGGCAGCTGAAGATGCAGCAGGCCCAAGCTCGGCGGCAAATGCAGCATCTAGTTCAGGTAAGCGGCCATTGCCGATTGCGGGGGAGGGGTCTGTACCTTCACGAAGGGAGAAAGTGGCCCAGCATGTTCCACTGGAAATTAAGGAAAAGATTTGGGCGAATAAGTATGTGAACATATTTTCTTTTCTTACCGACCATTACGAGATGGAGCATGTGAAGAGCCAAAAGGAGCTCATGCATCCGAGTGTTTGGCGCGCAAAGATGGCCGCCTTTAAGGTTGACGAAAGCATAGGTACTTGGGGCAGAGCGTGGGGCATTTTTACCTCCATCATGGGTGAGCGCAGGCCCGAATTGTTGACCGAGTTGCCTATTTACCAGTCACGTATCATGGAGTATTCTCTGGCGTACGAGGGCAATCAGTGGTTCTGTTATGACAATATTTTTAGAAAAGCTAAAGAGCATGACACAGCTCTACCATGGGATTGTTTCGACTCCATCTCGTGGCAGAAAATGGAGAGTTCAGGAATGTTAAAAGTGCCTTTGTCAGGGAGTAGCGGGGGTGAATCGTCCCGCCAATCCTCTGGGACACCCTTTCGGACGGGTGCAGGTAACGAGCACCACTCGAAGTCGAGTGGCAACACAGGTAAAAAGGGCATTTGTAGGAATTTTAACAGGGGAAAATGTACGAGGCCCCAGGGGTCATGCAAGTTCAGACATGAATGTGGAGGGTGTGGGCAGTCTTCCCATCCTGAGTCCATGTGCAGAGCCAAGACGGGTGATAATGAGGTCTGAAATAGTCCGAGGGGCGCCTCTACCTACCCCGATTGATACCATGGCAATGATTCCTTGGCTCAACGAATACCCGGATCATGCTTCCGCTGGGGTGTTGCGGGACGGGTTTTCATATGGTTTCCGCATCCCAGTGGGGGATTTTCAGGGTGTAGCACACTGTAACAACCAACTGTCGGTCTTGCAGCATACGGCGGTGGTACAGGCAAAGATTGGGAAAGAGGTGACTCAGGGTCGTGTCGCCGGTCCATTTGATTTGCCACCGGTTGCTAACTTTGTTTGTTCCCCTCTAGGGATGGTCCCCAAGAAGGACCCGGGTGAGTTTAGGCTAATACATAACTTGTCAGCCCCACGTGGGCTTTCCGTGAATGATGCGATAGACCCGGAAGTGTGTTCGGTGCGGTACGCATCTTTCGATGAGGCCGTCGCCATGCTGAATCGCCTGGGGCCCGGGGCGCTGATGACATCGAGTCAGCGTTCCGGTTGCTCCCGGTGCACCCAGACGATCAGCGTCTCCTTGGTTTTATGTTTCAGGGTCGCTATTACATGGATAGATGTATGCCGATGTGGTGCTCTATATCCTGTGCCTATTTTGAAAAATTCAGTTGTTTTCTGCAATGGGTATTCACAAGGAAGACGGGTTTTCAGCATGTTATGCATTATCTCGATGACTTTCTGTTCTTGGGGGCAGCTGGGGATCCCGAATGTGGACAGGCCTTACATGAATTCTGTGTCTTAATGAACCATTTTGGTGTGCCATTGGCGCCAGGTAAGACTGTGGGTCCCTCAACTTTGCTCGAGTTTCTCGGGATCGAGCTCGACTCGGAAGAAGGTTGTTTTAGATTACCCAGAGAAAAAGTGTTAAAATTCAGGGCATCCCTTGAAACATGTATTCGTGCAACGAAAGTGAATTTACATCAATTGCAACAAGTGGTGGGCCAGTTGAATTTTGCCCTGAGAGTAATGCCAATGGCCCGTCCCTTTTCCCGCTCGATTGCACAAGCCATGGTCGGCCTGAAGGAAGGACATCACCACACGAGGCTCTCGGCAGAGGTTCGCCAGGACATGCGTATTTGGTTGGCATTTCTGGCGGATTTCAATGGTCGAATTGTCTGGAACAAACCGGCGGTGTCCTCCGAGGAGCTGGGGCTGTGGACAGATTCGGCGGGGAGTATAGGTTTTGGCGCCATATTCGGTACGCAATGGTCGGCTCAAAAATGGCCGTCATGGTGGCACGAGTGCGGGCTGACGAGTAACATTGCTTTTCTCGAACTTTTCCCTATTTTGGTGGCCCTAAAAACATGGCCTGAGGGGTTCCGGGATCACTCTGTGGTGTTCTGGTCTGATAACATGACCGTGGTTGAGTGTATCAATAGTCAGGCAGCACGTTGCAGATGGATTCTGAGACTGCTCAAAGAAATTGTGTTATTGTGTATGCAGTTGAATGTGCTCTTTAGGGCACGACATGTCCCGGGGGTGTTGAATCAAGCGGCTGATGCGCTTTCTCGTTTCCGTATGCAGGCCTTCTGGGGTTTTCTGCCCACAGCGGACCCGGTGGCGGCACCCTTTCCCGAAGCTCTCTGGTCTCTCGGTGCCCCGAACTACAAAACCTCGTGGGAGAGAGTTTAGCACCCAGGACAAGGAAGGCATATGAAGGGGCGTTTCGTTCCTTTTTGGGTTCTGCTAGGGGGGAGCTTTGGGGCCAGGAAGAGCTTGTCGTAAAATTGTTGCTGTCTTTACATCAGGCAGGCAAATCAGTAGCTACGGCCCAGAGGCATCGGGCCGCCATTTCCTTTATGGCAAGGGCTCATGGGATCCAGGACCCGACAGCGTCTTTCGTGGTACAGAAAGCGCTACGTGGGTGGCAACGCCTGGAGGGTCGCAGAGTAGATGAGAGACACCCGATAGGTCTGGATAGATTGGCCCTGTTATTTTCTGTACTCCCTGCGACATGTTCATCCCAGTATGAAACAGTGTTATTCCGAGCCGCTTTTGCGCTAGCATTCCATGGGGCTATGCGAGTAAGCGAACTGGTGGCGAAGAACAAGCAGGATACGGTGGGGGACTGTGCCGAGAGCACATTCAGGTTAAGGTGGAGACGATGACTGTCTCGTTTGTCAGGTCCAAGACCGATCAGGGTGCGATTGGGGACTGCATAGTCATACATAGGATTCCCGGGTCTCCCATGTGCCCTGTTGTTTGCGTAGAGGAATATTTGGCGCAGAGGGTGGCATCATGGGGGGGGACCTTGTTGAGACACGCTGACGCCACCCCACTGACGAGGTTTCAGTTCCAGCGGGTGCTTGCGATGTCAATTTCGGCCGCGGGCTTGAACCCCGGCGAGTTCGGGACCCATTCCTTTCGGATAGGGGCTGCTACTGAGGCTACAGCCAGGGGTCTGAGTGTGGAAAAAGTGAAACGTTTGGGGCGTTGGTCCTCGAATTGTTACAAAAGGTATGTGCGGTTGCACATGTTGTGAAGCTGTAATGATGTACTCACGCTTCTTGTTTTTGTTTGGTTTACAGTTTCGCAAGCTTACGAGGCGGGGCGTACTGTGCAGTCGACCTGACACCTGGGAACCAGCGGTCAGACATCACCGGCTGTGGAAAGAGAGGTGTGGGTCGTGGGCCACTCATACGTGAGGCGTGCCGCGGACGTATTCAAAGCAGGTGACATGATTCACATGGCTGGGGAATATGGGTACAGGGTGACCTTCTACGGAAGGGGCGGGCTCTGTATTGACCAGTTTCAATCCTTTTTCGAGGGTTTGTTAGGGCGGACGAGGTCACCGCCGTCTATAATCATAGTCCATCTTGGGGGCAATGATTTGGTGGCCACTGGTAGACGACTTCTTCTCGAGGCAATACTCTCCACAGTAAGTTGGTTGGCGAGAAGAGTTCCAGGGTGCACAATTGCATGGTCCCATATGATTCCACGGAAAGTGTGGCGGGGGGCGAATTCGGTTTCTGCTCTGAATCACTCAGTGAAGAAAGTAAATAACAAATTGGGTAGATTGTTTCGTTCAAGTGCACTGCATTCTATTCCGCATGGTTGTATTAAGGGGGACAGTATGTATCTGGGAGATGGGGTCCATTTGTCCCGGGTGGGGAATTAGTTACTCATAGGAGACTTCATAGCTTGGCTAAAGAGTTTAAAACATGACCTTTAGGCAGGAGTTGTTGTGGGGGGTCCGGATAGCCGGTCAACTATCCGGCCTGTGGCGGTAAGGTCATGATCGGTGAGCAGTAATTGGAAGATCCCTATGGGGGGCGTCACCCATTACGGATGGGAGCGCTCGGGGGAGGTGGCCATTGGCCCCTCAACGGGGAGGCGGTCCGTTCTAAGGATGGGCCGCCGGAAGGAAAGGAAAGGCGGTCAAGGCCCCTTCCTGGATAGGAGGGGCTACGGGCCCTCCTGGGGAATTTCCCGGGGCCAGGACATCTGCGACGGCAGATGGGGTAAGTTGTGTGGGGTTCGGGAGGGGGTTTATGCTACCTTTTAGACACCTCACACGAGTCCTCGGTCGACCGTTAACTGGCATCGAGTTCATTGGGGCCCCCGTCAAGTCAAAGGGAAATTGGTAGATGCACTTGAGGTACGCCTCTGTGCGGTCGCTCCCCTCACAAGTGAGGGGGGTATTTCTGGTTTAGGGATCTGACACCGGTTACGACCTTGCCGTTGGCCCTTAACGTTAGGATGTACAATTTCAAGTCAAATGTTTTGTAGGATGTTAGTTCGGCTAGGAGAACCTTTGTATTAGAGATTTGTTAAGGTTAGCCAAACATGGTAATGTGGAAATGAAATTGTACATAATATGAAACTGTTATTTTAATGTTTTAATTTTGTTTCATATTTTAATAAATACGGCCGGGAGGGTCACTCCCTCCCGCCTTCCAAAAGTTCAGAACCGTTTCCGGTTTCCCATCCTTGGGGTTTGTGTCGAGAGGGGGTGGCGGGTATCTCAGCCATATGGAAAGGGGCGACCATTCGGTCCCCCCGAACGTATGGTGGAGGACCCCGATCCCCCCGGGAGGCCATCTTGGGCGGGAGGCGAGTCTCGGCTGGTATGCCCGAAGCGGCGTAGCCGGGGCGCGCCTTTTTCCCGCCCTGGAGTGGGTTGTCCTAGGCACTGACGCGGACGGCCACGCCCTCGGAGGCAGGCGGAGGCGGGTTTACGCCCGCCCGAAGACGGATAAAAGGAGCAGCAAGTCAAGAAAGCATCCTCTTGTTCCTGTGCTCTGAAGCTGCACCTCCCGGCTGCACGTGAGCTCGAGACGGAACGAAGAGCCAAAATATACCCACCCACCAGCCCCTGAAGACAGCAATTTGTTTCTAAATAAAGTTGGAAGATGTTAACCGTATTTCTTACAGGTTGGGATGAGTGTTGTGTTATTTCGAGTATGCAATAAAGGAGAATGCTCAATTTACTGTATGGTTGTTTTAAAATAAAGTAATGTTGCATTAGTGTGGATCAGTAATCATACGTAACAAGTTATGATCGCCTTCTTTGTTTTCATTAGTACTTTTAGCCATTTGTCGTATTTATTTTGGTCGGGCGGTAAGGTCATGATCGGTGAGCAGTAATTGGAAGATCCCTATGGGGGGCGTCACCCATTACGGAAGGGAGCGCTCGGGGGAGGTGGCCATTGGCCCCTCAACGGGGAGGCGGTCCCTTCTAAGGATGGGCCGCCGGAAGGAAAGGAAAGGCGGTCAAGGCCCCTTCCTGGATAGGAGGGGCTACGGGCCCTCCTGGGGAATTTCCCGGGGCCAGGACATCTGCGACGGCAGATGGGGTAAGTTGTGTGGGGTTCGGGAGGGGGTTTACGCTACCTTTTAGACACCTCACACGAGTCCTCGGTCGACCGTTAACTGGCATCGAGTTCATTGGGGCCCCCGTCAAGTCAAAGGGAAATTGGTAGATGCACTTGAGGTACGCCTCTGTGTGGTCGCTCCCCTCACAAGTGAGGGGGGTATTTCTGGTTTAGGGATCTGACACCGGTTACGACCTTGCCGTTGGCCCTTAACGTTAGGATGTACAATTTCAAGTCAAATGTTTTGTAGGATGTTAGTTCGGCTAGGAGAACCTTTGTATTAGAGATTTGTTAAGGTTAGCCAAAGATCGTAATGTGGAAATGAAATTGTACATAATATGAAACTGTTATTTTAATGTTTTAATTTTGTTTCATATTTTAATAAATACGGCCGGGAGGGTCACTCCGTCCCACCTTCCAAAAGTTCAGAACCGTTTCCGGTTTCCCATCCTTGGGGTTTGTGTCGAGAGGGGGTGGCGGGTATCTCAGCCATATGTATATCTTCAATTAGTTTTAAATCCCTTTATTTAAAAGTTTCTCTTTTGGGCTCCACTGGTGCAACGCCTCAAGTCTGAGAAGCTGCACCAGTGGAGCAAAAGCTACACTGGTGCAGCCGAAGCTGCACTGGTGTAACAGGAGTCAAGCTAATTTTCAGTATCAACCCTCATGACTGTTTTCAGGTCCCTGTAGCCACCAGGACCCATTATATATCTCAGGTGATATAGCAAGAGTGGCTAGGCCTCATTTCTAGCCTCCAGATACATGTCGGACTCCTATTTGTGACATTTCGAGGTACTTGGTGTCAAACTCATTTCTTCCATTATAGGCCATAGTCACCTCACGGAACCCACATTATCCCTCAGGTGATATAGCAACAATGTCTGAGACCTAATGATAGCATCCAGCCACCTGTTTTAGTGATATTCGTTATATTTGTGTTCAGGGAGTCCTGTGTACCTCCAAAACGAATTTCTAACACTTTTGAAGTGTACCTGAGGCACTGAGCTGGGTAAAAGTTCAGCTTAAGGGCCCTCCCCATGGATGTCAAAAACTGTATTACATCAAAATCATTTAAAAACTATATAGGTGTAATTGCAGTGTCCTGAATGCTATGTAACTGCATTTCCACTGTTCCGTGTACCTCCAAAATGAATTTCTAACACTTTTGAGACTCCATACAGTGAAAAATGACTAAGTCCAAAAACATCATTTGTGCATCAAAGTGTTCAAAAAAGGTCAAAATTGGGTTAAAATTAAAAAAAACATAGTGCTACATTGGCCCAATGGCATGCTAAACATATAATGAATGATACAGAATGAATAGTTTTACAAAAACATTGGAAAATTGTTATTTTAAATTTCAGGGGGACAAGGTCACGGAGGTCATGAAACTCCGAGCTGGATAAAAGTTCAGCTTGAGGGCCATCCCCATGGAGGTCAAAAATTGTATTACATCAAAATCATTTAAAAACGATATAGGTGTCATTGCAGTGTCCTGGATGCTATATAACTGCATTTGCACTGTTCTGTGCACCTCCAAAATGAATTTCTAACACTTTTGAAGTCTCCATGAAATGAAAAATGACCAAGTCCAAAAAGATCATTGGTGAATCAAAGTGTTCAAAAACGGTCAAAAATGGATAAAAATGAAAAATACCAACTGCTACAGTGGCTCAATAGCGTGCTAAACACATAATGAATGACACAGAATGAATAGATTTAGAAATTACTTGGAAAATGCTATTTTAAATTTCAGGGGGACGAGGTCACGGAAGTCATGGAACTCCGAGCGTGGTAAAAGTTCAACCTTTCCTCCCTTGTGGAGGTCAACATTTTAAATTCATCAAAATCATTTAAAAACTATATAGGTGTACTTGGCTTGTCCTGAATGCTATATAGGTGCATGTGCACTGTTCTGTGTACCTCCAAAATGACTTTCTAACACTTTTGAAGTCTCCATGAAGCAGAAAATGACTAAAGTCCAAAGACATCATTGGTGCATCAAAGTTTCAAAAACGGTCAAAAATGGATAAAAATGAAAAAAAACAGTGGCTTAATGCATGCTAAACACATAATGAATGACAAAGAATGAATAGATTTACAAATTACTTGGAAAATGCTATTTTAAATTTCAGGGGGACGAGGTCACAGAAGTCATGGAACTCCGAGGGGGGTAAAAGTTCAACCTTTCCCCCCTTATAGAGGTCATCATTTTAATACATCAAAATCATTTAAAAACTATATAGGTGTAATTGCAGTGTCTTGAATACATCCCACATGAATTTTAAACACATTAGGAGTATCTCTGATCAAATTAATCATTAAAATCCCAAAGCTCCACCAGTGGTTCAAAGTGGTCCAAAACGCTCAAAAATGGTGGAAAATGAAAACAATTCATCATTTCTGAGGCTTTATAATATTCCTTAGATAATGAATATCTTCAATTAGTTTTAAATCCCTTTATTAAAAAGTTTCTCTTTTGTGCTCCACTGGTGCAACGCCTCAAGTCTGAGAAGCTGCACCAGTGGAGCAAAAGCTACACTGGTGCAGCCGAAGCTGCACTGGTGTAACAGGAGTCAAGCTAATTTTCAGTATCAACCCTCATGACTGTTTTCAGGTCCCTGTAGCCACCAGGACCCATTATATATCTCAGGTGATATAGCAAGAGTGGCTAGGCCTCATTTCTAGCCTCCAGGTACATGTCGGACTCCTATTTGTGACATTTCGAGGTGTTTGGTGTCAAACTCATTATTTCCATTATAGGCCATAGTCACCTCACGGAACCCACATTATCCCTCAGGTGATATAGCAGCAATGTCTGAGACCTAATGATAGCATCCAGAAACCTGTTTAAGTGATATTCGTTATATTTGTGTTCAGGGAGTCCTGTGTACCTCCAAAACGAATTTCTAACACTTTTGAAGTGTACCTGAGGCACTGAGCTGGGTAAAAGTTCAGCTTAAGGGCCCTCCCCATGGAGGTCAAAAACTGTATTACATCAAAATCATTTAAAAACTATATAGGTGTAATTGCAGTGTCCTGAATGCTATGTAACTGCATTTGCACTGTTCTGTGTACCTCCAAAATGAATTTCTAACACTTTTGAGTCTCCATACAGTGAAAAATGACTAAGTCCAAAAACATAATTGGTGCATCAAAGTGTTCAAAAAAGGTCAAAATTGGATTAAAATTAAAAAAAACATAGTGCTACAGTGGCCCAATGGCATGCTAAACATATAATTAATGATACAGATTGAATAGTTTTACAAAAACATTGGAAAAGTGTTATTTTAAATTTCAGGGGGACAAGGTCACGGAGGTCATGGAACTCCAAGCTGGGTAAAAGTTCAGCTTGAGGGCCCTCCCCATGGAGGTCAAAAATTGTATTACATCAAAATCATTTAAAAAATATATAGGTGTCATTGCAGTGTCCTGAATGGTATATAACTGCATTTGCATTGTTCTGTGCACCTCCAAAATGTATTTCTAACACTTTTGAAGTCTCCATGAAGTGAAAAATGACCAAGTCCAAAAAAATCATTGGTGCATCAAAGTGTTCAAAAACGGTCAAAAATGGATAAAAATGAAAAATACCAACTGCTACAGTGGCTCAATAGCGTGCTAAACACATAATGAATGACACAGAATGAATAGATTTAGAAATTACTTGGAAAATGCTATTTTAAATTTCAGGGGGACGAGGTCACGGAAGTCATGGAACTCCGAGCGGGGTAAAAGTTCAACCTTTCCTCCCTTGTGGAGGTCAACATTTTAAATTCATCAAAATCATTTAAAAACTATATAGGTGTAATTGGCTTGTCCTGATTGCTATATAGGTGCATGTGCACTGTTCTGTGTACCTCCAAAATGACTTTCTAACACTTTTGAAGTCTCCATGAAGCAGAAAATGACTAAAGTCCAAAGACATCATTGGTGCATCAAAGTTTCAAAAACGGTCAAAAATGGATAAAAATGAAAAAAAACACAAGTGCTACAGTGGCTTAATGCATGCTAAACACATAATGAATGACACAGAATGAATAGATTTACAAATTACTTGGACAATGCTATTTTAAATTTCAGGGGGACGAGGTCACAGAAGTCATGGAACTCCGAGCGGGGTAAAAGTTCAACCTTTCCCCCCTTATAGAGGTCATCATTTTAATACATAAAAATCATTTAAAAACTATATAGGTGTAATTGCAGTGTCTTGAATACATCCCACATGAATTCTAAACACATTAGGAGTATCTCTGATCAAATTAATCATTAAAATCCCAAAGCTCCACCAGTTGTTCAAAGTGGTCCAAAACGCTCAAAAATGGTGGAAAATGAAAACAATTCATCATTTCTGAGGCTTTATAATATTCCTAAGATAATGTATATCTTCAATTAGTTTTAAATCCCTTTATTTAAAAGTTTCTCTTTTGGGCTCCACTGGTGCAACGCCTCAAGTCTGAGAAGCTGCACCAGTGGAGCAAAAGCTACACTGGTGCAGCCGAAGCTGGACTGGTGTAACAGGAGTCAAGCTAATTTTCAGTATCAACCCTCATGACTGTTTTCAGGTCCCTGTAGCCACCAGGACCCATTATATATCTCAGGTGATATAGCAAGAGTGGCTAGGCCTCATTTCTAGCCTCCAGGTACATGTCGGACTCCTATTTGTGACATTTCGAGGTGTTTGGTGTCAAACTCATTTCTTCCATTATAGGCCATAGTCACCTCACGGAACCCACATTATCCCTCAGGTGATATAGCAACAATGTCTGAGACCTAATGATAGCATCCAGCCACCTGTTTTAGTGATATTCGTTATATTTGTGTTCAGGGAGTCTTGTGTACCTCCAAAACGAATTTCTAACACTTTTGAAGTGTACCTGAGGCACTGAGCTGGGTAAAAGTTCAGCTTAAGGGCCCTCCCCATGGAGGTCAAAAACTGTATTACATCAAAATCATTTAAAAACTATATAGGTGTAATTGCAGTGTCCTGAATGCTATGTAACTGCATTTGCACTGTTTCGTTTACCTCCAAAATGAATTTCTAACACTTTTGAGTCTCCATACAGTGAAAAATGACTAAGTCCAAAAACATGACTTGTGCATCAAAGTGTTCAAAAAGGTCAAAATTGGGTTAAAATTAAAAAACACATAGTGCTACAGTGGCCCAATGGCATGCTAAACATATAATGAATGATACAGAATGAATAGTTTTACAAAAACATTGGAAAATTGTTATTTTAAATTTCAGGGGGACAAGGTCACGGAGGTCATGGAACTCCAAGCTGGGTAAAAGTTCAGCTTGAGGGCCCTCCCCATGGAGGTCAAAAATTGTATTACATCAAAATCATTTAAAAAATATATAGGTGTCATTGCAGTGTCCTGAATGCTATATAACTGCATTTGCACTGTTCTGTGCACCTCCAAAATTAATTTCTAATACTTTTGAAGTCTCCATGAAGTGAAAAATGACCAAGTCCAAAAAGATCATTGGTGCATCAAAGTGTTCAAAAACGGTCAAAAATGGATAAAAATGAAAAATGCCAACTGCTACAGTGGCTCAATAGCGTGCTAAACACATAATGAATGACACAGAATGAATAGATTTAGAAATTACTTGGAAAATGCTATTTTAAATTTCAGGGGGACGAGGTCACGGAAGTCATGGAACACCGAGTGGGGTAAAAGTTCAACCTTTCCTCCCTTGTGGAGGTCAACATTTTAAATTCATCAAAATCATTTAAAAACTATATAGGTGTAATTGGCTTTTCCTGAATGCTATATAGGTGCATGTGCACTGTTCTGTGTACCTCCAAAATGACTTTCTAACACTTTTGAAGTCTCCATGAAGCAGAAAATGACTAAAGTCTAAAGACATCATTGGTGCATCAAAGTTTCAAAAACGGTCAAAAATGGATAAAAATGAAAAAAAAAACACAAGTGCTACAGTGGCTTAATGCATGCTAAACACATAATGAATGACACAGAATGAATAGATTTACAAATTACTTGGAAAATGCTATTTTAAATTTCAGGGGGACGAGGTCACAGAAGTCATGGAACTCCGAGCGGGGTAAAAGTTCAACCTTTCCCCCCTTATAGAGGTCATAATTTTAATACATCAAAATCATTTAAAAACGATATAGGTGTAATTGCAGTGTCATGAATACATCCCACATGAATTTTAAACACATTAGGAGTATCTCTGATCAAATTAATCATTAAAATCCCAAAGCTCCACCAGTGGTTCAAAGTGGTCCAAAACGCTCAGAAATGGTGGAAAATGAAAACAATTCATCATTTCTGAGGCTTTATAATATTCCTAAGATAATGTATATTCTCAATTAGTTTTAAATCCCTTTATTAAAAAGTTTCTCTTTTGGGCTCCACTGGTGCAACGCCTCAAGTCTGAGAAGCTGCACCAGTGGAGCAAAAGCTACACTGGTGCAGCCGAAGCTGCACTGGTGTAACAGGAGTCAAGCTAATTTTCAGTATCAACCCTCATGACTGTTTTCAGGTCCCTGTAGCCACTAGGACCCATTATATATCTCAGGTGATATAGCAAGAGTGGCTAGGCCTCATTTCTAGCCTCCAGATACATGTCGGACTCCTATTTGTGGCATTTCGAGGTGTTTGGTGTCAAACTCATTTCTTCCATTATAGGCCATAGTCACCTCACGGAACCCACATTATCCCTCAGGTGATATAGCAACAATGTCTGAGACCTAATGATAGCATCCAGCCACCTGTTTTAGTGATATTCGTTATATTTGTGTTCAGGGAGTCCTGTGTACCTCCAAAACGAATTTCTATCACTTTTGAAGTGTACCTGAGGCACTGAGCTGGGTAAAAGTTCAGCTTAAGGGCCCTCCCCATGGAGGTCAAAAACTGTATTACATCAAAATAATTTAAAAACTATATAGGTGTAATTGCAGTGTCCTGAATGCTATGTAGCTGCATTTGCACTGTTCCGTGTACCTCCAAAATGAATTTCTAACACTTTTGAGTCTCCATACAGTGAAAAATGACTAAGTCCAAAAACATCATTTGTGCATCAAAGTGTTCAAAAAAGTTCAAAATTGGGTTAAAATAAAAAAAACATAGTGCTACAGTGGCCCAATGGCATGCTAAACATATAATGAATGATACAGAATGAAAAGTTTTACAAAAACATTGGAAAATTGTTATTTTAAATTTCAGGGGGACAAGGTCACGGAGGTCATGGAACTCCGAGCTGGGTAAAAGTTCAGCTTGAGGGCCCTCCCCATGGAGGTCAAAAATTGTATTACATCAAAATCATTTAAAAACTATATAGGTGTCATTGCAGTGTCCTGAATGCTATATAACTGCATTTGCACTGTTCTGTGCACCTCCAAAATGAATTTCTAACACTTTTGAAGTCTCCATGAAGTGAAAAATGACCAAGTCCAAAAAGATCATTGGTGCATCAAAGTGTTCAAAAACGGTCAAAAATTGATAAAAATGAAAAATACCAACTGCTACAGTGGCTCAATAGCGTGCTAAACACATAATGAATGACACAGAATGAATAGATTTAGAAAGTACTTGGAAAATGCTATTTTAAATTTCAGGGGGACGAGGTCACGGAAGTCATGGAACTCCGAGCGGGGTAAAAGTTCAACCTTTCCTCCCTTGTGGAGGTCAACATTTTAAATTCATCAACATCATTTAAAAACTATATAGGTGTAATTGGCTTGTCCTGAATGCTATATAGGTGCATGTGCACTGCTCTGTGTACCTCCAAAATGACTTTCTAACACTTTTGAAGTCTCCATGAAGCAGAAAATGACTAAAGTCCAAAACATCATTGGTGCATCAAAGTTTCAAAAACGGTCAAAAATGGATAAAAATGAAAAAAAACACAAGTGCTACAGTGGCTTAATGCATGCTAAACACATAATGAATGACACAGAATGAATAGATTTACAAATTACTTGGAAAATGCTATTTTAAATTTCAGGGGGACGAGGTCACAGAAGTCATGGAACTCCGAGCGGGGTAAAAGTTCAACCTTTCCCCCCTTATAGAGGTCATAATTTTAATACATCAAAATCATTTAAAAACTATATAGGTGTAATTGCAGTGTCACGAATACAACCCACATGAATTTTAAACACATTAGGAGTATCTCTGATCAAATTAATCATTAAAATTCCTAAGCTCCACCAGTGGTTCAAAGTGGTCCAAAACGCTCAAAAATGGTGGAAAATGAAAACAATTCATCATTTCTGAGGCTTTATAATATTCCTAAGATAATGTATATCTTCAATTAGTTTTAAATCCCTTTATTTAAAAGTTTCTCTTTTGGGCTCCACTGGTGCAACGCCTCAAGTCTGAGAAGCTGCACCAGTGGAGCAAAAGCTACACTGGTGCAGCCGAAGCTGCACTGGTGTAACAGGAGTCAAGCTAATTTTCAGTATCAACCCTCATGACTGTTTTCAGGTCCCTGTAGCCACCAGGACCCATTATATATCTCAGGTGATATAGCAAGAGTGGCTAGGCCTCATTTCTAGCCTCCAGATACAGGTCGGACTCCTATTTGTGGCATTTCGAGGTGTTTGGTGTCAAACTCATTTCTTCCATTATAGGCCATAGTCACCTCACGGAACCCACATTATCCCTCAGGTGATATAGCAACAATGTCTGAGACCTAATGATAGCATCCAGCCACCTGTATTAGTGATATTCGTTATATTTGTGTTCAGGGAGTCCTGTGTACCTCCAAAACGAATTTCTATCACTTTTGAAGTGTACCTGAGGCACTGAGCTGGGTAAAAGTTCAGCTTAAGGGCCCTCCCCATGGAGGTCAAAAACTGTATTACATCAAAATCATTTAAAAACTATATAGGTGTAATTGCAGTGTCCTGAATGCTATGTAACTGCATTTGCACTGTTTCGTGTACCTCCAAAATGAATTTCTAACACTTTTGAGTCTCCATACAGTGAAAAATGACTAAGTCCAAAAACATCATTTGTGCATCAAAGTGTTCAAAAAAGGTCAAAATTGGGTTAAAATTTAAAAAACATAGTGCTACAGTGGCCCAATGGCATGCTAAACATATAATGAATGATACAGAATGAATAGTTTTACAAAAACATTGGAAAATTGTTATTTTAAATTTCAGGGGGACAAGGTCACGGAGGTCATGGAACTCCGAGCTGGGTAAAAGTTCAGCTTGAGGGCCCTCCCCATGGAGGTCAAAAATTGTATTACATCAAAATCATTTAAAAACTATATAGGTGTCATTGCAGTGTCCTGAATGCTATATAACTGCATTTGCACTGTTCTGTGCACCTCCAAAATGAATTTCTAACACTTTTGATGTTTCCATGAAGTGAAAAATGACCAAGTCCAAAAAGATCATTGGTGCATCAAAGTGTTCAAAAACGGTCAAAAATTGATAAAAATGAAAAATACCAACTGCTACAGTGGCTCAATAGCGTGCTAAACACATAATGAATGACACAGAATGAATAGATTTAGAAATTACTTGGAAAATGCTATTTTAAATTTCAGGGGGACGAGGTCACGGAAGTCATGGAACTCCGAGCAGGGTAAAAG
The DNA here is from genome assembly GCF_964263255.1 of Lissotriton vulgaris. Taxonomy (NCBI): domain Eukaryota; kingdom Metazoa; phylum Chordata; class Amphibia; order Caudata; family Salamandridae; genus Lissotriton; species Lissotriton vulgaris. The sequence continues at coordinate 244,007 of NW_028246855.1, forward strand.
TTCAACCTTTCCTCCCTTGTGGAGGTCAACATTTTAAATTCATCAACATCATTTAAAAACTATATAGGTGTAATTGGCTTGTCCTGAATGCTATATAGGTGCATGTGCACTGCTCTGTGTACCTCCAAAATGACTTTCTAACACTTTTGAAGTCTCCATGAAGCAGAAAATGACTAAAGTCCAAAACATCATTGGTGCATCAAAGTTTCAAAAACGGTCAAAAATGGATAAAAATGAAAAAAAACACAAATGCTACAGTGGCTTAATGCATGCTAAACACATAATGAATGACACAGAATGAATTGATTTACAAATTACTTGGAAAATGCTATTTTAAATTTCAGGGGGACGAGGTCACAGAAGTCATGGAACTCTGAGCGGGGTAAAAGTTCAACCTTTCCCCCCTTATAGAGGTCATAATTTTAATACATCAAAATCATTTAAAAACTATATAGGTGTAATTGCAGTGTCATGAATACATCCCACATGAATTTTAAACACATTAGGAGTATCTCTGATCAAATTAATCATTAAAATCCCAAAGCTCCACCAGTGGTTCAAAGTGGTCCAAAACGCTCAGAAATGGTGGAAAATGAAAACAATTCATCATTTCTGAGGCTTTATAATATTCCTAAGATAATGTATATCTTCAATTAGTTTTAAATCCCTTTATTAAAAAGTTTCTCTTTTGGGCTCCACTGGTGCAACGCCTCAAGTCTGAGAAGCTGCACCAGTGGAGCAAAAGCTACACTGGTGCAGCCGAAGCTGCACTGGTGTAACAGGAGTCAAGCTAATTTTCAGTATCAACCCTCATGACTGTTTTCAGGTCCCTGTAGCCACTAGGACCCATTATATATCTCAGGTGATATAGCAAGAGTGGCTAGGCCTCATTTCTAGCCTCCAGATACATGTCGGACTCCTATTTGTGGCATTTCGAGGTGTTTGGTGTCAAACTCATTTCTTCCATTATAGGCCATAGTAACCTCACGGAACCCACATTATCCCTCAGGTGATATAGCAACAATGTCTGAGACCTAATGATAGCATCCAGCCACCTGTTTTAGTGATATTCGTTATATGTGTTCAAGGAGTCCTGTGTACCTCCAAAACGAATTTCTATCACTTTTGAAGTGTACCTGAGGCACTGAGCTGGGTAAAAGTTCAGCTTAAGGGCCCTCCCCATGGAGGTCAAAAACTGTATTACATCAAAATAATTTAAAAACTATATAGGTGTAATTGCAGTGTCCTGAATGCTATGTAACTGCATTTGCACTGTTCCGTGTACCTCCAAAATGAATTTCTAACACTTTTGAGTCTCCATACAGTGAAAAATGACTAAGTCCAAAAACATCATTTGTGCATCAAAGTGTTCAAAAAAGGTCAAAATTGGGTTAAAATAAAAAAAACATAGTGCTACAGTGGCCCAATGGCATGCTAAACATATAATGAATGATACAGAATGAAAAGTTTTACAAAAACATTGGAAAATTGTTATTTTAAATTTCAGGGGGACAAGGTCACGGAGGTCATGGAACTCCGAGCTGGGTAAAAGTTCAGCTTGAGGGCCCTCCCCATGGAGGTCAAAAATTGTATTACATCAAAATCATTTAAAAACTATATAGGTGTCATTGCAGTGTCCTGAATGCTATATAACTGCATTTGCACTGTTCTGTGCACCTCCAAAATGAATTTCTAACACTTTTGATGTTTCCATGAAGTGAAAAATGACCAAGTCCAAAAAGATCATTGGTGCATCAAAGTGTTCAAAAACGGTCAAAAATTGATAAAAATGAAAAATACCAACTGCTACAGTGGCTCAATAGCGTGCTAAACACATAATGAATGACACAGAATGAATAGATTTAGAAATTACTTGGAAAATGCTATTTTAAATTTCAGGGGGACGAGGTCACGGAAGTCATGGAACTCCGAACGGGGTAAAAGTTCAACCTTTCCTCCCTTGTGGAGGTCAACATTTTAAATTCATCAACATCATTTAAAAACTATATAGGTGTAATTGGCTTGTCCTGAATGCTATATAGGTGCATGTGCACTGCTCTGTGTACCTCCAAAATGACTTTCTAACACTTTTGAAGTCTCCATGAAGCAGAAAATGACTAAAGTCCAAAACATCATTGGTGCATCAGAGTTTCAAAAACGGTCAAAAATGGATAAAAATGAAAAAAAACACAAGTGCTACAGTGGCTTAATGCATGCTAAACACATAATGAATGACACAGAATGAATAGATTTACAAATTACTTGGAAAATGCTATTTTAAATTTCAGGGGGACGAGGTCACAGAAGTCATGGAACTCCGAGCGGGGTAAAAGTTCAACCTTTCCCCCCTTATAGAGGTCATAATTTTAATACATCAAAATCATTTAAAAACTATATAGGTGTAATTGCAGTGTCATGAATACAACCCACATGAATTTTAAACACATTAGGAGTATCTCTGATCAAATTAATCATTAAAATTCCAAAGCTCCACCAGTGGTTCAAAGTGGTCCAAAACGCTCAAAAATTGTGGAAAATGAAAACAATTCATCATTTCTGAGGCTTTATAATATTCCTAAGATAATGTATATCTTCAATTAGTTTTAAATCCCTTTATTTAAAAGTTTCTCTTTTGGGCTCCACGGGTGCAACGCCTCAAGTCTGAGAAGCTGCACCAGTGGAGCAAAAGCTACACTGGTGCAGCCGAAGCTGCACTGGTGTAACAGGAGTCAAGCTAATTTTCAGTATCAACCCTCATGACTGTTTTCAGGTCCCTGTAGCCACCAGGACCCATTATATATCTCAGGTGATATAGCAAGAGTGGCTAGGCCTCATTTCTAGCCTCCAGATACATGCCGGACTCCTATTTGTGGCATTTCGAGGTGTTTGGTGTCAAACTCATTTCTTCCATTATAGGCCATAGTCACCTCACGGAACCCACATTATCCCTCAGGTGATATAGCAACAATGTCTGAGACCTAATGATAGCATCCAGCCACCTGTATTAGTGATATTCGTTATATTTGTGTTCAGGGAGTCCTGTGTACCTCCAAAACGAATTTCTATCACTTTTGAAGTGTACCTGAGGCACTGAGCTGGGTAAAAGTTCAGCTTAAGGGCCCTCCCCATGGAGGTCAAAAACTGTATTACATCAAAATCATTTAAAAACTATATAGGTGTAATTGCAGTGTCCTGAATGCTATGTAACTGCATTTGCACTGTTCCGTGTACCTCCAAAATGAATTTCTAACACTTTTGAGTCTCCATACAGTGAAAAATGACTAAGTCCAAAAACATCATTTGTGCATCAAAGTGTTCAAAAAAGGTCAAAATTGGGTTAAAATTTAAAAAACATAGTGCTACAGTGGCCCAATGGCATGCTAAACATATAATGAATTATACAGAATGAATAGTTTTACAAAAACATTGGAAAATTGTTATTTTAAATTTCAGGGGGACAAGGTCACGGAGGTCATGGAACTCCGAGCTGGGTAAAAGTTCAGCTTGAGGGCCCTCCCCATGGAGGTCAAAAATTGTATTACATCAAAATCATTTAAAAACTATATAGGTGTCATTGCAGTGTCCTGAATGCTATATAACTGCATTTGCACTGTTCTGTGCACCTCCAAAATGAATTTCTAACACTTTTGATGTTTCCATGAAGTGAAAAATGACCAAGTCCAAAAAGATCATTGGTGCATCAAAGTGTTCAAAAACGGTCAAAAATTGATAAAAATGAAAAATACCAACTGCTACAGTGGCTCAATAGCGTGCTAAACACATAATGAATGACACAGAATGAATAGATTAACCGCCAGATTCATCATTCTCCCGTTTTGCGAGGCCCTAATAGCGATTCATAGCGAATCGCTATTAAGGACTCGCAAAACGGGATTCATGTAGGAAGCGCAATACTTTTTGCGATTCCTACACATTCTTTATTTGCGATTAGCAAATTGCTAATCGCAAATAAGGAAAAACTCCCCATGCATTCCTATGGGCCAAAAGGCCCATAGGAATGAATGGTGAGTATTCCTTATTTGCGATTAGCAATTTGCTAATCGCAAATAAGATAGCGATTTGAAGGGTGCCAGGGGTGTCCAAAGGACACCCTGTAGCACCCCTCAAATGATCTGTGACACAGGTGTTGCACACACACATGTCCAAAGGACATGTGTGTGTGTAACATGCAACTCAGAAAAATGCATTTAAATGCATTTTTCTGAGTTTTCGCAATTTACTGCAAGGTCTGACCTGGCGGTAAATTGCGCCTAGAAATTGCGATTTCGCAAATTTAAATAGGATGTTGAATTGCATTTAAGGAATCTCAAATAGAGATTCCTTAAATGTCATTCCTCGCAAAATTGCGAGATCGCAATTAGCGATTTTTACATTTGGGATGCTGAATCCCAAATGCAAAAATCGCTCTCGCAAAGGGCCGGATTCTCAGAATCTGGCCCTTTGCGATCGCAAAAAAGCTTGATGAATCAGGCTGTTAGAAATTACTTGGAAAATGCTATTTTAAATTTCAGGGGGACGAGGTCACGGAAGTCATGGAACTCCGAGCGGGGTAAAAGTTCAACCTTTCCTCCCTTGTGGAGGTCAACATTTTAAATTCATCAACATCATTTAAAAACTATATAGGTGTAATTGGCTTGTCCTGAATGCTATATAGGTGCATGTGCACTGCTCTGTGTACCTCCAAAATGACTTTCTAACACTTTTGAAGTCTCCATGAAGCAGAAAATGACTAAAGTCCAAAACATCATTGGTGCATCAAAGTTTCAAAAACGGTCAAAAATGGATAAAAATGAAAAAAACACAAGTGCTACAGTGGCTTAATGCATGCTAAACACATAATGAATGACACAGAATGAATAGATTTACAAATTACTTGGAAAATGCTATTTTAAATTTCAGGGGGACGAGGTCACAGAAGTCATGGAACTCCGAGCGGGGTAAAAGTTCAACCTTTCCCCCCTTATAGAGGTCATAATTTTAATACATCAAAATCATTTAAAAACTATATAGGTGTAATTGCAGTGTCATGAATACAACCCACATGAATTTTAAACACATTAGGAGTATCTCTGATCAAATTAATCATTAAAATTCCAAAGCTCCACCAGTGGTTCAAAGTGGTCCAAAACGCTCAAAAATGGTGGAAAATGAAAACAATTCATCATTTCTGAGGCTTTATAATATTCCTAAGATAATGTATATCTTCAATTAGTTTTAAATCCCTTTATTTAAAAGTTTCTCTTTTGGGCTCCACTGGTGCAACGCCTCAAGTCTGAGAAGCTGCACCAGTGGAGCAAAAGCTACACTGGTGCAGCCGAAGCTGCACTGGTGTAACAGGAGTCAAGCTAATTTTCAGTATCAACCCTCATGACTGTTTTCAGGTCCCTGTAGCCACCAGGACCCATTATATATCTCAGGTGATATAGCAAGAGTGGCTAGGCCTCATTTCTAGCCTCCAGATACATGTCGGACTCCTATTTGTGGCATTTCGAGGTGTTTGGTGTCAAACTCATTTCTTCCATTAGAGGCCATAGTCACCTCACGGAACCCAAATTATCCCTCAGGTGATATAGCAACAATGTCTGAGACCTAATGATAGCATCCAGCCACCTGTATTAGTGATATTCGTTATATTTGTGTTCAGGGAGTCCTGTGTACCTCCAAAACGAATTTCTATCACTTTTGAAGTGTACCTGAGGCACTGAGCTGGGTAAAAGTTCAGCTTAAGGGCCCTCCCCATGGAGGTCAAAAACTGTATTACATCAAAATCATTTAAAAACTATATAGGTGTAATTGCAGTGTCCTGAATGCTATGTAACTGCATTTGCACTGTTCCGTGTACCTCCAAAATGAATTTCTAACACTTTTGAGTCTCCATACAGTGAAAAATGACTAAGTCCAAAAACATCATTTGTGCATCAAAGTGTTCAAAAAAGGTCAAAATTGGGTTAAAATTTAAAAAACATAGTGCTACAGTGGCCCAATGGCATGCTAAACATATAATGAATTATACAGAATGAATAGTTTTACAAAAACATTGGAAAATTGTTATTTTAAATTTCAGGGGGACAAGGTCACGGAGGTCATGGAACTCCGAGCTGGGTAAAAGTTCAGCTTGAGGGCCCTCCCCATGGAGGTCAAAAATTGTATTACATCAAAATCATTTAAAAACTATATAGGTGTCATTGCAGTGTCCTGAATGCTATATAACTGCATTTGCACTGTTCTGTGCACCTCCAAAATGAATTTCTAACACTTTTGATGTTTCCATGAAGTGAAAAATGACCAAGTCCAAAAAGATCATTGGTGCATCAAAGTGTTCAAAAACGGTCAAAAATTGATAAAAATGAAAAATACCAACTGCTACAGTGGCTCAATAGCGTGCTAAACACATAATGAATGACACAGAATGAATAGATTAACCGCCAGATTCATCATTCTCCCGTTTTGCGAGGCCCTAATAGCGATTCATAGCGAATCGCTATTAAGGACTCGCAAAACGGGATTCATGTAGGAAGCGCAATACTTTTTGCGATTCCTACACATTCTTTATTTGCGATTAGCAAATTGCTAATCGCAAATAAGGAAAAACTCCCCATGCATTCCTATGGGCCAAAAGGCCCATAGGAATGAATGGTGAGTATTCCTTATTTGCGATTAGCAATTTGCTAATCGCAAATAAGATAGCGATTTGAAGGGTGCCAGGGGTGTCCAAAGGACACCCTGTAGCACCCCTCAAATGATCTGTGACACAGGTGTTGCACACACACATGTCCAAAGGACATGTGTGTGTGTAACATGCAACTCAGAAAAATGCATTTAAATGCATTTTTCTGAGTTTTCGCAATTTACTGCAAGGTCTGACCTGGCGGTAAATTGCGCCTAGAAATTGCGATTTCGCAAATTTAAATAGGATGTTGAATTGCATTTAAGGAATCTCAAATAGAGATTCCTTAAATGTCATTCCTCGCAAAATTGCGAGATCGCAATTAGCGATTTTTACATTTGGGATGCTGAATCCCAAATGCAAAAATCGCTCTCGCAAAGGGCCGGATTCTCAGAATCTGGCCCTTTGCGATCGCAAAAAAGCTTGATGAATCAGGCTGTTAGAAATTACTTGGAAAATGCTATTTTAAATTTCAGGGGGACGAGGTCACGGAAGTCATGGAACTCCGAGCGGGGTAAAAGTTCAACCTTTCCTCCCTTGTGGAGGTCAACATTTTAAATTCATCAACATCATTTAAAAACTATATAGGTGTAATTGGCTTGTCCTGAATGCTATATAGGTGCATGTGCACTGCTCTGTGTACCTCCAAAATGACTTTCTAACACTTTTGAAGTCTCCATGAAGCAGAAAATGACTAAAGTCCAAAACATCATTGGTGCATCAAAGTTTCAAAAACGGTCAAAAATGGATAAAAATGAAAAAAACACAAGTGCTACAGTGGCTTAATGCATGCTAAACACATAATGAATGACACAGAATGAATAGATTTACAAATTACTTGGAAAATGCTATTTTAAATTTCAGGGGGACGAGGTCACAGAAGTCATGGAACTCCGAGCGGGGTAAAAGTTCAACCTTTCCCCCCTTATAGAGGTCATAATTTTAATACATCAAAATCATTTAAAAACTATATAGGTGTAATTGCAGTGTCATGAATACAACCCACATGAATTTTAAACACATTAGGAGTATCTCTGATCAAATTAATCATTAAAATTCCAAAGCTCCACCAGTGGTTCAAAGTGGTCCAAAACGCTCAAAAATGGTGGAAAATGAAAACAATTCATCATTTCTGAGGCTTTATAATATTCCTAAGATAATGTATATCTTCAATTAGTTTTAAATCCCTTTATTTAAAAGTTTCTCTTTTGGGCTCCACTGGTGCAACGCCTCAAGTCTGAGAAGCTGCACCAGTGGAGCAAAAGCTACACTGGTGCAGCCGAAGCTGCACTGGTGTAACAGGAGTCAAGCTAATTTTCAGTATCAACCCTCATGACTGTTTTCAGGTCCCTGTAGCCACCAGGACCCATTATATATCTCAGGTGATATAGCAAGAGTGGCTAGGCCTCATTTCTAGCCTCCAGATACATGTCGGACTCCTATTTGTGGCATTTCGAGGTGTTTGGTGTCAAACTCATTTCTTCCATTAGAGGCCATAGTCACCTCACGGAACCCAAATTATCCCTCAGGTGATATAGCAACAATGTCTGAGACCTAATGATAGCATCCAGCCACCTGTATTAGTGATATTCGTTATATTTGTGTTCAGGGAGTCCTGTGTACCTCCAAAACGAATTTCTATCACTTTTGAAGTGTACCTGAGGCACTGAGCTGGGTAAAAGTTCAGCTTAAGGGCCCTCCCCATGGAGGTCAAAAACTGTATTACATCAAAATCATTTAAAAACTATATAGGTGTAATTGCAGTGTCCTGAATGCTATGTAACTGCATTTGCACTGTTCCGTGTACCTCCAAAATGAATTTCTAACACTTTTGAGTCTCCATACAGTGAAAAATGACTAAGTCCAAAAACATCATTTGTGCATCAAAGTGTTCAAAAAAGGTCAAAATTGGGTTAAAATTTAAAAAACATAGTGCTACAGTGGCCCAATGGCATGCTAAACATATAATGAATGATACAGAATGAATAGTTTTACAAAAACATTGGAAAATTGTTATTTTAAATTTCAGGGGGACAAGGTCACGGAGGTCATGGAACTCCGAGCTGGGTAAAAGTTCAGCTTGAGGGCCCTCCCCATGGAGGTCAAAAATTGTATTACATCAAAATCATTTAAAAACTATATAGGTGTCATTGCAGTGTCCTGAATGCTATATAACTGCATTTGCACTGTTCTGTGCACCTCCAAAATGAATTTCTAACACTTTTGATGTTTCCATGAAGTGAAAAATGACCAAGTCCAAAAAGATCATTGGTGCATCAAAGTGTTCAAAAACGGTCAAAAATGGATAAAAATGAAAAATACCAACTGCTACAGTGGCCCAATAGCGTGCTAAACACATAATGAATGACACAGAATGAATAGATTTAGAAATTACTTGGAAAATGCTATTTTAAATTTCAGGGGGACGAGGTCACGGAAGTCATGGAACTCCGAGCGGGGTAAAAGTTCAACCTTTCCTCCCTTGTGGAGGTCAACATTTTAAATCCATCAAAATCATTTAAAAACTATATAGGTGTAATTGGCTTGTCCTGAATGCTATATAGGTGCATGTGCACTATTCTGTGTACCTCCAAAATGACTTTCTAACACTTTTGAAGTCTCCATGAAGCAGAAAATGACTAAAGTCCAAAGACATCCTTGGTGCATCAAAGTTTCAAAAACGGTCAAAAATGGATAAAAATGAAAACAAACACAAGTGCTACAGTGGCTTAATGCATGCTAAACACATAATGAATGACACAGAATGAATAGATTTACAAATTACTTGGAAAATGCTATTTTAAATTTCAGGGGGACGAGGTCACAGAAGTCATGGAACTCCGAGCGGGGTAAAAGTTCAACCTTTCCCCCCTTATAGAGGTCATAATTTTAATACATCAAAATCATTTAAAAACTATATAGGTGTAATTGCAGTGTCATGAATACATCCCACATGAATTTTAAACACATTAGGAGTATCTCTGATCAAATTAATCATTAAAATCCCAAAGCTCCACCAGTGGTTCAAAGTGGTCCAAAACGCTCAAAAATGGTGGAAAATGAAAACAATTCATCATTTCTGAGGCTTTATAATATTCCTAAGATAATGTATATCTTCAATTAGTTTTAAATCCCTTTATTTAAAAGTTTCTCTTTTGGGCTCCACTGGTGCAACGCCTCAAGTCTGAGAAGCTGCACCAGTGGAGCAAAAGCTACACTGGTGCAGCCGAAGCTGCACTGGTGTAACAGGAGTCAAGCTAATTTTCAGTATCAACCCTCATGACTGTTTTCAGGTCCCTGTAGCCACCAGGACCCATTATATATCTCAGGTGATATAGCAAGAGTGGCTAGGCCTCATTTCTAGCCTCCAGGTACATGTCGGACTCCTATTTGTGACATTTCGAGGTGTTTGGTGTCAAACTCATTTCTTCCATTATAGGCCATAGTCACCTCACGGAACCCACATTATCCCTCAGGTGATATAGCAACAATGTCTGAGACCTAATGATAGCATCCAGCCACCTGTTTTAGTGATATTCGTTATATTTGTGTTCAGGGAGTCCTGTGTACCTCCAAAACGAATTTCTAACACTTTTGAAGTGTACCTGAGGCACTGAGCTGGGTAAAAGTTCAGCTTAAGGGCCCTCCCCATGGATGTCAAAAACTGTATTACATCAAAATCATTTAAAAACTATATAGGTGTAATTGCAGTGTCCTGAATAACCCTGGGCGGAGTGGGGCTTCGCGGAGCTACGCGAAGTGGGCGAGAAACTACGCCCACCTCCGCACTCCGCGTAGCCCCACTCCGCAAAACCACTGGCCGCCAGCCCCGCCACCCATTTCCCTCCCGCCCTCCCTAAATACTTTAAAATAAAGGAATGAAATAATTTAAAAAGCACTTACCTTGCCGCCGCTGCCCGCCGCGTCCCCGGGGCTCGCTATCTTCCGTCTTCTTCAGTAATGCGCATGCGCGGGCGGCCGCGCATGCGCATTTTCTCGTGAAAATGCGCATGCGCGGCCGCCCGCGCATGCGCATTACTGAAGATGACGGAAGACGGAAGATAACGAGCCCCGGGGACGCGGCGGGCAGCGGCGGCAAGGTAAGTGCTTTTTAAATTATTGCATTCCTTTGTTTTAAAGTATTTAGGGAGGGCGGGAGGGAAGCGGGTGGCGGCCAGCTACGCTCCGTCTGCGGAGCGTGCGTAGTGCCGCCTGGCTTCGCCAGCTCCGCAAAATGCGGAGTAGGCGGCACTACGCACACTCCGTGCACGGAGCGTAGCTGGCCGCCCACCCCTAGTCCTGAATGCTATGTAACTGCATTTCCACTGTTCCGTGTATCTCCAAAATGAATTTCTAACACTTTTGAGTCTCCATACAGTGAAAAATGACTAAGTCCAAAAACATAATTGGTGCATCACAGTGTTCAAAAAAGGTCAAAATTGGATTAAAATTAAAAAAAACATAGTGCTACAGTGGCCCAATGGCATGCTAAACATATAATTAATGATACAGATTGAATAGTTTTACAAAAACATTGGAAAAGTGTTATTTTAAATTTCACGGGGACAAGGTCACGGAGGTCATGGAACTCCAAGCTGGGTAAAAGTTCAGCTTGAGGGCCCTCCCCATGGAGGTCAAAAATTGTATTACATCAAAATCATTTAAAAAATATATAGGTGTCATTGCAGTGTCCTGAATGCTATATAACTGCATTTGCACTGTTCTGTGCACCTCCAAAATGAATTTCTAACACTTTTGAAGTCTCCATGAAATGAAAAATGACCAAGTCCAAAAAAATCATTGGTGCATCAAAGTGTTCAAAAACGGTCAAAAATGGATAAAAATGAAAAATACCAACTGCTACAGTGGCTCAATAGCGTGCTAAACACATAATGAATGACACAGAATGAATAGATTTAGAAATTACTTGGAAAATGCTATTTTAAATTTCAGGGGGACGAGGTCACGGAAGTCATGGAACTCCGAGCGGGGTATAAGTTCAACCTTTCCTCCCTTGTGGAGGTCAACATTTTAAATTCATCAAAATCATTTAAAAACTATATAGGTGTAATTGGCTTGTCCTGATTGCTATATAGGTGCATGTGCACTGTTCTGTGTACCTCCAAAATGACTTTCTAACACTTTTGAAGTCTCCATGAAGCAGAAAATGACTAAAGTCCAAAGACATCATTGGTGCATCAAAGTTTCAAAAACGGTCAAAAATGGATAAAAATGAAAAAAAACACAAGTGCTACAGTGGCTTAATGCATGCTAAACACATAATGAATGACACAGAATGAATAGATTTACAAATTACTTGGAAAATGCTATTTTAAATTTCAGGGGGACGAGGTCACAGAAGTCATGGAACTCCGAGCGGGGTAAAAGTTCAACCTTTCCCCCCTTATAGAGGTCATCATTTTAATACATCAAAATCATTTAAAAACTATATAGCTGTAATTGCAGTGTCTTGAATACATCCCACATGAATTCTAAACACATTAGGAGTATCTCTGATCAAATTAATCATTAAAATCCCAAAGCTCCACCAGTTGTTCAAAGTGGTCCAAAACGCTCAAAAATGGTGGAAAATGAAAACAATTCATCATTTCTGAGGCTTTATAATATTCCTAAGATAATGTATATCTTCAATTAGTTTTAAATCCCTTTATTTAAAAGTTTCTCTTTTGGGCTCCACTGGTGCAACGCCTCAAGTCTGAGAAGCTGCACCAGTGGAGCAAAAGCTACACTGGTGCAGCCGTAGCTGCACTGGTGTAACAGGAGTCAAGCTAATTTTCAGTATCAACCCTCATGACTGTTTTCAGGTCCCTGTAGCCACCAGGACCCATTATATATCTCAGGTGATATAGCAAGAGTGGCTAGGCCTCATTTCTAGCCTCCAGGTACATGTCGGACTCCTATTTGTGACATTTCGAGGTGTTTGGTGTCAAACTCATTTCTTCCATTATAGGCCATAGTCACCTCACGGAACCCACATTATCCCTCAGGTGATATAGCAACAATGTCTGAGACCTAATGATAGCATCCAGCCACCTGTTTTAGTGATATTCGTTATATTTGTGTTCAGGGAGTCCTGTGTACCTCCAAAACGAATTTCTAACACTTTTGAAGTGTACCTGAGGCACTGAGCTGGGTAAAAGTTCAGCTTAAGGGCCCTCCCCATGGAGGTCAAAAACTGTATTACATCAAAATCATTTAAAAACTATATAGGTGTAATTGCAGTGTCCTGAATGCTATGTAACTGCATTTGCACTGTTCCGTGTACCTCCAAAATGAATTTCTAACACTTTTGAGTCTCCATACAGTGAAAAATGACTAAGTCCAAAAACATGATTTGTGCATCAAAGTGTTCAAAAAGGTCAAAATTGGGTTAAAATTAAAAAACACATAGTGCTACAGTGGCCCAATGGCATGCTAAACATATAATGAATGATACAGAATGAATAGTTTTACAAAAACATTGGAAAATTGTTATTTTAAATTTCAGGGGGACAAGGTCACGGAGGTCATGGAACTCCAAGCTGGTAAAAGTTCAGCTTGAGGGCCCTCCCCATGGAGGTCAAAAATTGTATTACATCAAAATCATTTAAAAAATATATAGGTGTCATTGCAGTGTCCTGAATGCTATATAACTGCATTTGCACTGTTCTGTGCACCTCCAAAATGAATTTCTAACACTTTTGAAGTCTCCATGAAGTGAAAAATGACCAAGTCCAAAAAAATCATTGGTGCATCAAAGTGTTCAAAAACGGTCAAAAATGGATAAAAATGAAAAATACCAACTGCTACAGTAGCTCAATAGCGTGCTAAACACATAATGAATGACACAGAATGAATAGATTTCGAAATTACTTGGAAAATGCTATTTTAAATTTCAGGGGGACGAGGTCACGGAAGTCATGGAACTCCGAGCGGGGTAAAAGTTCAACCTTTCCTCCCTTGTGGAGGTCAACATTTTAAATTCATCAAAATCATTTAAAAACTATATAGGTGTAATTGGCTTGTCCTGATTGCTATATAGGTGCATGTGCACTGTTCTGTGTACCTCCAAAATGACTTTCTAACACTTTTGAAGTCTCCATGAAGCAGAAAATGACTAAAGTCCAAAGACATCATTGGTGCATCAAAGTTTCAAAAACGGTCAAAAATGGATAAAAATGAAAAAAAACACAAGTGCTACAGTGGCTTAATGCATGCTAAACACATAATGAATGACACAGAATGAATAGATTTACAAATTACTTGGAAAATGCTATTTTAAATTTCAGGGGGACGAGGTCACAGAAGTCATGGAACTCCGAGCGGGGTAAAAGTTCAACCTTTCCCCCCTTATAGAGGTCATCATTTTAATACATCAAAATCATTTAAAAACTATATAGGTGTAATTGCAGTGTCTTGAATACATCCCACATGAATTCTAAACACATTAGGAGTATCTCTGATCAAATTAATCATTAAAATCCCAAAGCTCCACCAGTTGTTCAAAGTGGTCCAAAACGCTCAAAAATGGTGGAAAATGAAAACAATTCATCATTTCTGAGGCTTTATAATATTCCTAAGATAATGTATATCTTCAATTAGTTTTAAATCCCTTTATTTAAAAGTTTCTCTTTTGGGCTCCACTGGTGCAACGCCTCAAGTCTGAGAAGCTGCACCAGTGGAGCAAAAGCTACACTGGTGCAGCCGAAGCTGCACTGGTGTAACAGGAGTCAAGCTAATTTTCAGTATCAACCCTCATGACTGTTTTCAGGTCCCTGTAGCCACCAGGACCCATTATATATCTCAGGTGATATAGCAAGAGTGGCTAGGCCTCATTTCTAGCCTCCAGGTACATGTCGGACTCCTACTTGTGACATTTCGAGGTGTTTGGTGTCAAACTCATTTCTTCCATTATAGGCCATAGTCACCTCACGGAACCCACATTATCCCTCCGGTGATATAGCAACAATGTCTGAGACCTAATGATAGCATCCAGCCACCTGTTTTAGTGATATTCGTTATATTTGTGTTCAGGGAGTCTTGTGTACCTCCAAAACGAATTTCTAACACTTTTGAAGTGTACCTGAGGCACTGAGCTGGGTAAAAGTTCAGCTTAAGGGCCCTCCCCATGGAGGTCAAAAACTGTATTACATCAAAATCATTTAAAAACTATATAGGTGTAATTGCAGTGTCCTGAATGCTATGTAACTGCATTTGCACTGTTCCGTGTACCTCCAAAATGAATTTCTAACACTTTTGAGTCTCCATACAGTGAAAAATGACTAAGTCCAAAAACATGACTTGTGCATCAAAGTGTTCAAAAAGGTCAAAATTGGGTTAAAATTAAAAGACACATAGTGCTACAGTGGCCCAATGGCATGCTAAACATATAATGAATGATACAGAATGAATAGTTTTACAAAAACATTGGAAAATTGTTATTTTAAATTTCAGGGGGACAAGGTCACGGAGGTCATGGAACTCCAAGCTGGGTAAAAGTTCAGCTTGAGGGCCCTCCCCATGGAGGTCAAAAATTGTATTACATCAAAATCATTAAAAAAAATATATAGGTGTCATTGCAGTGTCCTGAATGCTATATAACTGCATTTGCACTGTTCTGTGCACCTCCAAAATGAATTTCTAACACTTTTGAAGTCTCCATGAAGTGAAAAATGACCAAGTCCAAAAAGATCATTGGTGCATCAAAGTGTTCAAAAACGGTCAAAAATGGATAAAAATGAAAAATACCAACTGCTACAGTGGCTCAATAGCGTGCTAAACACATAATGAATGACACAGAATGAATAGATTTTGAAATTACTTGGAAAATGCTATTTTAAATTTCAGGGGGACGAGGTCACGGAAGTCATGGAACTCCGAGCGGGGTAAAAGTTCAACCTTTCCTCCCTTGTGGAGGTCAACATTTTAAATTCATCAAAATCATTTAAAAACTATATAGGTGTAATTGGCTTGTCCTGAATGCTATATAGGTGCATGTGCACTGCTCTGTGTACCTCCAAAATGACTTTCTAACACTTTTGAAGTCTCCATGAAGCAGAAAATGACTAAAGTCCAAAGACATCCTTGGTGCATCAAAGTTTCAAAAACGGTCAAAAATGGATAAAAATGAAAACAAACACAAGTGCTACAGTGGCTTAATGCATGCTAAACACATAATGAATGACACAGAATGAATAGATTTACAAATTACTTGGAAAATGCTATTTTAAATTTCAGGGGGACGAGGTCACAGAAGTCATGGAACTCCGAGCGGGGTAAAAGTTCAACCTTTCCCCCCTTATAGAGGTCATAATTTTAATACATCAAAATCATTTAAAAACTATATAGGTGTAATTGCAGTGTCATGAATACATCCCACATGAATTTTAAACACATTAGGAGTATCTCTGATCAAATTAATCATTAAAATCCCAAAGCTCCACCAGTGGTTCAAAGTGGTCCAAAACGCTCAAAAATGGTGGAAAATGAAAACAATTCATCATTTCTGAGGCTTTATAATATTCCTAAGATAATGTATATCTTCAATTAGTTTTAAATCCCTTTATTTAAAAGTTTCTCTTTTGGGCTCCACTGGTGCAACGCCTCAAGTCTGAGAAGCTGCACCAGTGGAGCAAAAGCTACACTGGTGCAGCCGAAGCTGCACTGGTGTAACAGGAGTCAAGCTAATTTTCAGTATCAACCCTCATGACTGTTTTCAGGTCCCTGTAGCCACCAGGACCCATTATATATCTCAGGTGATATAGCAAGAGTGGCTAGGCCTCATTTCTAGCCTCCAGGTACATGTCGGACTCCTATTTGTGACATTTCGAGGTGTTTGGTGTCAAACTCATTTCTTCCATTATAGGCCATAGTCACCTCACGGAACCCACATTATCCCTCAGGTGATATAGCAACAATGTCTGAGACCTAATGATAGCATCCAGCCACCTGTTTTAGTGATATTCGTTATATTTGTGTTCAGGGAGTCCTGTGTACCTCCAAAACGAATTTCTAACACTTTTGAAGTGTACCTGAGGCACTGAGCTGGGTAAAAGTTCAGCTTAAGGGCCCTCCCCATGGATGTCAAAAACTGTATTACATCAAAATCATTTAAAAACTATATAGGTGTAATTGCAGTGTCCTGAATAGCCCTGGGCGGAGTTGGCGGAGTGGGGCTTCGCGGAGCTACGCGAAGTGGGCGAGAAACTACGCCCACCTCCGCACTCCGCGTAGCCCCACTCCGCAAAACCACTGGCCGCCAGCCCCGCCACCCGTTTCCCTCCCGCCCTCCCTAAATACTTTAAAATAAAGGAATGAAATAATTTAAAAAGCACTTACCTTGCCGCCGCTGCCCGCCGCGTCCCCGGGGCTCGCTATCTTCCGTCTTCTTCAGTAATGCGCATGCGCGGGCGGCCGCGCATGCGCATTTTCTCGTGAAAATGCGCATGCGCGGCCGCCCGCGCATGCGCATTACTGAAGATGACGGAAGACGGACGATAACGAGCCCCGGGGACGCGGCGGGCAGCGGCGGCAAGGTAAGTGCTTTTTAAATTATTGCATTCCTTTGTTTTAAAGTATTTAGGGAGGTCGGGAGGGAAGCGGGTGGTGGCCAGCTACGCTCCGTCTGCGGAGCGTGCGTAGTGCCGCCTGGCTTCGCCAGCTCCGCAAAATGCGGAGTAGGCGGCACTACGCACACTCCGTGCACGGAGCGTAGCTGGCCGCCCACCCCTAGTCCTGAATGCTATGTAACTGCATTTCCACTGTTCCGTGTACCTCCAAAATGAATTTCTAACACTTTTGAGTCTCCATACAGTGAAAAATGACTAAGTCCAAAAACATAATTGGTGCATCAAAGTGTTCAAAAAAGGTCAAAATTCGATTAAAATTAAAAAAAAACATAGTGCTACAGTGGCCCAATGGCATGCTAAACATATAATTAATGATACAGATTGAATAGTTTTACAAAAACATTGGAAAAGTGTTATTTTAAATTTCAGGGGGACAAGGTCACGGAGGTCATGGAACTCCAAGCTGGGTAAAAGTTCAGCTTGAGGGCCCTCCCCATGGAGGTCAAAAATTGTATTACATCAAAATCATTTAAAAAATATATAGGTGTCATTGCAGTGTCCTGAATGCTATATAACTGCATTTGCACTGTTCTGTGCACCTCCAAAATGAATTTCTAACACTTTTGAAGTCTCCATGAAGTGAAAAATGACCAAGTCCAAAAAAATCATTGGTGCATCAAAGTGTTCAAAAACGGTCAAAAATGGATAAAAATGAAAAATACCAACTGCTACAGTGGCTCAATAGCGTGCTAAACACATAATGAATGACACAGAATGAATAGATTTAGAAATTACTTGGAAAATGCTATTTTAAATTTCAGGGGGACGAGGTCACGGAAGTCATGGAACTCCGAGCGGGGTAAAAGTTCAACCTTTCCTCCCTTGTGGAGGTCAACATTTTAAATTCATCAAAATCATTTAAAAACTATATAGGTGTAATTGGCTTGTCCTGATTGCTATATAGGTGCATGTGCACTGTTTTGTGTACCTCCAAAATGACTTTCTAACACTTTTGAAGTCTCCATGAAGCAGAAAATGACTAAAGTCCAAAGACATCATTGGTGCATCAAAGTTTCAAAAACGGTCAAAAATGGATAAAAATGAAAAAAAACACAAGTGCTACAGTGGCTTAATGCATGCTAAACACATAATGAATGACACAGAATGAATAGATTTACAAATTACTTGGAAAATGCTATTTTAAATTTCAGGGGGACGAGGTCACAGAAGTCATGGAACTCCGAGCGGGGTAAAAGTTCAACCTTTCCCCCCTTATAGAGGTCATCATTTTAATACATCAAAATCATTTAAAAACTATATAGGTGTAATTGCAGTGTCTTGAATACATCCAACATGAATTCTAAACACATTAGGAGTATCTCTGATCAAATTAGTCATTAAAATCCCAAAGCTCCACCAGTTGTTCAAAGTGGTCCAAAACGCTCAAAAATGGTGGAAAATGAAAACAATTCATCATTTCTGAGGCTTTATAATATTCCTAAGATAATGTATATCTTCAATTAGTTTTAAATCCCTTTATTTAAAAGTTTCTCTTTTGGGCTCCACTGGTGCAACGCCTCAAGTCTGAGAAGCTGCACCAGTGGAGCAAAAGCTACACTGGTGCAGCCGAAGCTGCACTGGTGTAACAGGAGTCAAGCTAATTTTCAGTATCAACCCTCATGACTGTTTTCAGGTCCCTGTAGCCACCAGGACCCATTATATATCTCAGGTGATATAGCAAGAGTGGCTAGGCCTCATTTCTAGCCTCCAGGTACATGTCGGACTCCTATTTGTGACATTTCGAGGTGTTTGGTGTCAAACTCATTTCTTCCATTATAGGCCATAGTCACCTCACGGAACCCACATTATCCCTCAGGTGATATAGCAACAATGTCTGAGACCTAATGATAGCATCCAGCCACCTGTTTTAGTGATATTCGTTATATTTGTGTTCAGGGAGTCCTGTGTACCTCCAAAACGAATTTCTAACACTTTTGAAGTGTACCTGAGGCACTGAGCTGGGTAAAAGTTCAGCTTAAGGGCCCTCCCCATGGATGTCAAAAACTGTATTACATCAAAATCATTTAAAAACTATATAGGTGTAATTGCAGTGTCCTGAATAGCCCTGGGCGGAGTTGGCGGAGTGGGGCTTCGCGGAGCTACGCGAAGTGGGCGAGAAACTACGCCCACCTCCGCACTCCGCGTAGCCCCACTCCGCAAAACCACTGGCCGCCAGCCCCGCCACCCGTTTCCCTCCCGCCCTCCCTAAATACTTTAAAATGAAGGAATGAAATAATTTAAAAAGCACTTACCTTGCCGCCGCTGCCCGCCGCGTCCCCGGGGCTCGCTATCTTCCGTCTTCTTCAGTAATGCGCATGCGCGGGCGGCCGCGCATGCGCATTTTCTCGTGAAAATGCGCATGCGCGGCCGCCCGCGCATGCGCATTACTGAAGATGACGGAAGACGGAAGATAACGAGCCCCGGGGACGCGGCGGGCAGCGGCGGCAAGGTAAGTGCTTTTTAAATTATTGCATTCCTTTGTTTTAAAGTATTTAGGGAGGGCGGGAGGGAAGCGGGTGGCGGCCAGCTACGCTCCGTCTGCGGAGCGTGCGTAGTGCCGCCTGGCTTCGCCAGCTCCGCAAAATGCGGAGTAGGCGGCACTACGCACACTCCGTGCACGGAGCGTAGCTGGCCGCCCACCCCTAGTCCTGAATGCTATGTAACTGCATTTCCACTGTTCCGTGTACCTCCAAAATGAATTTCTAACACTTTTGAGTCTCCATACAGTGAAAAATGACTAAGTCCAAAAACATCATTTGAGCATCAAAGTGTTCAAAAAAGGTCAAAATTGGGTTAAAATTAAAAAAAAACCATAGTGCTACATTGGCCCAATGGCATGCTAAACATATAATGAATGATACAGAATGAATAGTTTTACAAAAACATTGGAAAATTGTTATTTTAAATTTCAGGGGGACAAGGTCACGGAGGTCATGAAACTCCGAGCTGGGTAAAAGTTCAGCTTGAGGGCCCTCCCCATGGAGGTCAAAAATTGTATTACATCAAAATCATTTAAAAACTATATTGGTGTCATTGCAGTGTCCTGGATGCTATATAACTGCATTTGCACTGTTCTGTGCACCTCCAAAATGAATTTCTAACACTTTTGAAGTCTCCATGAAGTGAAAAATGACCAAGTCCAAAAAGATCATTGGTGCATCAAAGTGTTCAAAAACGGTCAGAAATGGATAAAAATGAAAAATACCAACTGCTACAGTGGCTCAATAGCGTGCTAAACACATAATGAATGACACAGAATGAATAGATTTAGAAATTACTTGGAAAATGCTATTTTAAATTTCAGGGGGACGAGGTCACGGAAGTCATGGAACTCCGAGCGGGGTAAAAGTTCAACCTTTCCTCCCTTGTGGAGGTCAACATTTTAAATTCATCAAAATCATTTAAAAACTATATAGGTGTAATTGGCTTGTCCTGAATGCTATATAGGTGCATGTGCACTGTTCTGTGTACCTCCAAAATGACTTTCTAACACTTTTGAAGTCTCCATGAAGCAGAAAATGACTAAAGTCCAAAGACATCATTGATGCATCAAAGTTTCAAAAACGGTCAAAAATGGATAAAAATGAAAAAAAAAACAAGTGCTACAGTGGCTTAATGCATGCTAAACACATAATGAATGACACAGAATAAATAGATTTACAAATTACTTGGAAAATGCTATTTTAAATTTCAGGGGGACGAGGTCACAGAAGTCATGGAACTCCGAGCGGCGTAAAAGTTCAACCTTTCCCCCTTTATAGAGGTCATAATTTTAATACATCAAAATCATTTAAAAACTATATAGGTGTAATTGCAGTGTCTTGAATACATCCCACATGAATTTTAAACACATTAGGAGTATCTCTGATCAAATTAATCATTAAAATCCCAAAGCTCCACCAGTTGTTCAAAGTGGTCCAAAACGCTCAAAAATGGTGGAAAATGAAAACAATTCATCATTTCTGAGGCTTTTTAATATTCCTAAGATAATGTATATCTTCAATTAGTTTTAAATCCCTTTATTTAAAAGTTTCTCTTTTGGGCTCCACTGGTGCAACACCTCAAGTCTGAGAAGCTGCACCAGTGGAGCAAAAGCTACACTGGTGCAGCCGAAGCTGCACTGGTGTAACAGGAGTCAAGCTAATTTTCAGTATCAACCCTCATGACTGTTTTCAGGTCCCTGTAGCCACCAGGACCCATTATATATCTCAGGTGATATAGCAAGAGTGGCTATGCCTCATTTCTAGCCTCCAGGTACATGTCGGACTCCTATTTGTGACATTTCGAGGTGTTTGGTGTCAAACTCATTTCTTCCATTATAGGCCATAGTCACCTCACGGAACCCACATTATCCCTCAGGTGATATAGCAACAATGTCTGAGACCTAATGATAGCATCCAGCCACCTGTTTTAGTGATATTCGTTATATTTGTGTTCAGGGAGTCTTGTGTACCTCCAAAACGAATTTCTAACACTTTTGAAGTGTACCTGAGGCACTGAGCTGGGTAAAAGTTCAGCTTAAGGGCCCTCCCCATGGAGGTCAAAAACTGTATTACATCAAAATCATTTAAAAACTATATAGGTGTAATTGCAGTGTCCTGAATGCTATGTAACTGCATTTGCACTGTTCCGTGTACCTCCAAAATGAATTTCTAACACTTTTGAGTCTCCATACAGTGAAAAATGACTAAGTCCAAAAACATGATTTGTGCATCAAAGTGTTCAAAAAGGTCAAAATTGGGTTAAAATTAAAAAACACATAGTGCTACAGTGGCCCAATGGCATGCTAAACATATAATGAATGATACAGAATGAATAGTTTTACAAAAACATTGGAAAATTGTTATTTTAAATTTCAGGGGGACAAGGTCACGGAGGTCATGGAACTCCAAGCTGGGTAAAAGTTCAGCTTGAGGGCCCTCCCCATGGAGGTCAAAAATTGTATTACATCAAAATCATTAAAAAAATATATAGGTGTCATTGCAGTGTCCTGAATGCTATATAACTGCAATTGCACTGTTCTGTGCACCTCCAAAATGAATTTCTAACACTTTTGAAGTCTCCATGAAGTGAAAAATGACCAAGTCCAAAAAGATCATTGGTGCATCAAAGTGTTCAAAAACGGTCAAAAATGGATAAAAATGAAAAATACCAACTGCTACAGTAGCTCAATAGCGTGCTAAACACATAATGAATGACACAGAATGAATAGATTTAGAAATTACTTGGAAAATGCTATTTTAAATTTCAGGGGGACGAGGTCACGGAAGTCATGGAACTCCGAGCGGGGTAAAAGTTCAACCTTTCCTCCCTTGTGGAGGTCAACATTTTAAATTCATCAAAATCATTTAAAAACTATATAGGTGTAATTGGCTTGTCCTGAATGCTATATAGGTGCATGTGCACTGCTCTGTGTACCTCCAAAATGACTTTCTAACACTTTTGAAGTCTCCATGAAGCAGAAAATGACTAAAGTCCAAAGACATCCTTGGTGCATCAAAGTTTCAAAAACGGTCAAAAATGGATAAAAATGAAAACAAACACAAGTGCTACAGTGGCTTAATGCATGCTAAACACATAATGAATGACACAGAATGAATAGATTTTCAAATTACTTGGAAAATGCTATTTTAAATTTCAGGGGGACGAGGTCACAGAAGTCATGGAACTCCGAGCGGGGTAAAAGTTCAACCTTTCCCCCCTTATAGAGGTCATAATTTTAATACATCAAAATCATTTAAAAACTATATAGGTGTAATTGCAGTGTCTTGAATACAACCCACATGAATTTTAAACACATTAGGAGTATCTCTGATCAAATTAATCATTAAAATCCCAAAGCTCCACCAGTTGTTCAAAGTGGTCCAAAACGCTCAAAAATGGTGGAAAATGAAAACAATTCATCATTTCTGAGGCTTTATAATATTCCTAAGATAATGTATATCTTCAATTAGTTTTAAATCCCTTTATTTAAAAGTTTCTCTTTTGGGCTCCACTGGTGCAACGCCTCAAGTCTGAGAAGCTGCACCAGTGGAGCAAAAGCTACACTGGTGCAGCCGAAGCTGCACTGGTGTAACAGGAGTCAAGCTAATTTTCAGTATCAACCCTCATGACTGTTTTCAGGTCCCTGTAGCCACCAGGACCCATTATATATCTCAGGTGATATAGCAAGAGTGGCTAGGCCTCATTTCTAGCCTCCAGGTACATGTCGGACTCCTACTTGTGACATTTCGAGGTGTTTGGTGTCAAACTCATTTCTTCCATTATAGGCCATAGTCACCTCACGGAACCCACATTATCCCTCCGGTGATATAGCAACAATGTCTGAGACCTAATGATAGCATCCAGCCACCTGTTTTAGTGATATTCGTTATATTTGTGTTCAGGGAGTCTTGTGTACCTCCAAAACGAATTTCTAACACTTTTGAAGTGTACCTGAGGCACTGAGCTGGGTAAAAGTTCAGCTTAAGGGCCCTCCCCATGGAGGTCAAAAACTGTATTACATCAAAATCATTTAAAAACTATATAGGTGTAATTGCAGTGTCCTGAATGCTATGTAACTGCATTTGCACTGTTCCGTGTACCTCCAAAATGAATTTCTAACACTTTTGAGTCTCCATACAGTGAAAAATGACTAAGTCCAAAAACATGACTTGTGCATCAAAGTGTTCAAAAAGGTCAAAATTGGGTTAAAATTAAAAGACACATAGTGCTACAGTGGCCCAATGGCATGCTAAACATATAATGAATGATACAGAATGAATAGTTTTACAAAAACATTGGAAAATTGTTATTTTAAATTTCAGGGGGACAAGGTCACGGAGGTCATGGAACTCCAAGCTGGGTAAAAGTTCAGCTTGAGGGCCCTCCCCATGGAGGTCAAAAATTGTATTACATCAAAATCATTAAAAAAATATATAGGTGTCATTGCAGTGTCCTGAATGCTATATAACTGCATTTGCACTGTTCTGTGCACCTCCAAAATGAATTTCTAACACTTTTGAAGTCTCCATGAAGTGAAAAATGACCAAGTCCAAAAAGATCATTGGTGCATCAAAGTGTTCAAAAACGGTCAAAAATGGATAAAAATGAAAAATACCAACTGCTACAGTGGCTCAATAGCGTGCTAAACACATAATGAATGACACAGAATGAATAGATTTTGAAATTACTTGGAAAATGCTATTTTAAATTTCAGGGGGACGAGGTCACGGAAGTCATGGAACTCCGAGCGGGGTAAAAGTTCAACCTTTCCTCCCTTGTGGAGGTCAACATTTTAAATTCATCAAAATCATTTAAAAACTATATAGGTGTAATTGGCTTGTCCTGAATGCTATATAGGTGCATGTGCACTGCTCTGTGTACCTCCAAAATGACTTTCTAACACTTTTGAAGTCTCCATGAAGCAGAAAATGACTAAAGTCCAAAGACATCCTTGGTGCATCAAAGTTTCAAAAACGGTCAAAAATGGATAAAAATGAAAACAAACACAAGTGCTACAGTGGCTTAATGCATGCTAAACACATAATGAATGACACAGAATGAATAGATTTACAAATTACTTGGAAAATGCTATTTTAAATTTCAGGGGGACGAGGTCACAGAAGTCATGGAACTCCGAGCGGGGTAAAAGTTCAACCTTTCCCCCCTTATAGAGGTCATAATTTTAATACATCAAAATCATTTAAAAACTATATAGGTGTAATTGCAGTGTCATGAATACATCCCACATGAATTTTAAACACATTAGGAGTATCTCTGATCAAATTAATCATTAAAATCCCAAAGCTCCACCAGTGGTTCAAAGTGGTCCAAAACGCTCAAAAATGGTGGAAAATGAAAACAATTCATCATTTCTGAGGCTTTATAATATTCCTAAGATAATGTATATCTTCAATTAGTTTTAAATCCCTTTATTTAAAAGTTTCTCTTTTGGGCTCCACTGGTGCAACGCCTCAAGTCTGAGAAGCTGCACCAGTGGAGCAAAAGCTACACTGGTGCAGCCGAAGCTGCACTGGTGTAACAGGAGTCAAGCTAATTTTCAGTATCAACCCTCATGACTGTTTTCAGGTCCCTGTAGCCACCAGGACCCATTATATATCTCAGGTGATATAGCAAGAGTGGCTAGGCCTCATTTCTAGCCTCCAGGTACATGTCGGACTCCTATTTGTGACATTTCGAGGTGTTTGGTGTCAAACTCATTTCTTCCATTATAGGCCATAGTCACCTCACGGAACCCACATTATCCCTCAGGTGATATAGCAACAATGTCTGAGACCTAATGATAGCATCCAGCCACCTGTTTTAGTGATATTCGTTATATTTGTGTTCAGGGAGTCCTGTGTACCTCCAAAACGAATTTCTAACACTTTTGAAGTGTACCTGAGGCACTGAGCTGGGTAAAAGTTCAGCTTAAGGGCCCTCCCCATGGATGTCAAAAACTGTATTACATCAAAATCATTTAAAAACTATATAGGTGTAATTGCAGTGTCCTGAATAGCCCTGGGCGGAGTTGGCGGAGTGGGGCTTCGCGGAGCTACGCGAAGTGGGCGAGAAACTACGCCCACCTCCGCACTCCGCGTAGCCCCACTCCGCAAAACCACTGGCCGCCAGCCCCGCCACCCGTTTCCCTCCCGCCCTCCCTAAATACTTTAAAATAAAGGAATGAAATAATTTAAAAAGCACTTACCTTGCCGCCGCTGCCCGCCGCGTCCCCGGGGCTCGCTATCTTCCGTCTTCTTCAGTAATGCGCATGCGCGGGCGGCCGCGCATGCGCATTTTCTCGTGAAAATGCGCATGCGCGGCCGCCCGCGCATGCGCATTACTGAAGATGACGGAAGACGGACGATAACGAGCCCCGGGGACGCGGCGGGCAGCGGCGGCAAGGTAAGTGCTTTTTAAATTATTGCATTCCTTTGTTTTAAAGTATTTAGGGAGGTCGGGAGGGAAGCGGGTGGTGGCCAGCTACGCTCCGTCTGCGGAGCGTGCGTAGTGCCGCCTGGCTTCGCCAGCTCCGCAAAATGCGGAGTAGGCGGCACTATGCACACTCCGTGCACGGAGCGTAGCTGGCCGCCCACCCCTAGTCCTGAATGCTATGTAACTGCATTTCCACTGTTCCGTGTACCTCCAAAATGAATTTCTAACACTTTTGAGTCTCCATACAGTGAAAAATGACTAAGTCCAAAAACATAATTGGTGCATCAAAGTGTTCAAAAAAGGTCAAAATTCGATTAAAATTAAAAAAAACATAGTGCTACAGTGGCCCAATGGCATGCTAAACATATAATTAATGATACAGATTGAATAGTTTTACAAAAACATTGGAAAAGTGTTATTTTAAATTTCAGGGGGACAAGGTCACGGAGGTCATGGAACTCCAAGCTGGGTAAAAGTTCAGCTTGAGGGCCCTCCCCATGGAGGTCAAAAATTGTATTACATCAAAATCATTTAAAAAATATATAGGTGTCATTGCAGTGTCCTGAATGCTATATAACTGCATTTGCACTGTTCTGTGCACCTCCAAAATGAATTTCTAACACTTTTGAAGTCTCCATGAAGTGAAAAATGACCAAGTCCAAAAAGATCATTGGTGCATCAAAGTGTTCAAAAACGGTCAAAAATGGATAAAAATGAAAAATACCAACTGCTACAGTAGCTCAATAGCGTGCTAAACACATAATGAATGACACAGAATGAATAGATTTAGAAATTACTTGGAAAATGCTATTTTAAATTTCAGGGGGACGAGGTCACGGAAGTCATGGAACTCCGAGCGGGGTAAAAGTTCAACCTTTCCTCCCTTGTGGAGGTCAACATTTTAAATTCATCAAAATCATTTAAAAACTATATAGGTGTAATTGGCTTGTCCTGAATGCTATATAGGTGCATGTGCACTGCTCTGTGTACCTCCAAAATGACTTTCTAACACTTTTGAAGTCTCCATGAAGCAGAAAATGACTAAAGTCCAAAGACATCCTTGGTGCATCAAAGTTTCAAAAACGGTCAAAAATGGATAAAAATGAAAACAAACACAAGTGCTACAGTGGCTTAATGCATGCTAAACACATAATGAATGACACAGAATGAATAGATTTACAAATTACTTGGAAAATGCTATTTTAAATTTCAGGGGGACGAGGTCACAGAAGTCATGGAACTCCGAGCGGGGTAAAAGTTCAACCTTTCCCCCCTTATAGAGGTCATAATTTTAATACATCAAAATCATTTAAAAACTATATAGGTGTAATTGCAGTGTCATGAATACATCCCACATGAATTTTAAACACATTAGGAGTATCTCTGATCAAATTAATCATTAAAATCCCAAAGCTCCACCAGTGGTTCAAAGTGGTCCAAAACGCTCAAAAATGGTGGAAAATGAAAACAATTCATCATTTCTGAGGCTTTATAATATTCCTAAGATAATGTATATCTTCAATTAGTTTTAAATCCCTTTATTTAAAAGTTTCTCTTTTGGGCTCCACTGGTGCAACGCCTCAAGTCTGAGAAGCTGCACCAGTGGAGCAAAAGCTACACTGGTGCAGCCGAAGCTGCACTGGTGTAACAGGAGTCAAGCTAATTTTCAGTATCAACCCTCATGACTGTTTTCAGGTCCCTGTAGCCACCAGGACCCATTATATATCTCAGGTGATATAGCAAGAGTGGCTAGGCCTCATTTCTAGCCTCCAGGTACATGTCGGACTCCTATTTGTGACATTTCGAGGTGTTTGGTGTCAAACTCATTTCTTCCATTATAGGCCATAGTCACCTCACGGAACCCACATTATCCCTCAGGTGATATAGCAACAATGTCTGAGACCTAATGATAGCATCCAGCCACCTGTTTTAGTGATATTCGTTATATTTGTGTTCAGGGAGTCCTGTGTACCTCCAAAACGAATTTCTAACACTTTTGAAGTGTACCTGAGGCACTGAGCTGGGTAAAAGTTCAGCTTAAGGGCCCTCCCCATGGATGTCAAAAACTGTATTACATCAAAATCATTTAAAAACTATATAGGTGTAATTGCAGTGTCCTGAATAGCCCTGGGCGGAGTTGGCGGAGTGGGGCTTCGCGGAGCTACGCGAAGTGGGCGAGAAACTACGCCCACCTCCGCACTCCGCGTAGCCCCACTCCGCAAAACCACTGGCCGCCAGCCCCGCCACCCGTTTCCCTCCCGCCCTCCCTAAATACTTTAAAATAAAGGAATGAAATAATTTAAAAAGCACTTACCTTGCCGCCGCTGCCCGCCGCGTCCCCGGGGCTCGCTATCTTCCGTCTTCTTCAGTAATGCGCATGCGCGGGCGGCCGGGCATGCGCATTTTCTCGTGAAAATGCGCATGCGCGGCCGCCCGCGCATGCGCATTACTGAAGATGACGGAAGACGGACGATAACGAGCCCCGGGGACGCGGCGGGCAGCGGCGGCAAGGTAAGTGCTTTTTAAATTATTGCATTCCTTTGTTTTAAAGTATTTAGGGAGGTCGGGAGGGAAGCGGGTGGTGGCCAGCTACGCTCCGTCTGCGGAGCGTGCGTAGTGCCGCCTGGCTTCGCCAGCTCCGCAAAATGCGGAGTAGGCGGCACTACGCACACTCCGTGCACGGAGCGTAGCTGGCCGCCCACCCCTAGTCCTGAATGCTATGTAACTGCATTTCCACTGTTCCGTGTACCTCCAAAATGAATTTCTAACACTTTTGAGTCTCCATACAGTGAAAAATGACTAAGTCCAAAAACATAATTGGTGCATCAAAGTGTTCAAAAAAGGTCAAAATTCGATTAAAATTAAAAGAAACATAGTGCTACAGTGGCCCAATGGCATGCTAAACATATAATTAATGATACAGATTGAATAGTTTTACAAAAACATTGGAAAAGTGTTATTTTAAATTTCAGGGGGACAAGGTCACGGAGGTCATGGAACTCCAAGCTGGGTAAAAGTTCAGCTTGAGGGCCCTCCCCATGGAGGTCAAAAATTGTATTACATCAAAATCATTTAAAAAATATATAGGTGTCATTGCAGTGTCCTGAATGCTATATAACTGCATTTGCACTGTTCTGTGCACCTCCAAAATGAATTTCTAACACTTTTGAAGTCTCCATGAAGTGAAAAATGACCAAGTCCAAAAAAATCATTGGTGCATCAAAGTGTTCAAAAACGGTCAAAAATGGATAAAAATGAAAAATACCAACTGCTACAGTGGCTCAATAGCGTGCTAAACACATAATGAATGACACAGAATGAATAGATTTAGAAATTACTTGGAAAATGCTATTTTAAATTTCAGGGGGACGAGGTCACGGAAGTCATGGAACTCCGAGCGGGGTAAAAGTTCAACCTTTCCTCCCTTGTGGAGGTCAACATTTTAAATTCATCAAAATCATTTAAAAACTATATAGGTGTAATTGGCTTGTCCTGATTGCTATATAGGTGCATGTGCACTGTTCTGTGTACCTCCAAAATGACTTTCTAACACTTTTGAAGTCTCCATGAAGCAGAAAATGACTAAAGTCCAAAGACATCATTGGTGCATCAAAGTTTCAAAAACGGTCAAAAATGGATAAAAATGAAAAAAAACACAAGTGCTACAGTGGCTTAATGCATGCTAAACACATAATGAATGACACAGAATGAATAGATTTACAAATTACTTGGAAAATGCTATTTTAAATTTCAGGGGGACGAGGTCACAGAAGTCATGGAACTCCGAGCGGGGTAAAAGTTCAACCTTTCCCCCCTTATAGAGGTCATCATTTTAATACATCAAAATCATTTAAAAACTATATAGGTGTAATTGCAGTGTCTTGAATACATCCAACATGAATTCTAAACACATTAGGAGTATCTCTGATCAAATTAGTCATTAAAATCCCAAAGCTCCACCAGTTGTTCAAAGTGGTCCAAAACGCTCAAAAATGGTGGAAAATGAAAACAATTCATCATTTCTGAGGCTTTATAATATTCCTAAGATAATGTATATCTTCAATTAGTTTTAAATCCCTTTATTTAAAAGTTTCTCTTTTGGGCTCCACTGGTGCAACGCCTCAAGTCTGAGAAGCTGCACCAGTGGAGCAAAAGCTACACTGGTGCAGCCGAAGCTGCACTGGTGTAACAGGAGTCAAGCTAATTTTCAGTATCAACCCTCATGACTGTTTTCAGGTCCCTGT
Organism: Lissotriton vulgaris; assembly: GCF_964263255.1. Taxonomy (NCBI): domain Eukaryota; kingdom Metazoa; phylum Chordata; class Amphibia; order Caudata; family Salamandridae; genus Lissotriton; species Lissotriton vulgaris. Next base: position 274,483 of record NW_028246855.1, read on the forward strand.
AGCCACCAGGACCCATTATATATCTCAGGTGATATAGCAAGAGTGGCTAGGCCTCATTTCTAGCCTCCAGGTACATGTCGGACTCCTATTTGTGACATTTCGAGGTGTTTGGTGTCAAACTCATTTCTTCCATTATAGGCCATAGTCACCTCACGGAACCCACATTATCCCTCAGGTGATATAGCAACAATGTCTGAGACCTAATGATAGCATCCAGCCACCTGTTTTAGTGATATTCGTTATATTTGTGTTCAGGGAGTCCTGTGTACCTCCAAAACGAATTTCTAACACTTTTGAAGTGTACCTGAGGCACTGAGCTGGGTAAAAGTTCAGCTTAAGGGCCCTCCCCATGGATGTCAAAAACTGTATTACATCAAAATCATTTAAAAACTATATAGGTGTAATTGCAGTGTCCTGAATAGCCCTGGGCGGAGTTGGCGGAGTGGGGCTTCGCGGAGCTACGCGAAGTGGGCGAGAAACTACGCCCACCTCCGCACTCCGCGTAGCCCCACTCCGCAAAACCACTGGCCGCCAGCCCCGCCACCCGTTTCCCTCCCGCCCTCCCTAAATACTTTAAAATGAAGGAATGAAATAATTTAAAAAGCACTTACCTTGCCGCCGCTGCCCGCCGCGTCCCCGGGGCTCGCTATCTTCCGTCTTCTTCAGTAATGCGCATGCGCGGGCGGCCGCGCATGCGCATTTTCTCGTGAAAATGCGCATGCGCGGCCGCCCGCGCATGCGCATTACTGAAGATGACGGAAGACGGAAGATAACGAGCCCCGGGGACGCGGCGGGCAGCGGCGGCAAGGTAAGTGCTTTTTAAATTATTGCATTCCTTTGTTTTAAAGTATTTAGGGAGGGCGGGAGGGAAGCGGGTGGCGGCCAGCTACGCTCCGTCTGCGGAGCGTGCGTAGTGCCGCCTGGCTTCGCCAGCTCCGCAAAATGCGGAGTAGGCGGCACTACGCACACTCCGTGCACGGAGCGTAGCTGGCCGCCCACCCCTAGTCCTGAATGCTATGTAACTGCATTTCCACTGTTCCGTGTACCTCCAAAATGAATTTCTAACACTTTTGAGTCTCCATACAGTGAAAAATGACTAAGTCCAAAAACATCATTTGAGCATCAAAGTGTTCAAAAAAGGTCAAAATTGGGTTAAAATTAAAAAAAAAACATAGTGCTACATTGGCCCAATGGCATGCTAAACATATAATGAATGATACAGAATGAATAGTTTTACAAAAACATTGGAAAATTGTTATTTTAAATTTCAGGGGGACAAGGTCACGGAGGTCATGAAACTCCGAGCTGGGTAAAAGTTCAGCTTGAGGGCCCTCCCCATGGAGGTCAAAAATTGTATTACATCAAAATCATTTAAAAACTATATTGGTGTCATTGCAGTGTCCTGGATGCTATATAACTGCATTTGCACTGTTCTGTGCACCTCCAAAATGAATTTCTAACACTTTTGAAGTCTCCATGAAGTGAAAAATGACCAAGTCCAAAAAGATCATTGGTGCATCAAAGTGTTCAAAAACGGTCAGAAATGGATAAAAATGAAAAATACCAACTGCTACAGTGGCTCAATAGCGTGCTAAACACATAATGAATGACACAGAATGAATAGATTTAGAAATTACTTGGAAAATGCTATTTTAAATTTCAGGGGGACGAGGTCACGGAAGTCATGGAACTCCGAGCGGGGTAAAAGTTCAACCTTTCCTCCCTTGTGGAGGTCAACATTTTAAATTCATCAAAATCATTTAAAAACTATATAGGTGTAATTGGCTTGTCCTGAATGCTATATAGGTGCATGTGCACTGTTCTGTGTACCTCCAAAATGACTTTCTAACACTTTTGAAGTCTCCATGAAGCAGAAAATGACTAAAGTCCAAAGACATCATTGATGCATCAAAGTTTCAAAAACGGTCAAAAATGGATAAAAATGAAAAAAAAAACAAGTGCTACAGTGGCTTAATGCATGCTAAACACATAATGAATGACACAGAATAAATAGATTTACAAATTACTTGGAAAATGCTATTTTAAATTTCAGGGGGACGAGGTCACAGAAGTCATGGAACTCCGAGCGGCGTAAAAGTTCAACCTTTCCCCCTTTATAGAGGTCATAATTTTAATACATCAAAATCATTTAAAAACTATATAGGTGTAATTGCAGTGTCTTGAATACATCCCACATGAATTTTAAACACATTAGGAGTATCTCTGATCAAATTAATCATTAAAATCCCAAAGCTCCACCAGTTGTTCAAAGTGGTCCAAAACGCTCAAAAATGGTGGAAAATGAAAACAATTCATCATTTCTGAGGCTTTTTAATATTCCTAAGATAATGTATATCTTCAATTAGTTTTAAATCCCTTTATTTAAAAGTTTCTCTTTTGGGCTCCACTGGTGCAACACCTCAAGTCTGAGAAGCTGCACCAGTGGAGCAAAAGCTACACTGGTGCAGCCGAAGCTGCACTGGTGTAACAGGAGTCAAGCTAATTTTCAGTATCAACCCTCATGACTGTTTTCAGGTCCCTGTAGCCACCAGGACCCATTATATATCTCAGGTGATATAGCAAGAGTGGCTATGCCTCATTTCTAGCCTCCAGGTACATGTCGGACTCCTATTTGTGACATTTCGAGGTGTTTGGTGTCAAACTCATTTCTTCCATTATAGGCCATAGTCACCTCACGGAACCCACATTATCCCTCAGGTGATATAGCAACAATGTCTGAGACCTAATGATAGCATCCAGCCACCTGTTTTAGTGATATTCGTTATATTTGTGTTCAGGGAGTCTTGTGTACCTCCAAAACGAATTTCTAACACTTTTGAAGTGTACCTGAGGCACTGAGCTGGGTAAAAGTTCAGCTTAAGGGCCCTCCCCATGGAGGTCAAAAACTGTATTACATCAAAATCATTTAAAAACTATATAGGTGTAATTGCAGTGTCCTGAATGCTATGTAACTGCATTTGCACTGTTCCGTGTACCTCCAAAATGAATTTCTAACACTTTTGAGTCTCCATACAGTGAAAAATGACTAAGTCCAAAAACATGATTTGTGCATCAAAGTGTTCAAAAAGGTCAAAATTGGGTTAAAATTAAAAAACACATAGTGCTACAGTGGCCCAATGGCATGCTAAACATATAATGAATGATACAGAATGAATAGTTTTACAAAAACATTGGAAAATTGTTATTTTAAATTTCAGGGGGACAAGGTCACGGAGGTCATGGAACTCCAAGCTGGGTAAAAGTTCAGCTTGAGGGCCCTCCCCATGGAGGTCAAAAATTGTATTACATCAAAATCATTAAAAAAATATATAGGTGTCATTGCAGTGTCCTGAATGCTATATAACTGCAATTGCACTGTTCTGTGCACCTCCAAAATGAATTTCTAACACTTTTGAAGTCTCCATGAAGTGAAAAATGACCAAGTCCAAAAAGATCATTGGTGCATCAAAGTGTTCAAAAACGGTCAAAAATGGATAAAAATGAAAAATACCAACTGCTACAGTAGCTCAATAGCGTGCTAAACACATAATGAATGACACAGAATGAATAGATTTAGAAATTACTTGGAAAATGCTATTTTAAATTTCAGGGGGACGAGGTCACGGAAGTCATGGAACTCCGAGCGGGGTAAAAGTTCAACCTTTCCTCCCTTGTGGAGGTCAACATTTTAAATTCATCAAAATCATTTAAAAACTATATAGGTGTAATTGGCTTGTCCTGAATGCTATATAGGTGCATGTGCACTGCTCTGTGTACCTCCAAAATGACTTTCTAACACTTTTGAAGTCTCCATGAAGCAGAAAATGACTAAAGTCCAAAGACATCCTTGGTGCATCAAAGTTTCAAAAACGGTCAAAAATGGATAAAAATGAAAACAAACACAAGTGCTACAGTGGCTTAATGCATGCTAAACACATAATGAATGACACAGAATGAATAGATTTACAAATTACTTGGAAAATGCTATTTTAAATTTCAGGGGGACGAGGTCACAGAAGTCATGGAACTCCGAGCGGGGTAAAAGTTCAACCTTTCCCCCCTTATAGAGGTCATAATTTTAATACATCAAAATCATTTAAAAACTATATAGGTGTAATTGCAGTGTCATGAATACATCCCACATGAATTTTAAACACATTAGGAGTATCTCTGATCAAATTAATCATTAAAATCCCAAAGCTCCACCAGTGGTTCAAAGTGGTCCAAAACGCTCAAAAATGGTGGAAAATGAAAACAATTCATCATTTCTGAGGCTTTATAATATTCCTAAGATAATGTATATCTTCAATTAGTTTTAAATCCCTTTATTTAAAAGTTTCTCTTTTGGGCTCCACTGGTGCAACGCCTCAAGTCTGAGAAGCTGCACCAGTGGAGCAAAAGCTACACTGGTGCAGCCGAAGCTGCACTGGTGTAACAGGAGTCAAGCTAATTTTCAGTATCAACCCTCATGACTGTTTTCAGGTCCCTGTAGCCACCAGGACCCATTATATATCTCAGGTGATATAGCAAGAGTGGCTAGGCCTCATTTCTAGCCTCCAGGTACATGTCGGACTCCTATTTGTGACATTTCGAGGTGTTTGGTGTCAAACTCATTTCTTCCATTATAGGCCATAGTCACCTCACGGAACCCACATTATCCCTCAGGTGATATAGCAACAATGTCTGAGACCTAATGATAGCATCCAGCCACCTGTTTTAGTGATATTCGTTATATTTGTGTTCAGGGAGTCCTGTGTACCTCCAAAACGAATTTCTAACACTTTTGAAGTGTACCTGAGGCACTGAGCTGGGTAAAAGTTCAGCTTAAGGGCCCTCCCCATGGATGTCAAAAACTGTATTACATCAAAATCATTTAAAAACTATATAGGTGTAATTGCAGTGTCCTGAATAGCCCTGGGCGGAGTTGGCGGAGTGGGGCTTCGCGGAGCTACGCGAAGTGGGCGAGAAACTACGCCCACCTCCGCACTCCGCGTAGCCCCACTCCGCAAAACCACTGGCCGCCAGCCCCGCCACCCGTTTCCCTCCCGCCCTCCCTAAATACTTTAAAATAAAGGAATGAAATAATTTAAAAAGCACTTACCTTGCCGCCGCTGCCCGCCGCGTCCCCGGGGCTCGCTATCTTCCGTCTTCTTCAGTAATGCGCATGCGCGGGCGGCCGCGCATGCGCATTTTCTCGTGAAAATGCGCATGCGCGGCCGCCCGCGCATGCGCATTACTGAAGATGACGGAAGACGGACGATAACGAGCCCCGGGGACGCGGCGGGCAGCGGCGGCAAGGTAAGTGCTTTTTAAATTATTGCATTCCTTTGTTTTAAAGTATTTAGGGAGGTCGGGAGGGAAGCGGGTGGTGGCCAGCTACGCTCCGTCTGCGGAGCGTGCGTAGTGCCGCCTGGCTTCGCCAGCTCCGCAAAATGCGGAGTAGGCGGCACTACGCACACTCCGTGCACGGAGCGTAGCTGGCCGCCCACCCCTAGTCCTGAATGCTATGTAACTGCATTTCCACTGTTCCGTGTACCTCCAAAATGAATTTCTAACACTTTTGAGTCTCCATACAGTGAAAAATGACTAAGTCCAAAAACATAATTGGTGCATCAAAGTGTTCAAAAAAGGTCAAAATTCGATTAAAATTAAAAAAAACATAGTGCTACAGTGGCCCAATGGCATGCTAAACATATAATTAATGATACAGATTGAATAGTTTTACAAAAACATTGGAAAAGTGTTATTTTAAATTTCAGGGGGACAAGGTCACGGAGGTCATGGAACTCCAAGCTGGGTAAAAGTTCAGCTTGAGGGCCCTCCCCATGGAGGTCAAAAATTGTATTACATCAAAATCATTTAAAAAATATATAGGTGTCATTGCAGTGTCCTGAATGCTATATAACTGCATTTGCACTGTTCTGTGCACCTCCAAAATGAATTTCTAACACTTTTGAAGTCTCCATGAAGTGAAAAATGACCAAGTCCAAAAAAATCATTGGTGCATCAAAGTGTTCAAAAACGGTCAAAAATGGATAAAAATGAAAAATACCAACTGCTACAGTGGCTCAATAGCGTGCTAAACACATAATGAATGACACAGAATGAATAGATTTAGAAATTACTTGGAAAATGCTATTTTAAATTTCAGGGGGACGAGGTCACGGAAGTCATGGAACTCCGAGCGGGGTAAAAGTTCAACCTTTCCTCCCTTGTGGAGGTCAACATTTTAAATTCATCAAAATCATTTAAAAACTATATAGGTGTAATTGGCTTGTCCTGATTGCTATATAGGTGCATGTGCACTGTTCTGTGTACCTCCAAAATGACTTTCTAACACTTTTGAAGTCTCCATGAAGCAGAAAATGACTAAAGTCCAAAGACATCATTGGTGCATCAAAGTTTCAAAAACGGTCAAAAATGGATAAAAATGAAAAAAAACACAAGTGCTACAGTGGCTTAATGCATGCTAAACACATAATGAATGACACAGAATGAATAGATTTACAAATTACTTGGAAAATGCTATTTTAAATTTCAGGGGGACGAGGTCACAGAAGTCATGGAACTCCGAGCGGGGTAAAAGTTCAACCTTTCCCCCCTTATAGAGGTCATCATTTTAATACATCAAAATCATTTAAAAACTATATAGGTGTAATTGCAGTGTCTTGAATACATCCAACATGAATTCTAAACACATTAGGAGTATCTCTGATCAAATTAGTCATTAAAATCCCAAAGCTCCACCAGTTGTTCAAAGTGGTCCAAAACGCTCAAAAATGGTGGAAAATGAAAACAATTCATCATTTCTGAGGCTTTATAATATTCCTAAGATAATGTATATCTTCAATTAGTTTTAAATCCCTTTATTTAAAAGTTTCTCTTTTGGGCTCCACTGGTGCAACGCCTCAAGTCTGAGAAGCTGCACCAGTGGAGCAAAAGCTACACTGGTGCAGCCGAAGCTGCACTGGTGTAACAGGAGTCAAGCTAATTTTCAGTATCAACCCTCATGACTGTTTTCAGGTCCCTGTAGCCACCAGGACCCATTATATATCTCAGGTGATATAGCAAGAGTGGCTAGGCCTCATTTCTAGCCTCCAGGTACATGTCGGACTCCTATTTGTGACATTTCGAGGTGTTTGGTGTCAAACTCATTTCTTCCATTATAGGCCATAGTCACCTCACGGAACCCACATTATCCCTCAGGTGATATAGCAACAATGTCTGAGACCTAATGATAGCATCCAGCCACCTGTTTTAGTGATATTCGTTATATTTGTGTTCAGGGAGTCCTGTGTACCTCCAAAACGAATTTCTAACACTTTTGAAGTGTACCTGAGGCACTGAGCTGGGTAAAAGTTCAGCTTAAGGGCCCTCCCCATGGATGTCAAAAACTGTATTACATCAAAATCATTTAAAAACTATATAGGTGTAATTGCAGTGTCCTGAATAGCCCTGGGCGGAGTTGGCGGAGTGGGGCTTCGCGGAGCTACGCGAAGTGGGCGAGAAACTACGCCCACCTCCGCACTCCGCGTAGCCCCACTCCGCAAAACCACTGGCCGCCAGCCCCGCCACCCGTTTCCCTCCCGCCCTCCCTAAATACTTTAAAATGAAGGAATGAAATAATTTAAAAAGCACTTACCTTGCCGCCGCTGCCCGCCGCGTCCCCGGGGCTCGCTATCTTCCGTCTTCTTCAGTAATGCGCATGCGCGGGCGGCCGCGCATGCGCATTTTCTCGTGAAAATGCGCATGCGCGGCCGCCCGCGCATGCGCATTACTGAAGATGACGGAAGACGGAAGATAACGAGCCCCGGGGACGCGGCGGGCAGCGGCGGCAAGGTAAGTGCTTTTTAAATTATTGCATTCCTTTGTTTTAAAGTATTTAGGGAGGGCGGGAGGGAAGCGGGTGGCGGCCAGCTACGCTCCGTCTGCGGAGCGTGCGTAGTGCCGCCTGGCTTCGCCAGCTCCGCAAAATGCGGAGTAGGCGGCACTACGCACACTCCGTGCACGGAGCGTAGCTGGCCGCCCACCCCTAGTCCTGAATGCTATGTAACTGCATTTCCACTGTTCCGTGTACCTCCAAAATGAATTTCTAACACTTTTGAGTCTCCATACAGTGAAAAATGACTAAGTCCAAAAACATCATTTGAGCATCAAAGTGTTCAAAAAAGGTCAAAATTGGGTTAAAATTAAAAAAAAAACATAGTGCTACATTGGCCCAATGGCATGCTAAACATATAATGAATGATACAGAATGAATAGTTTTACAAAAACATTGGAAAATTGTTATTTTAAATTTCAGGGGGACAAGGTCACGGAGGTCATGAAACTCCGAGCTGGGTAAAAGTTCAGCTTGAGGGCCCTCCCCATGGAGGTCAAAAATTGTATTACATCAAAATCATTTAAAAACTATATTGGTGTCATTGCAGTGTCCTGGATGCTATATAACTGCATTTGCACTGTTCTGTGCACCTCCAAAATGAATTTCTAACACTTTTGAAGTCTCCATGAAGTGAAAAATGACCAAGTCCAAAAAGATCATTGGTGCATCAAAGTGTTCAAAAACGGTCAGAAATGGATAAAAATGAAAAATACCAACTGCTACAGTGGCTCAATAGCGTGCTAAACACATAATGAATGACACAGAATGAATAGATTTAGAAATTACTTGGAAAATGCTATTTTAAATTTCAGGGGGACGAGGTCACGGAAGTCATGGAACTCCGAGCGGGGTAAAAGTTCAACCTTTCCTCCCTTGTGGAGGTCAACATTTTAAATTCATCAAAATCATTTAAAAACTATATAGGTGTAATTGGCTTGTCCTGAATGCTATATAGGTGCATGTGCACTGTTCTGTGTACCTCCAAAATGACTTTCTAACACTTTTGAAGTCTCCATGAAGCAGAAAATGACTAAAGTCCAAAGACATCATTGATGCATCAAAGTTTCAAAAACGGTCAAAAATGGATAAAAATGAAAAAAAAAACAAGTGCTACAGTGGCTTAATGCATGCTAAACACATAATGAATGACACAGAATAAATAGATTTACAAATTACTTGGAAAATGCTATTTTAAATTTCAGGGGGACGAGGTCACAGAAGTCATGGAACTCCGAGCGGCGTAAAAGTTCAACCTTTCCCCCTTTATAGAGGTCATAATTTTAATACATCAAAATCATTTAAAAACTATATAGGTGTAATTGCAGTGTCTTGAATACATCCCACATGAATTTTAAACACATTAGGAGTATCTCTGATCAAATTAATCATTAAAATCCCAAAGCTCCACCAGTTGTTCAAAGTGGTCCAAAACGCTCAAAAATGGTGGAAAATGAAAACAATTCATCATTTCTGAGGCTTTTTAATATTCCTAAGATAATGTATATCTTCAATTAGTTTTAAATCCCTTTATTTAAAAGTTTCTCTTTTGGGCTCCACTGGTGCAACACCTCAAGTCTGAGAAGCTGCACCAGTGGAGCAAAAGCTACACTGGTGCAGCCGAAGCTGCACTGGTGTAACAGGAGTCAAGCTAATTTTCAGTATCAACCCTCATGACTGTTTTCAGGTCCCTGTAGCCACCAGGACCCATTATATATCTCAGGTGATATAGCAAGAGTGGCTATGCCTCATTTCTAGCCTCCAGGTACATGTCGGACTCCTATTTGTGACATTTCGAGGTGTTTGGTGTCAAACTCATTTCTTCCATTATAGGCCATAGTCACCTCACGGAACCCACATTATCCCTCAGGTGATATAGCAACAATGTCTGAGACCTAATGATAGCATCCAGCCACCTGTTTTAGTGATATTCGTTATATTTGTGTTCAGGGAGTCTTGTGTACCTCCAAAACGAATTTCTAACACTTTTGAAGTGTACCTGAGGCACTGAGCTGGGTAAAAGTTCAGCTTAAGGGCCCTCCCCATGGAGGTCAAAAACTGTATTACATCAAAATCATTTAAAAACTATATAGGTGTAATTGCAGTGTCCTGAATGCTATGTAACTGCATTTGCACTGTTCCGTGTACCTCCAAAATGAATTTCTAACACTTTTGAGTCTCCATACAGTGAAAAATGACTAAGTCCAAAAACATGATTTGTGCATCAAAGTGTTCAAAAAGGTCAAAATTGGGTTAAAATTAAAAAACACATAGTGCTACAGTGGCCCAATGGCATGCTAAACATATAATGAATGATACAGAATGAATAGTTTTACAAAAACATTGGAAAATTGTTATTTTAAATTTCAGGGGGACAAGGTCACGGAGGTCATGGAACTCCAAGCTGGGTAAAAGTTCAGCTTGAGGGCCCTCCCCATGGAGGTCAAAAATTGTATTACATCAAAATCATTAAAAAAATATATAGGTGTCATTGCAGTGTCCTGAATGCTATATAACTGCAATTGCACTGTTCTGTGCACCTCCAAAATGAATTTCTAACACTTTTGAAGTCTCCATGAAGTGAAAAATGACCAAGTCCAAAAAGATCATTGGTGCATCAAAGTGTTCAAAAACGGTCAAAAATGGATAAAAATGAAAAATACCAACTGCTACAGTAGCTCAATAGCGTGCTAAACACATAATGAATGACACAGAATGAATAGATTTAGAAATTACTTGGAAAATGCTATTTTAAATTTCAGGGGGACGAGGTCACGGAAGTCATGGAACTCCGAGCGGGGTAAAAGTTCAACCTTTCCTCCCTTGTGGAGGTCAACATTTTAAATTCATCAAAATCATTTAAAAACTATATAGGTGTAATTGGCTTGTCCTGAATGCTATATAGGTGCATGTGCACTGCTCTGTGTACCTCCAAAATGACTTTCTAACACTTTTGAAGTCTCCATGAAGCAGAAAATGACTAAAGTCCAAAGACATCCTTGGTGCATCAAAGTTTCAAAAACGGTCAAAAATGGATAAAAATGAAAACAAACACAAGTGCTACAGTGGCTTAATGCATGCTAAACACATAATGAATGACACAGAATGAATAGATTTTCAAATTACTTGGAAAATGCTATTTTAAATTTCAGGGGGACGAGGTCACAGAAGTCATGGAACTCCGAGCGGGGTAAAAGTTCAACCTTTCCCCCCTTATAGAGGTCATAATTTTAATACATCAAAATCATTTAAAAACTATATAGGTGTAATTGCAGTGTCATGAATACATCCCACATGAATTTTAAACACATTAGGAGTATCTCTGATCAAATTAATCATTAAAATCCCAAAGCTCCACCAGTGGTTCAAAGTGGTCCAAAACGCTCAAAAATGGTGGAAAATGAAAACAATTCATCATTTCTGAGGCTTTATAATATTCCTAAGATAATGTATATCTTCAATTAGTTTTAAATCCCTTTATTTAAAAGTTTCTCTTTTGGGCTCCACTGGTGCAACGCCTCAAGTCTGAGAAGCTGCACCAGTGGAGCAAAAGCTACACTGGTGCAGCCGAAGCTGCACTGGTGTAACAGGAGTCAAGCTAATTTTCAGTATCAACCCTCATGACTGTTTTCAGGTCCCTGTAGCCACCAGGACCCATTATATATCTCAGGTGATATAGCAAGAGTGGCTAGGCCTCATTTCTAGCCTCCAGGTACATGTCGGACTCCTATTTGTGACATTTCGAGGTGTTTGGTGTCAAACTCATTTCTTCCATTATAGGCCATAGTCACCTCACGGAACCCACATTATCCCTCAGGTGATATAGCAACAATGTCTGAGACCTAATGATAGCATCCAGCCACCTGTTTTAGTGATATTCGTTATATTTGTGTTCAGGGAGTCCTGTGTACCTCCAAAACGAATTTCTAACACTTTTGAAGTGTACCTGAGGCACTGAGCTGGGTAAAAGTTCAGCTTAAGGGCCCTCCCCATGGAGGTCAAAAACTGTATTACATCAAAATCATTTAAAAACTATATAGGTGTAATTGCAGTGTCCTGAATGCTATGTAACTGCATTTGCACTGTTCCGTGTACCTCCAAAATGAATTTCTAACACTTTTGAGTCTCCATACAGTGAAAAATGACTAAGTCCAAAAACATGATTTGTGCATCAAAGTGTTCAAAAAGGTCAAAATTGGGTTAAAATTAAAAAACACATAGTGCTACAGTGGCCCAATGGCATGCTAAACATATAATGAATGATACAGAATGAATAGTTTTACAAAAACATTGGAAAATTGTTATTTTAAATTTCAGGGGGACAAGGTCACGGAGGTCATGGAACTCCAAGCTGGTAAAAGTTCAGCTTGAGGGCCCTCCCCATGGAGGTCAAAAATTGTATTACATCAAAAACATTTAAAAAATATATAGGTGTCATTGCAGTGTCCTGAATGCTATATAACTGCATTTGCACTGTTCTGTGCACCTCCAAAATGAATTTCTAACACTGTTGAAGTCTCCATGAAGTGAAAAATGACCAAGTCCAAAAAAATCATTGGTGCATCAAAGTGTTCAAAAACGGTCAAAAATGGATAAAAATGAAAAATACCAACTGCTACAGTAGCTCAATAGCGTGCTAAACACATAATGAATGACACAGAATGAATAGATTTAGAAATTACTTGGAAAATGCTATTTTAAATTTCAGGGGGACGAGGTCACGGAAGTCATGGAACTCCGAGCGGGGTAAAAGTTCAACCTTTCCTCCCTTGTGGAGGTCAACATTTTAAATTCATCAAAATCATTTAAAAACTATATAGGTGTAATTGGCTTGTCCTGATTGCTATATAGGTGCATGTGCACTGTTCTGTGTACCTCCAAAATGACTTTCTAACACTTTTGAAGTCTCCATGAAGCAGAAAATGACTAAAGTCCAAAGACATCATTGGTGCATCAAAGTTTCAAAAACGGTCAAAAATGGATAAAAATGAAAAAAAACACAAGTGCTACAGTGGCTTAATGCATGCTAAACACATAATGAATGACACAGAATGAATAGATTTACAAATTACTTGGAAAATGCTATTTTAAATTTCAGGGGGACGAGGTCACAGAAGTCATGGAACTCCGAGCGGGGTAAAAGTTCAACCTTTCCCCCCTTATAGAGGTCATCATTTTAATACATCAAAATCATTTAAAAACTATATAGGTGTAATTGCAGTGTCTTGAATACATCCCACATGAATTCTAAACACATTAGGAGTATCTCTGATCAAATTAATCATTAAAATCCCAAAGCTCCACCAGTTGTTCAAAGTGGTCCAAAACGCTCAAAAATGGTGGAAAATGAAAACAATTCATCATTTCTGAGGCTTTTTAATATTCCTAAGATAATGTATATCTTCAATTAGTTTTAAATCCCTTTATTTAAAAGTTTCTCTTTTGGGCTCCACTGGTGCAACACCTCAAGTCTGAGAAGCTGCACCAGTGGAGCAAAAGCTACACTGGTGCAGCCGAAGCTGCACTGGTGTAACAGGAGTCAAGCTAATTTTCAGTATCAACCCTCATGACTGTTTTCAGGTCCCTGTAGCCACCAGGACCCATTATATATCTCAGGTGATATAGCAAGAGTGGCTATGCCTCATTTCTAGCCTCCAGGTACATGTCGGACTCCTATTTGTGACATTTCGAGGTGTTTGGTGTCAAACTCATTTCTTCCATTATAGGCCATAGTCACCTCACGGAACCCACATTATCCCTCAGGTGATATAGCAACAATGTCTGAGACCTAATGATAGCATCCAGCCACCTGTTTTAGTGATATTCGTTATATTTGTGTTCAGGGAGTCTTGTGTACCTCCAAAACGAATTTCTAACACTTTTGAAGTGTACCTGAGGCACTGAGCTGGGTAAAAGTTCAGCTTAAGGGCCCTCCCCATGGAGGTCAAAAACTGTATTACATCAAAATCATTTAAAAACTATATAGGTGTAATTGCAGTGTCCTGAATGCTATGTAACTGCATTTGCACTGTTCCGTGTACCTCCAAAATGAATTTCTAACACTTTTGAGTCTCCATACAGTGAAAAATGACTAAGTCCAAAAACATGATTTGTGCATCAAAGTGTTCAAAAAGGTCAAAATTGGGTTAAAATTAAAAAACACATAGTGCTACAGTGGCCCAATGGCATGCTAAACATATAATGAATGATACAGAATGAATAGTTTTACAAAAACATTGGAAAATTGTTATTTTAAATTTCAGGGGGACAAGGTCACGGAGGTCATGGAACTCCAAGCTGGGTAAAAGTTCAGCTTGAGGGCCCTCCCCATGGAGGTCAAAAATTGTATTACATCAAAATCATTAAAAAAATATATAGGTGTCATTGCAGTGTCCTGAATGCTATATAACTGCAATTGCACTGTTCTGTGCACCTCCAAAATGAATTTCTAACACTTTTGAAGTCTCCATGAAGTGAAAAATGACCAAGTCCAAAAAGATCATTGGTGCATCAAAGTGTTCAAAAACGGTCAAAAATGGATAAAAATGAAAAATACCAACTGCTACAGTAGCTCAATAGCGTGCTAAACACATAATGAATGACACAGAATGAATAGATTTAGAAATTACTTGGAAAATGCTATTTTAAATTTCAGGGGGACGAGGTCACGGAAGTCATGGAACTCCGAGCGGGGTAAAAGTTCAACCTTTCCTCCCTTGTGGAGGTCAACATTTTAAATTCATCAAAATCATTTAAAAACTATATAGGTGTAATTGGCTTGTCCTGAATGCTATATAGGTGCATGTGCACTGCTCTGTGTACCTCCAAAATGACTTTCTAACACTTTTGAAGTCTCCATGAAGCAGAAAATGACTAAAGTCCAAAGACATCCTTGGTGCATCAAAGTTTCAAAAACGGTCAAAAATGGATAAAAATGAAAACAAACACAAGTGCTACAGTGGCTTAATGCATGCTAAACACATAATGAATGACACAGAATGAATAGATTTTCAAATTACTTGGAAAATGCTATTTTAAATTTCAGGGGGACGAGGTCACAGAAGTCATGGAACTCCGAGCGGGGTAAAAGTTCAACCTTTCCCCCCTTATAGAGGTCATAATTTTAATACATCAAAATCATTTAAAAACTATATAGGTGTAATTGCAGTGTCATGAATACATCCCACATGAATTTTAAACACATTAGGAGTATCTCTGATCAAATTAATCATTAAAATCCCAAAGCTCCACCAGTGGTTCAAAGTGGTCCAAAACGCTCAAAAATGGTGGAAAATGAAAACAATTCATCATTTCTGAGGCTTTATAATATTCCTAAGATAATGTATATCTTCAATTAGTTTTAAATCCCTTTATTTAAAAGTTTCTCTTTTGGGCTCCACTGGTGCAACGCCTCAAGTCTGAGAAGCTGCACCAGTGGAGCAAAAGCTACACTGGTGCAGCCGAAGCTGCACTGGTGTAACAGGAGTCAAGCTAATTTTCAGTATCAACCCTCATGACTGTTTTCAGGTCCCTGTAGCCACCAGGACCCATTATATATCTCAGGTGATATAGCAAGAGTGGCTAGGCCTCATTTCTAGCCTCCAGGTACATGTCGGACTCCTATTTGTGACATTTCGAGGTGTTTGGTGTCAAACTCATTTCTTCCATTATAGGCCATAGTCACCTCACGGAACCCACATTATCCCTCAGGTGATATAGCAACAATGTCTGAGACCTAATGATAGCATCCAGCCACCTGTTTTAGTGATATTCGTTATATTTGTGTTCAGGGAGTCCTGTGTACCTCCAAAACGAATTTCTAACACTTTTGAAGTGTACCTGAGGCACTGAGCTGGGTAAAAGTTCAGCTTAAGGGCCCTCCCCATGGAGGTCAAAAACTGTATTACATCAAAATCATTTAAAAACTATATAGGTGTAATTGCAGTGTCCTGAATGCTATGTAACTGCATTTGCACTGTTCCGTGTACCTCCAAAATGAATTTCTAACACTTTTGAGTCTCCATACAGTGAAAAATGACTAAGTCCAAAAACATGATTTGTGCATCAAAGTGTTCAAAAAGGTCAAAATTGGGTTAAAATTAAAAAACACATAGTGCTACAGTGGCCCAATGGCATGCTAAACATATAATGAATGATACAGAATGAATAGTTTTACAAAAACATTGGAAAATTGTTATTTTAAATTTCAGGGGGACAAGGTCACGGAGGTCATGGAACTCCAAGCTGGGTAAAAGTTCAGCTTGAGGGCCCTCCCCATGGAGGTCAAAAATTGTATTACATCAAAATCATTAAAAAAATATATAGGTGTCATTGCAGTGTCCTGAATGCTATATAACTGCAATTGCACTGTTCTGTGCACCTCCAAAATGAATTTCTAACACTTTTGAAGTCTCCATGAAGTGAAAAATGACCAAGTCCAAAAAGATCATTGGTGCATCAAAGTGTTCAAAAACGGTCAAAAATGGATAAAAATGAAAAATACCAACTGCTACAGTAGCTCAATAGCGTGCTAAACACATAATGAATGACACAGAATGAATAGATTTAGAAATTACTTGGAAAATGCTATTTTAAATTTCAGGGGGACGAGGTCACGGAAGTCATGGAACTCCGAGCGGGGTAAAAGTTCAACCTTTCCTCCCTTGTGGAGGTCAACATTTTAAATTCATCAAAATCATTTAAAAACTATATAGGTGTAATTGGCTTGTCCTGAATGCTATATAGGTGCATGTGCACTGCTCTGTGTACCTCCAAAATGACTTTCTAACACTTTTGAAGTCTCCATGAAGCAGAAAATGACTAAAGTCCAAAGACATCCTTGGTGCATCAAAGTTTCAAAAACGGTCAAAAATGGATAAAAATGAAAACAAACACAAGTGCTACAGTGGCTTAATGCATGCTAAACACATAATGAATGACACAGAATGAATAGATTTTCAAATTACTTGGAAAATGCTATTTTAAATTTCAGGGGGACGAGGTCACAGAAGTCATGGAACTCCGAGCGGGGTAAAAGTTCAACCTTTCCCCCCTTATAGAGGTCATAATTTTAATACATCAAAATCATTTAAAAACTATATAGGTGTAATTGCAGTGTCATGAATACATCCCACATGAATTTTAAACACATTAGGAGTATCTCTGATCAAATTAATCATTAAAATCCCAAAGCTCCACCAGTGGTTCAAAGTGGTCCAAAACGCTCAAAAATGGTGGAAAATGAAAACAATTCATCATTTCTGAGGCTTTATAATATTCCTAAGATAATGTATATCTTCAATTAGTTTTAAATCCCTTTATTTAAAAGTTTCTCTTTTGGGCTCCACTGGTGCAACGCCTCAAGTCTGAGAAGCTGCACCAGTGGAGCAAAAGCTACACTGGTGCAGCCGAAGCTGCACTGGTGTAACAGGAGTCAAGCTAATTTTCAGTATCAACCCTCATGACTGTTTTCAGGTCCCTGTAGCCACCAGGACCCATTATATATCTCAGGTGATATAGCAAGAGTGGCTAGGCCTCATTTCTAGCCTCCAGGTACATGTCGGACTCCTATTTGTGACATTTCGAGGTGTTTGGTGTCAAACTCATTTCTTCCATTATAGGCCATAGTCACCTCACGGAACCCACATTATCCCTCAGGTGATATAGCAACAATGTCTGAGACCTAATGATAGCATCCAGCCACCTGTTTTAGTGATATTCGTTATATTTGTGTTCAGGGAGTCCTGTGTACCTCCAAAACGAATTTCTAACACTTTTGAAGTGTACCTGAGGCACTGAGCTGGGTAAAAGTTCAGCTTAAGGGCCCTCCCCATGGATGTCAAAAACTGTATTACATCAAAATCATTTAAAAACTATATAGGTGTAATTGCAGTGTCCTGAATAGCCCTGGGCGGAGTTGGCGGAGTGGGGCTTCGCGGAGCTACGCGAAGTGGGCGAGAAACTACGCCCACCTCCGCACTCCGCGTAGCCCCACTCCGCAAAACCACTGGCCGCCAGCCCCGCCACCCGTTTCCCTCCCGCCCTCCCTAAATACTTTAAAATAAAGGAATGAAATAATTTAAAAAGCACTTACCTTGCCGCCGCTGCCCGCCGCGTCCCCGGGGCTCGCTATCTTCCGTCTTCTTCAGTAATGCGCATGCGCGGGCGGCCGCGCATGCGCATTTTCTCGTGAAAATGCGCATGCGCGGCCGCCCGCGCATGCGCATTACTGAAGATGACGGAAGACGGACGATAACGAGCCCCGGGGACGCGGCGGGCAGCGGCGGCAAGGTAAGTGCTTTTTAAATTATTGCATTCCTTTGTTTTAAAGTATTTAGGGAGGTCGGGAGGGAAGCGGGTGGTGGCCAGCTACGCTCCGTCTGCGGAGCGTGCGTAGTGCCGCCTGGCTTCGCCAGCTCCGCAAAATGCGGAGTAGGCGGCACTACGCACACTCCGTGCACGGAGCGTAGCTGGCCGCCCACCCCTAGTCCTGAATGCTATGTAACTGCATTTCCACTGTTCCGTGTACCTCCAAAATGAATTTCTAACACTTTTGAGTCTCCATACAGTGAAAAATGACTAAGTCCAAAAACATAATTGGTTCATCAAAGTGTTCAAAAAAGGTCAAAATTCGATTAAAATTAAAAAAAACATAGTGCTACAGTGGCCCAATGGCATGCTAAACATATAATTAATGATACAGATTGAATAGTTTTACAAAAACATTGGAAAAGTGTTATTTTAAATTTCAGGGGGACAAGGTCACGGAGGTCATGGAACTCCAAGCTGGGTAAAAGTTCAGCTTGAGGGCCCTCCCCATGGAGGTCAAAAATTGTATTACATCAAAATCATTTAAAAAATATATAGGTGTCATTGCAGTGTCCTGAATGCTATATAACTGCATTTGCACTGTTCTGTGCACCTCCAAAATGAATTTCTAACACTTTTGAAGTCTCCATGAAGTGAAAAATGACCAAGTCCAAAAAAATCATTGGTGCATCAAAGTGTTCAAAAACGGTCAAAAATGGATAAAAATGAAAAATACCAACTGCTACAGTGGCTCAATAGCGTGCTAAACACATAATGAATGACACAGAATGAATAGATTTAGAAATTACTTGGAAAATGCTATTTTAAATTTCAGGGGGACGAGGTCACGGAAGTCATGGAACTCCGAGCGGGGTAAAAGTTCAACCTTTCCTCCCTTGTGGAGGTCAACATTTTAAATTCATCAAAATCATTTAAAAACTATATAGGTGTAATTGGTTTGTCCTGATTGCTATATAGGTGCATGTGCACTGTTCTGTGTACCTCCAAAATGACTTTCTAACACTTTTGAAGTCTCCATGAAGCAGAAAATGACTAAAGTCCAAAGACATCATTGGTGCATCAAAGTTTCAAAAACGGTCAAAAATGGATAAAAATGAAAAAAAACACAAGTGCTACAGTGGCTTAATGCATGCTAAACACATAATGAATGACACAGAATGAATAGATTTACAAATTACTTGGAAAATGCTATTTTAAATTTCAGGGGGACGAGGTCACAGAAGTCATGGAACTCCGAGCGGGGTAAAAGTTCAACCTTTCCCCCCTTATAGAGGTCATCATTTTAATACATCAAAATCATTTAAAAACTATATAGGTGTAATTGCAGTGTCTTGAATACATCCCACATGAATTCTAAACACATTAGGAGTATCTCTGATCAAATTAATCATTAAAATCCCAAAGCTCCACCAGTTGTTCAAAGTGGTCCAAAACGCTCAAAAATGGTGGAAAATGAAAACAATTCATCATTTCTGAGGCTTTATAATATTCCTAAGATAATGTATATCTTCAATTAGTTTTAAATCCCTTTATTTAAAAGTTTCTCTTTTGGGCTCCACTGGTGCAACGCCTCAAGTCTGAGAAGCTGCACCAGTGGAGCAAAAGCTACACTGGTGCAGCCGAAGCTGCACTGGTGTAACAGGAGTCAAGCTAATTTTCAGTATCAACCCTCATGACTGTTTTCAGGTCCCTGTAGCCACCAGGACCCATTATATATCTCAGGTGATATAGCAAGAGTGGCTAGGCCTCATTTCTAGCCTCCAGGTACATGTCGGACTCCTATTTGTGACATTTCGAGGTGTTTGGTGTCAAACTCATTTCTTCCATTATAGGCCATAGTCACCTCACGGAACCCACATTATCCCTCAGGTGATATAGCAACAATGTCTGAGACCTAATGATAGCATCCAGCCACCTGTTTTAGTGATATTCGTTATATTTGTGTTCAGGGAGTCCTGTGTACCTCCAAAACGAATTTCTAACACTTTTGAAGTGTACCTGAGGCACTGAGCTGGGTAAAAGTTCAGCTTAAGGGCCCTCCCCATGGATGTCAAAAACTGTATTACATCAAAATCATTTAAAAACTATATAGGTGTAATTGCAGTGTCCTGAATAGCCCTGGGCGGAGTTGGCGGAGTGGGGCTTCGCGGAGCTACGCGAAGTGGGCGAGAAACTACGCCCACCTCCGCACTCCGCGTAGCCCCACTCCGCAAAACCACTGGCCGCCAGCCCCGCCACCCGTTTCCCTCCCGCCCTCCCTAAATACTTTAAAATGAAGGAATGAAATAATTTAAAAAGCACTTACCTTGCCGCCGCTGCCCGCCGCGTCCCCGGGGCTCGCTATCTTCCGTCTTCTTCAGTAATGCGCATGCGCGGGCGGCCGCGCATGCGCATTTTCTCGTGAAAATGCGCATGCGCGGCCGCCCGCGCATGCGCATTACTGAAGATGACGGAAGACGGAAGATAACGAGCCCCGGGGACGCGGCGGGCAGCGGCGGCAAGGTAAGTGCTTTTTAAATTATTGCATTCCTTTGTTTTAAAGTATTTAGGGAGGGCGGGAGGGAAGCGGGTGGCGGCCAGCTACGCTCCGTCTGCGGAGCGTGCGTAGTGCCGCCTGGCTTCGCCAGCTCCGCAAAATGCGGAGTAGGCGGCACTACGCACACTCCGTGCACGGAGCGTAGCTGGCCGCCCACCCCTAGTCCTGAATGCTATGTAACTGCATTTCCCCTGTTCCGTATACCTCCAAAATGAATTTCTAACACTTTTGAGTCTCCATACAGTGAAAAATGACTAAGTCCAAAAACATCATTTGAGCATCAAAGTGTTCAAAAAAGGTCAAAATTGGGTTAAAATTAAAAAAAAAACATAGTGCTACATTGGCCCAATGGCATGCTAAACATATAATGAATGATACAGAATGAATAGTTTTACAAAAACATTGGAAAATTGTTATTTTAAATTTCAGGGGGACAAGGTCACGGAGGTCATGAAACTCCGAGCTGGGTAAAAGTTCAGCTTGAGGGCCCTCCCCATGGAGGTCAAAAATTGTATTACATCAAAATCATTTAAAAACTATATTGGTGTCATTGCAGTGTCCTGGATGCTATATAACTGCATTTGCACTGTTCTGTGCACCTCCAAAATGAATTTCTAACACTTTTGAAGTCTCCATGAAGTGAAAAATGACCAAGTCCAAAAAGATCATTGGTGCATCAAAGTGTTCAAAAACGGTCAGAAATGGATAAAAATGAAAAATACCAACTGCTACAGTGGCTCAATAGCGTGCTAAACACATAATGAATGACACAGAATGAATAGATTTAGAAATTACTTGGAAAATGCTATTTTAAATTTCAGGGGGACGAGGTCACGGAAGTCATGGAACTCCGAGCGGGGTAAAAGTTCAACCTTTCCTCCCTTGTGGAGGTCAACATTTTAAATTCATCAAAATCATTTAAAAACTATATAGGTGTAATTGGCTTGTCCTGAATGCTATATAGGTGCATGTGCACTGTTCTGTGTACCTCCAAAATGACTTTCTAACACTTTTGAAGTCTCCATGAAGCAGAAAATGACTAAAGTCCAAAGACATCATTGATGCATCAAAGTTTCAAAAACGGTCAAAAATGGATAAAAATGAAAAAAAAAACAAGTGCTACAGTGGCTTAATGCATGCTAAACACATAATGAATGACACAGAATAAATAGATTTACAAATTACTTGGAAAATGCTATTTTAAATTTCAGGGGGACGAGGTCACAGAAGTCATGGAACTCCGAGCGGCGTAAAAGTTCAACCTTTCCCCCTTTATAGAGGTCATAATTTTAATACATCAAAATCATTTAAAAACTATATAGGTGTAATTGCAGTGTCTTGAATACATCCCACATGAATTTTAAACACATTAGGAGTATCTCTGATCAAATTAATCATTAAAATCCCAAAGCTCCACCAGTTGTTCAAAGTGGTCCAAAACGCTCAAAAATGGTGGAAAATGAAAACAATTCATCATTTCTGAGGCTTTTTAATATTCCTAAGATAATGTATATCTTCAATTAGTTTTAAATCCCTTTATTTAAAAGTTTCTCTTTTGGGCTCCACTGGTGCAACACCTCAAGTCTGAGAAGCTGCACCAGTGGAGCAAAAGCTACACTGGTGCAGCCGAAGCTGCACTGGTGTAACAGGAGTCAAGCTAATTTTCAGTATCAACCCTCATGACTGTTTTCAGGTCCCTGTAGCCACCAGGACCCATTATATATCTCAGGTGATATAGCAAGAGTGGCTATGCCTCATTTCTAGCCTCCAGGTACATGTCGGACTCCTATTTGTGACATTTCGAGGTGTTTGGTGTCAAACTCATTTCTTCCATTATAGGCCATAGTCACCTCACGGAACCCACATTATCCCTCAGGTGATATAGCAACAATGTCTGAGACCTAATGATAGCATCCAGCCACCTGTTTTAGTGATATTCGTTATATTTGTGTTCAGGGAGTCTTGTGTACCTCCAAAACGAATTTCTAACACTTTTGAAGTGTACCTGAGGCACTGAGCTGGGTAAAAGTTCAGCTTAAGGGCCCTCCCCATGGAGGTCAAAAACTGTATTACATCAAAATCATTTAAAAACTATATAGGTGTAATTGCAGTGTCCTGAATGCTATGTAACTGCATTTGCACTGTTCCGTGTACCTCCAAAATGAATTTCTAACACTTTTGAGTCTCCATACAGTGAAAAATGACTAAGTCCAAAAACATGATTTGTGCATCAAAGTGTTCAAAAAGGTCAAAATTGGGTTAAAATTAAAAAACACATAGTGCTACAGTGGCCCAATGGCATGCTAAACATATAATGAATGATACAGAATGAATAGTTTTACAAAAACATTGGAAAATTGTTATTTTAAATTTCAGGGGGACAAGGTCACGGAGGTCATGGAACTCCAAGCTGGGTAAAAGTTCAGCTTGAGGGCCCTCCCCATGGAGGTCAAAAATTGTAAAACATCAAAATCATTAAAAAAATATATAGGTGTCATTGCAGTGTCCTGAATGCTATATAACTGCAATTGCACTGTTCTGTGCACCTCCAAAATGAATTTCTAACACTTTTGAAGTCTCCATGAAGTGAAAAATGACCAAGTCCAAAAAGATCATTGGTGCATCAAAGTGTTCAAAAACGGTCAAAAATGGATAAAAATGAAAAATACCAACTGCTACAGTAGCTCAATAGCGTGCTAAACACATAATGAATGACACAGAATGAATAGATTTAGAAATTACTTGGAAAATGCTATTTTAAATTTCAGGGGGACGAGGTCACGGAAGTCATGGAACTCCGAGCGGGGTAAAAGTTCAACCTTTCCTCCCTTGTGGAGGTCAACATTTTAAATTCATCAAAATCATTTAAAAACTATATAGGTGTAATTGGCTTGTCCTGAATGCTATATAGGTGCATGTGCACTGCTCTGTGTACCTCCAAAATGACTTTCTAACACTTTTGAAGTCTCCATGAAGCAGAAAATGACTAAAGTCCAAAGACATCCTTGGTGCATCAAAGTTTCAAAAACGGTCAAAAATGGATAAAAATGAAAACAAACACAAGTGCTACAGTGGCTTAATGCATGCTAAACACATAATGAATGACACAGAATGAATAGATTTTCAAATTACTTGGAAAATGCTATTTTAAATTTCAGGGGGAGGAGGTCACAGAAGTCATGGAACTCCGAGCGGGGTAAAAGTTCAACCTTTCCCCCCTTATAGAGGTCATAATTTTAATACATCAAAATCATTTAAAAACTATATAGGTGTAATTGCAGTGTCATGAATACATCCCACATGAATTTTAAACACATTAGGAGTATCTCTGATCAAATTAATCATTAAAATCCCAAAGCTCCACCAGTGGTTCAAAGTGGTCCAAAACGCTCAAAAATGGTGGAAAATGAAAACAATTCATCATTTCTGAGGCTTTATAATATTCCTAAGATAATGTATATCTTCAATTAGTTTTAAATCCCTTTATTTAAAAGTTTCTCTTTTGGGCTCCACTGGTGCAACGCCTCAAGTCTGAGAAGCTGCACCAGTGGAGCAAAAGCTACACTGGTGCAGCCGAAGCTGCACTGGTGTAACAGGAGTCAAGCTAATTTTCAGTATCAACCCTCATGACTGTTTTCAGGTCCCTGTAGCCACCAGGACCCATTATATATCTCAGGTGATATAGCAAGAGTGGCTAGGCCTCATTTCTAGCCTCCAGGTACATGTCGGACTCCTATTTGTGACATTTCGAGGTGTTTGGTGTCAAACTCATTTCTTCCATTATAGGCCATAGTCACCTCACGGAACCCACATTATCCCTCAGGTGATATAGCAACAATGTCTGAGACCTAATGATAGCATCCAGCCACCTGTTTTAGTGATATTCGTTATATTTGTGTTCAGGGAGTCCTGTGTACCTCCAAAACGAATTTCTAACACTTTTGAAGTGTACCTGAGGCACTGAGCTGGGTAAAAGTTCAGCTTAAGGGCCCTCCCCATGGATGTCAAAAACTGTATTACATCAAAATCATTTAAAAACTATATAGGTGTAATTGCAGTGGCCTGAATAGCCCTGGGCGGAGTTGGCGGAGTGGGGCTTTGCGGAGCTACGCGAAGTGGGCGAGAAACTACGCCCACCTCCGCACTCCGCGTAGCCCCACTCCGCAAAACCACTGGCCGCCAGCCCCGCCACCCGTTTCCCTCCCGCCCTCCCTAAATACTTTAAAATAAAGGAATGAAATAATTTAAAAAGCACTTACCTTGCCGCCGCTGCCCGCCGCGTCCCCGGGGCTCGCTATCTTCCGTCTTCTTCAGTAATGCACATGCGCGGGCGGCCGCGCATGCGCATTTTCTCGTGAAAATGCGCATGCGCGGCCGCCCGCGCATGCGCATTACTGAAGATGATGGAAGACGGACGATAACGAGCCCCGGGGACGCGGCGGGCAGCGGCGGCAAGGTAAGTGCTTTTTAAATTATTGCATTCCTTTGTTTTAAAGTATTTAGGGAGGGCGGGAGGGAAGCGGGTGGCGGCCAGCTACGCTCCGTCTGCGGAGCGTGCGTAGTGCCGCCTGGCTTCGCCAGCTCCGCAAAATGCGGAGTAGGCGGCACTACGCACACTCCGTGCACGGAGCGTAGCTGGCCGCCCACCCCTAGTCCTGAATGCTATGTAACTGCATTTCCACTGTTCCGTGTACCTCCAAAATGAATTTCTAACACTTTTGAGTCTCCATACAGTGAAAAATGACTAAGTCCAAAAACATAATTGGTGCATCAAAGTGTTCAAAAAAGGTCAAAATTGGATTAAAATTAAAAAAAACATAGTGCTACAGTGGCCCAATGGCATGCTAAACATATAATTAATGATACAGATTGAATAGTTTTACAAAAACATTGGAAAAGTGTTATTTTAAATTTCAGGGGGACAAGGTCACGGAGGTCATGGAACTCCAAGCTGGGTAAAAGTTCAGCTTGAGGGCCCTCCCCATGGAGGTCAAAAATTGTATTACATCAAAATCATTAAAAAAAATATATAGGTGTCATTGCAGTGTCCTGAATGCTATATAACTGCATTTGCACTGTTCTGTGCACCTCCAAAATGAATTTCTAACACTTTTGAAGTCTCCATGAAGTGAAAAATGACCAAGTCCAAAAAAATCATTGGTGCATCAAAGTGTTCAAAAACGGTCAAAAATGGATAAAAATGAAAAATACCAACTGCTACAGTGGCTCAATAGCGTGCTAAACACATAATGAATGACACAGAATGAATAGATTTAGAAATTACTTGGAAAATGCTATTTTAAATTTCAGGGGGACGAAGTCACGGAAGTCATGGAACTCCGAGCGGGGTAAAAGTTCAACCTTTCCTCCCTTGTGGAGGTCAACATTTTAAATTCATCAAAATCATTTAAAAACTATATAGGTGTAATTGGCTTGTCCTGATTGCTATATAGGTGCATGTGCACTGTTCTGTGTACCTCCAAAATGACTTTCTAACACTTTTGAAGTCTCCATGAAGCAGAAAATGACTAAAGTCCAAAGACATCATTGGTGCATCAAAGTTTCAAAAACGGTCAAAAATGGATAAAAATGAAAAAAAACACAAGTGCTACAGTGGCTTAATGCATGCTAAACACATAATGAATGACACAGAATGAATAGATTTACAAATTACTTGGAAAATGCTATTTTAAATTTCAGGGGGACGAGGTCACAGAAGTCATGGAACTCCGAGCGGGGTAAAAGTTCAACCTTTCCCCCCTTATAGAGGTCATCATTTTAATACATCAAAATCATTTAAAAACTATATAGGTGTAATTGCAGTGTCTTGAATACATCCCACATGAATTCTAAACACATTAGGAGTATCTCTGATCAAATTAATCATTAAAATCCCAAAGCTCCACCAGTTGTTCAAAGTGGTCCAAAACGCTCAAAAATGGTGGAAAATGAAAACAATTCATCATTTCTGAGGCTTTATAATATTCCTAAGATAATGTATATCTTCAATTAGTTTTAAATCCCTTTATTTAAAAGTTTCTCTTTTGGGCTCCACTGGTGCAACGCCTCAAGTCTGAGAAGCTGCACCAGTGGAGCAAAAGCTACACTGGTGCAGCCGAAGCTGCACTGGTGTAACAGGAGTCAAGCTAATTTTCAGTATCAACCCTCATGACTGTTTTCAGGTCCCTGTAGCCACCAGGACCCATTATATATCTCAGGTGATATAGCAAGAGTGGCTAGGCCTCATTTCTAGCCTCCAGGTACATGTCGGACTCCTATTTGTGACATTTCGAGGTGTTTGGTGTCAAACTCATTTCTTCCATTATAGGCCATAGTCACCTCACGGAACCCACATTATCCCTCAGGTGATATAGCAACAATGTCTGAGACCTAATGATAGCATCCAGCCACCTGTTTTAGTGATATTCGTTATATTTGTGTTCAGGGAGTCCTGTGTACCTCCAAAACGAATTTCTAACACTTTTGAAGTGTACCTGAGGCACTGAGCTGGGTAAAAGTTCAGCTTAAGGGCCCTCCCCATGGATGTCAAAAACTGTATTACATCAAAATCATTTAAAAACTATATAGGTGTAATTGCAGTGTCCTGAATAGCCCTGGGCGGAGTTGGCGGAGTGGGGCTTCGCGGAGCTACGCGAAGTGGGCGAGAAACTACGCCCACCTCCGCACTCCGCGTAGCCCCACTCCGCAAAACCACTGGCCGCCAGCCCCGCCACCCGTTTCCCTCCCGCCCTCCCTAAATACTTTAAAATAAAGGAATGAAATAATTTAAAAAGCACTTACCTTGCCGCCGCTGCCCGCCGCGTCCCCGGGGCTCGCTATCTTCCGTCTTCTTCAGTAATGCGCATGCGCGGGCGGCCGCGCATGCGCATTTTCTCGTGAAAATGCGCATGCGCGGCCGCCCGCGCATGCGCATTACTGAAGATGACGGAAGACAGAAGATAACGAGCCCCGGGGACGCGGCGGGCAGCGGCGGCAAGGTAAGTGCTTTTTAAATTATTGCATTCCTTTGTTTTAAAGTATTTAGGGAGGGCGGGAGGGAAGCGGGTGGCGGCCAGCTACGCTCCGTCTGCGGAGCGTGCGTAGTGCCGCCTGGCTTCACCAGCTCCGCAAAATGCGGAGTAGGCGGCACTACGCACACTCCGTGCACGGAGCGTAGCTGGCCGCCCACCCCTAGTCCTGAATGCTATGTAACTGCATTTCCACTGTTCCGTGTACCTCCAAAATGAATTTCTAACACTTTTGAGTCTCCATACAGTGAAAAATGACTAAGTCCAAAAACATCATTTGAGCATCAAAGTGTTCAAAAAAGGTCAAAATTGGGTTAAAATTAAAAAAAAACATAGTGCTACATTGGCCCAATGGCATGCTAAACATATAATGAATGATACAGAATGAATAGTTTTACAAAAACATTGGAAAATTGTTATTTTAAATTTCAGGGGGACAAGGTCACGGAGGTCATGAAACTCCGAGCTGGGTAAAAGTTCAGCTTGAGGGCCCTCCCCATGGAGGTCAAAAATTGTATTACATCAAAATCATTTAAAAACTATATTGGTGTCATTGCAGTGTCCTGAATGCTATATAACTGCATTTGCACTGTTCTGTGCACCTCCAAAATGAATTTCTAACACTTTTGAAGTCTCCATGAAGTGAAAAATGACCAAGTCCAAAAAGATCATTGGTGCATCAAAGTGTTCAAAAACGGTCAGAAATGGATAAAAATGAAAAATACCAACTGCTACAGTGGCTCAATAGCGTGCTAAACACATAATGAATGACACAGAATGAATAGATTTAGAAATTACTTGGAAAATGCTATTTTAAATTTCAGGGGGACGAGGTCACGGAAGTCATGGAACTCCGAGCGGGGTAAAAGTTCAACCTTTCCTCCCTTGTGGAGGTCAACATTTTAAATTCATCAAAATCATTTAAAAACTATATAGGTGTAATTGGCTTGTCCTGAATGCTATATAGGTGCATGTGCACTGTTCTGTGTACCTCCAAAATGACTTTCTAACACTTTTGAAGTCTCCATGAAGCAGAAAATGACTAAAGTCCAAAGACATCATTGATGCATCAAAGTTTCAAAAACGGTCAAAAATGGATAAAAATGAAAAAAAAAAACAAGTGCTACAGTGGCTTAATGCATGCTAAACACATTATGAATGACACAGAATAAATAGATTTACAAATTACTTGGAAAATGCTATTTTAAATTTCAGGGGGACGAGGTCACAGAAGTCATGGAACTCCGAGCGGCGTAAAAGTTCAACCTTTCCCCCTTTATAGAGGTCATAATTTTAATACATCAAAATCATTTAAAATCTATATAGGTGTAATTGCAGTGTCTTGAATACATCCCACATGAATTTTAAACACATTAGGAGTATCTCTGATCAAATTAATCATT
Organism: Lissotriton vulgaris; assembly: GCF_964263255.1. Classification (NCBI taxonomy): domain Eukaryota; kingdom Metazoa; phylum Chordata; class Amphibia; order Caudata; family Salamandridae; genus Lissotriton; species Lissotriton vulgaris. The sequence continues at coordinate 303,658 of NW_028246855.1, forward strand.
AAAATCCCAAAGCTCCACCAGTTGTTCAAAGTGGTCCAAAACGCTCAAAAATGGTGGAAAATGAAAACAATTCATCATTTCTGAGGCTTTTTAATATTCCTAAGATAATGTATATCTTCAATTAGTTTTAAATCCCTTTATTTAAAAGTTTCTCTTTTGGGCTCCACTGGTGCAACACCTCAAGTCTGAGAAGCTGCACCAGTGGAGCAAAAGCTACACTGGTGCAGCCGAAGCTGCACTGGTGTAACAGGAGTCAAGCTAATTTTCAGTATCAACCCTCATGACTGTTTTCAGGTCCCTGTAGCCACCAGGACCCATTATATATCTCAGGTGATATAGCAAGAGTGGCTATGCCTCATTTCTAGCCTCCAGGTACATGTCGGACTCCTATTTGTGACAATTCGAGGTGTTTGGTGTCAAACTCATTTCTTCCATTATAGGCCATAGTCACCTCACGGAACCCACATTATCCCTCAGGTGATATAGCAACAATGTCTGAGACCTAATGATAGCATCCAGCCACCTGTTTTAGTGATATTCGTTATATTTGTGTTCAGGGAGTCTTGTGTACCTCCAAAACGAATTTCTAACACTTTTGAAGTGTACCTGAGGCACTGAGCTGGGTAAAAGTTCAGCTTAAGGGCCCTCCCCATGGAGGTCAAAAACTGTATTACATCAAAATCATTTAAAAACTATATAGGTGTAATTGCAGTGTCCTGAATGCTATGTAACTGCATTTGCACTGTTCCGTGTACCTCCAAAATGAATTTCTAACACTTTTGAGTCTCCATACAGTGAAAAATGACTAAGTCCAAAAACATGACTTGTGCATCAAAGTGTTCAAAAAGGTCAAAATTGGGTTAAAATTAAAAGACACATAGTGCTACAGTGGCCCAATGGCATGCTAAACATATAATGAATGATACAGAATGAATAGTTTTACAAAAACATTGGAAAATTGTTATTTTAAATTTCAGGGGGACAAGGTCACGGAGGTCATGGAACTCCAAGCTGGGTAAAAGTTCAGCTTGAGGGCCCTCCCCATGGAGGTCAAAAATTGTATTACATCAAAATCATTAAAAAAATATATAGGTGTCATTGCAGTGTCCTGAATGCTATATAACTGCATTTGCACTGTTCTGTGCACCTCCAAAATGAATTTCTAACACTTTTGAAGTCTCCATGAAGTGAAAAATGACCAAGTCCAAAAAGATCATTGGTGCATCAAAGTGTTCAAAAACGGTCAAAAATGGATAAAAATGAAAAATACCAACTGCTACAGTGGCTCAATAGCGTGCTAAACACATAATGAATGACACAGAATGAATAGATTTAGAAATTACTTGGAAAATGCTATTTTAAATTTCAGGGGGACGAGGTCACGGAAGTCATGGAACTCCGAGCGGGGTAAAAGTTCAACCTTTCCTCCCTTGTGGAGGTCAACATTTTAAATTCATCAAAATCATTTAAAAACTATATAGGTGTAATTGGCTTGTCCTGAATGCTATATAGGTGCATGTGCACTGCTCTGTGTACCTCCAAAATTACTTTCTAACACTTTTGAAGTCTCCATGAAGCAGAAAATGACTAAAGTCCAAAGACATCCTTGGTGCATCAAAGTTTCAAAAACGGTCAAAAATGGATAAAAATGAAAACAAACACAAGTGCTACAGTGGCTTAATGCATGCTAAACACATAATGAATGACACAGAATGAATAGATTTTCAAATTACTTGGAAAATGCTATTTTAAATTTCAGGGGGACGAGGTCACAGAAGTCATGGAACTCCGAGCGGGGTAAAAGTTCAACCTTTCCCCCCTTATAGAGGTCATAATTTTAATACATCAAAATCATTTAAAAACTATATAGGTGTAATTGCAGTGTCATGAATACATCCCACATGAATTTTAAACACATTAGGAGTATCTCTGATCAAATTAATCATTAAAATCCCAAAGCTCCACCAGTGGTTCAAAGTGGTCCAAAACGCTCAAAAATGGTGGAAAATGAAAACAATTCATCATTTCTGAGGCTTTATAATATTCCTAAGATAATGTATATCTTCAATTAGTTTTAAATCCCTTTATTTAAAAGTTTCTCTTTTGGGCTCCACTGGTGCAACGCCTCAAGTCTGAGAAGCTGCACCAGTGGAGCAAAAGCTACACTGGTGCAGCCGAAGCTGCACTGGTGTAACAGGAGTCAAGCTAATTTTCAGTATCAACCCTCATGACTGTTTTCAGGTCCCTGTAGCCACCAGGACCCATTATATATCTCAGGTGATATAGCAAGAGTGGCTAGGCCTCATTTCTAGCCTCCAGGTACATGTCGGACTCCTATTTGTGACATTTCGAGGTGTTTGGTGTCAAACTCATTTCTTCCATTATAGGCCATAGTCACCTCACGGAACCCACATTATCCCTCAGGTGATATAGCAACAATGTCTGAGACCTAATGATAGCATCCAGCCACCTGTTTTAGTGATATTCGTTATATTTGTGTTCAGGGAGTCCTGTGTACCTCCAAAACGAATTTCTAACACTTTTGAAGTGTACCTGAGGCACTGAGCTGGGTAAAAGTTCAGCTTAAGGGCCCTCCCCATGGATGTCAAAAACTGTATTACATCAAAATCATTTAAAAAATATATAGGTGTAATTGCAGTGTCCTGAATAGCCCTGGGCGGAGTTGGCGGAGTGGGGCTTCGCGGAGCTACGCGAAGTGGGCGAGAAACTACGCCCACCTCCGCACTCCGCGTAGCCCCACTCCGCAAAACCACTGGCCGCCAGCCCCGCCACCCGTTTCCCTCCCGCCCTCCCTAAATACTTTAAAATAAAGGAATGAAATAATTTAAAAAGCACTTACCTTGCCTCCGCTGCCCGCCGCGTCCCCGGGGCTCGCTATCTTCCGTCTTCTTCAGTAATGCGCATGCGCGGGCGGCCGCGCATGCGCATTTTCTCGTGAAAATGCGCATGCGCGGCCGCCCGCGCATGCGGATTACTGAAGATGATGGAAGACGGACGATAACGAGCCCCGGGGACGCGGCGGGCAGCGGCGGCAAGGTAAGTGCTTTTTAAATTATTGCATTCCTTTGTTTTAAAGTATTTAGGGAGGGCGGGAGGGAAGCGGGTGGCGGCCAGCTACGCTCCGTCTGCGGAGCGTGCGTAGTGCCGCCTGGCTTCGCCAGCTCCGCAAAATGCGGAGTAGGCGGCACTACGCACACTCCGTGCACGGAGCGTAGCTGGCCGCCCACCCCTAGTCCTGAATGCTATGTAACTGCATTTCCACTGTTCCGTGTACCTCCAAAATGAATTTCTAACACTTTTGAGTCTCCATACAGTGAAAAATGACTAAGTCCAAAAACATAATTGGTGCATCAAAGTGTTCAAAAAAGGTCAAAATTGGATTAAAATTAAAAAAAAACATAGTGCTACAGTGGCCCAATGGCATGCTAAACATATAATTAATGATACAGATTGAATAGTTTTACAAAAACATTGGAAAAGTGTTATTTTAAATTTCAGGGGGACAAGGTCACGGAGGTCATGGAACTCCAAGCTGGGTAAAAGTTCAGCTTGAGGGCCCTCCCCATGGAGGTCAAAAATTGTATTACATCAAAATCATTTAAAAAATATATAGGTGTCATTGCAGTGTCCTGAATGCTATATAACTGCATTTGCACTGTTCTGTGCACCTCCAAAATGAATTTCTAACACTTTTGAAGTCTCCATGAAGTGAAAAATGACCAAGTCCAAAAAAATCATTGGTGCATCAAAGTGTTCAAAAACGGTCAAAAATGGATAAAAATGAAAAATACCAACTGCTACAGTGGCTCAATAGCGTGCTAAACACATAATGAATGACACAGAATGAATAGATTTAGAAATTACTTGGAAAATGCTATTTTAAATTTCAGGGGGACGAGGTCACGGAAGTCATGGAACTCCGAGCGGGGTAAAAGTTCAACCTTTCCTCCCTTGTGGAGGTCAACATTTTAAATTCATCAAAATCATTTAAAAACTATATAGGTGTAATTGGCTTGTCCTGATTGCTATATAGGTGCATGTGCACTGTTCTGTGTACCTCCAAAATGACTTTCTAACACTTTTGAAGTCTCCATGAAGCAGAAAATGACTAAAGTCCAAAGACATCATTGGTGCATCAAAGTTTCAAAAACGGTCAAAAATGGATAAAAATGAAAAAAACACAAGTGCTACAGTGGCTTAATGCATGCTAAACACATAATGAATGACACAGAATGAATAGATTTACAAATTACTTGGAAAATGCTATTTTAAATTTCAGGGGGACGAGGTCACAGAAGTCATGGAACTCCGAGCGGGGTAAAAGTTCAACCTTTCCCCCCTTATAGAGGTCATCATTTTAATACATCAAAATCATTTAAAAACTATATAGGTGTAATTGCAGTGTCTTGAATACATCCCACATGAATTCTAAACACATTAGGAGTATCTCTGATCAAATTAATCATTAAAATCCCAAAGCTCCACCAGTTGTTCAAAGTGGTCCAAAACGCTCAAAAATGGTGGAAAATGAAAACAATTCATCATTTCTGAGGCTTTATAATATTCCTAAGATAATGTATATCTTCAATTAGTTTTAAATCCCTTTATTTAAAAGTTTCTCTTTTGGGCTCCACTGGTGCAACGCCTCAAGTCTGAGAAGCTGCACCAGTGGAGCAAAAGCTACACTGGTGCAGCCGAAGCTGCACTGGTGTAACAGGAGTCAAGCTAATTTTCAGTATCAACCCTCATGACTGTTTTCAGGTCCCTGTAGCCACCAGGACCCATTATATATCTCAGGTGATATAGCAAGAGTGGCTAGGCCTCATTTCTAGCCTCCAGGTACATGTCGGACTCCTATTTGTGACATTTCGAGGTGTTTGGTGTCAAACTCATTTCTTCCATTATAGGCCATAGTCACCTCACGGAACCCACATTATCCCTCAGGTGATATAGCAACAATGTCTGAGACCTAATGATAGCATCCAGCCACCTGTTTTAGTGATATTCGTTATATTTGTGTTCAGGGAGTCCTGTGTACCTCCAAAACGAATTTCTAACACTTTTGAAGTGTACCTGAGGCACTGAGCTGGGTAAAAGTTCAGCTTAAGGGCCCTCCCCATGGATGTCAAAAACTGTATTACATCAAAATCATTTAAAAACTATATAGGTGTAATTGCAGTGTCCTGAATAGCCCTGGGCGGAGTTGGCGGAGTGGGGCTTCGCGGAGCTACGCGAAGTGGGCGAGAAACTACGCCCACCTCCGCACTCCGCGTAGCCCCACTCCGCAAAACCACTGGCCGCCAGCCCCGCCACCCGTTTCCCTCCCGCCCTCCCTAAATACTTTAAAATAAAGGAATGAAATAATTTAAAAAGCACTTACCTTGCCGCCGCTGCCCGCCGCGTCCCCGGGGCTCGCTATCTTCCGTCTTCTTCAGTAATGCGCATGCGCGGGCGGCCGCGCATGCGCATTTTCTCGTGAAAATGCGCATGCGCGGGCGGCCGCGCATGCGCATTACTGAAGATGACGGAAGACAGAAGATAACGAGCCCCGGGGACGCGGCGGGCAGCGGCGGCAAGGTAAGTGCTTTTTAAATTATTGCATTCCTTTGTTTTAAAGTATTTAGGGAGGGCGGGAGGGAAGCGGGTGGCGGCCAGCTACGCTCCGTCTGCGGAGCGTGCGTAGTGCCGCCTGGCTTCACCAGCTCCGCAAAATGCGGAGTAGGCGGCACTACGCACACTCCGTGCACGGAGCGTAGCTGGCCGCCCACCCCTAGTCCTGAATGCTATGTAACTGCATTTCCACTGTTCCGTGTACCTCCAAAATGAATTTCTAACACTTTTGAGTCTCCATACAGTGAAAAATGACTAAGTCCAAAAACATCATTTGAGCATCAAAGTGTTCAAAAAAGGTCAAAATTGGGTTAAAATTAAAAAAAAACATAGTGCTACATTGGCCCAATGGCATGCTAAACATATAATGAATGATACAGAATGAATAGTTTTACAAAAACATTGGAAAATTGTTATTTTAAATTTCAGGGGGACAAGGTCACGGAGGTCATGAAACTCCGAGCTGGGTAAAAGTTCAGCTTGAGGGCCCTCCCCATGGAGGTCAAAAATTGTATTACATCAAAATCATTTAAAAACTATATTGGTGTCATTGCAGTGTCCTGAATGCTATATAACTGCATTTGCACTGTTCTGTGCACCTCCAAAATGAATTTCTAACACTTTTGAAGTCTCCATGAAGTGAAAAATGACCAAGTCCAAAAAGATCATTGGTGCATCAAAGTGTTCAAAAACGGTCAGAAATGGATAAAAATGAAAAATACCAACTGCTACAGTGGCTCAATAGCGTGCTAAACACATAATGAATGACACAGAATGAATAGATTTAGAAATTACTTGGAAAATGCTATTTTAAATTTCAGGGGGACGAGGTCACGGAAGTCATGGAACTCCGAGCGGGGTAAAAGTTCAACCTTTCCTCCCTTGTGGAGGTCAACATTTTAAATTCATCAAAATCATTTAAAAACTATATAGGTGTAATTGGCTTGTCCTGAATGCTATATAGGTGCATGTGCACTGTTCTGTGTACCTCCAAAATGACTTTCTAACACTTTTGAAGTCTCCATGAAGCAGAAAATGACTAAAGTCCAAAGACATCATTGATGCATCAAAGTTTCAAAAACGGTCAAAAATGGATAAAAATGAAAAAAAAAAACAAGTGCTACAGTGGCTTAATGCATGCTAAACACATTATGAATGACACAGAATAAATAGATTTACAAATTACTTGGAAAATGCTATTTTAAATTTCAGGGGGACGAGGTCACAGAAGTCATGGAACTCCGAGCGGCGTAAAAGTTCAACCTTTCCCCCTTTATAGAGGTCATAATTTTAATACATCAAAATCATTTAAAATCTATATAGGTGTAATTGCAGTGTCTTGAATACATCCCACATGAATTTTAAACACATTAGGAGTATCTCTGATCAAATTAATCATTAAAATCCCAAAGCTCCACCAGTTGTTCAAAGTGGTCCAAAACGCTCAAAAATGGTGGAAAATGAAAACAATTCATCATTTCTGAGGCTTTTTAATATTCCTAAGATAATGTATATCTTCAATTAGTTTTAAATCCCTTTATTTAAAAGTTTCTCTTTTGGGCTCCACTGGTGCAACACCTCAAGTCTGAGAAGCTGCACCAGTGGAGCAAAAGCTACACTGGTGCAGCCGAAGCTGCACTGGTGTAACAGGAGTCAAGCTAATTTTCAGTATCAACCCTCATGACTGTTTTCAGGTCCCTGTAGCCACCAGGACCCATTATATATCTCAGGTGATATAGCAAGAGTGGCTATGCCTCATTTCTAGCCTCCAGGTACATGTCGGACTCCTATTTGTGACATTTCGAGGTGTTTGGTGTCAAACTCATTTCTTCCATTATAGGCCATAGTCACCTCACGGAACCCACATTATCCCTCAGGTGATATAGCAACAATGTCTGAGACCTAATGATAGCATCCAGCCACCTGTTTTAGTGATATTCGTTATATTTGTGTTCAGGGAGTCTTGTGTACCTCCAAAACGAATTTCTAACACTTTTGAAGTGTACCTGAGGCACTGAGCTGGGTAAAAGTTCAGCTTAAGGGCCCTCCCCATGGAGGTCAAAAACTGTATTACATCAAAATCATTTAAAAACTATATAGGTGTAATTGCAGTGTCCTGAATGCTATGTAACTGCATTTGCACTGTTCCGTGTACCTCCAAAATGAATTTCTAACACTTTTGAGTCTCCATACAGTGAAAAATGACTAAGTCCAAAAACATAATTGGTGCATCAAAGTGTTCAAAAAAGGTCAAAATTGGATTAAAATTAAAAAAAACATAGTGCTACAGTGGCCCAATGGCATGCTAAACATATAATTAATGATACAGATTGAATAGTTTTACAAAAACATTGGAAAAGTGTTATTTTAAATTTCAGGGGGACAAGGTCACGGAGGTCATGGAACTCCAAGCTGGGTAAAAGTTCAGCTTGAGGGCCCTCCCCATGGAGGTCAAAAATTGTATTACATCAAAATCATTTAAAAAATATATAGGTGTCATTGCAGTGTCCTGAATGCTATATAACTGCATTTGCACTGTTCTGTGCACCTCCAAAATGAATTTCTAACACTTTTGAAGTCTCCATGAAGTGAAAAATGACCAAGTCCAAAAAAATCATTGGTGCATCAAAGTGTTCAAAAACGGTCAAAAATGGATAAAAATGAAAAATACCAACTGCTACAGTGGCTCAATAGCGTGCTAAACACATAATGAATGACACAGAATGAATAGATTTAGAAATTACTTGGAAAATGCTATTTTAAATTTCAGGGGGACGAGGTCACGGAAGTCATGGAACTCCGAGCGGGGTAAAAGTTCAACCTTTCCTCCCTTGTGGAGGTCAACATTTTAAATTCATCAAAATCATTTAAAAACTATATAGGTGTAATTGGCTTGTCCTGATTGCTATATAGGTGCATGTGCACTGTTCTGTGTACCTCCAAAATGACTTTCTAACACTTTTGAAGTCTCCATGAAGCAGAAAATGACTAAAGTCCAAAGACATCATTGGTGCATCAAAGTTTCAAAAACGGTCAAAAATGGATAAAAATGAAAAAAAACACAAGTGCTACAGTGGCTTAATGCATGCTAAACACATAATGAATGACACAGAATGAATAGATTTACAAATTACTTGGAAAATGCTATTTTAAATTTCAGGGGGACGAGGTCACAGAAGTCATGGAACTCCGAGCGGGGTAAAAGTTCAACCTTTCCCCCCTTATAGAGGTCATCATTTTAATACATCAAAATCATTTAAAAACTATATAGGTGTAATTGCAGTGTCTTGAATACATCCCACATGAATTCTAAACACATTAGGAGTATCTCTGATCAAATTAATCATTAAAATCCCAAAGCTCCACCAGTTGTTCAAAGTGGTCCAAAACGCTCAAAAATGGTGGAAAATGAAAACAATTCATCATTTCTGAGGCTTTATAATATTCCTAAGATAATGTATATCTTCAATTAGTTTTAAATCCCTTTATTTAAAAGTTTCTCTTTTGGGCTCCACTGGTGCAACGCCTCAAGTCTGAGAAGCTGCACCAGTGGAGCAAAAGCTACACTGGTGCAGCCGAAGCTGCACTGGTGTAACAGGAGTCAAGCTAATTTTCAGTATCCACCCTCATGACTGTTTTCAGGTCCCTGTAGCCACCAGGACCCATTATATATCTCAGGTGATATAGCAAGAGTGGCTAGGCCTCATTTCTAGCCTCCAGGTACATGTCGGACTCCTATTTGTGACATTTCGAGGTGTTTGGTGTCAAACTCATTTCTTCCATTATAGGCCATAGTCACCTCACGGAACCCACATTATCCCTCAGGTGATATAGCAACAATGTCTGAGACCTAATGATAGCATCCAGCCACCTGTTTTAGTGATATTCGTTATATTTGTGTTCAGGGAGTCCTGTGTACCTCCAAAACGAATTTCTAACACTTTTGAAGTGTACCTGAGGCACTGAGCTGGGTAAAAGTTCAGCTTAAGGGCCCTCCCCATGGATGTCAAAAACTGTATTACATCAAAATCATTTAAAAACTATATAGGTGTAATTGCAGTGTCCTGAATAGCCCTGGGCGGAGTTGGCGGAGTGGGGCTTCGCGGAGCTACGCGAAGTGGGCGAGAAACTACGCCCACCTCCGCACTCCGCGTAGCCCCACTCCGCAAAACCACTGGCCGCCAGCCCCGCCACCCGTTTCCCTCCCGCCCTCCCTAAATACTTTAAAATAAAGGAATGAAATAATTTAAAAAGCACTTACCTTGCCGCCGCTGCCCGCCGCGTCCCCGGGGCTCGCTATCTTCCGTCTTCTTCAGTAATGCGCATGCGCGGGCGGCCGCGCATGCGCATTTTCTCGTGAAAATGCGCATGCGCGGCCGCCCGCGCATGCGCATTACTGAAGATGACGGAAGACAGAAGATAACGAGCCCCGGGGACGCGGCGGGCAGCGGCGGCAAGGTAAGTGCTTTTTAAATTATTGCATTCCTTTGTTTTAAAGTATTTAGGGAGGGCGGGAGGGAAGCGGGTGGCGGCCAGCTACGCTCCGTCTGCGGAGCGTGCGTAGTGCCGCCTGGCTTCACCAGCTCCGCAAAATGCGGAGTAGGCGGCACTACGCACACTCCGTGCACGGAGCGTAGCTGGCCGCCCACCCCTAGTCCTGAATGCTATGTAACTGCATTTCCACTGTTCCGTGTACCTCCAAAATGAATTTCTAACACTTTTGAGTCTCCATACAGTGAAAAATGACTAAGTCCAAAAACATCATTTGAGCATCAAAGTGTTCAAAAAAGGTCAAAATTGGGTTAAAATTAAAAAAAAACATAGTGCTACATTGGCCCAATGGCATGCTAAACATATAATGAATGATACAGAATGAATAGTTTTACAAAAACATTGGAAAATTGTTATTTTAAATTTCAGGGGGACAAGGTCACGGAGGTCATGAAACTCCGAGCTGGGTAAAAGTTCAGCTTGAGGGCCCTCCCCATGGAGGTCAAAAATTGTATTACATCAAAATCATTTAAAAACTATATTGGTGTCATTGCAGTGTCCTGGATGCTATATAACTGCATTTGCACTGTTCTGTGCACCTCCAAAATGAATTTCTAACACTTTTGAAGTCTCCATGAAGTGAAAAATGACCAAGTCCAAAAAGATCATTGGTGCATCAAAGTGTTCAAAAACGGTCAGAAATGGATAAAAATGAAAAATACCAACTGCTACAGTGGCTCAATAGCGTGCTAAACACATAATGAATGACACAGAATGAATAGATTTAGAAATTACTTGGAAAATGCTATTTTAAATTTCAGGGGGACGAGGTCACGGAAGTCATGGAACTCCGAGCGGGGTAAAAGTTCAACCTTTCCTCCCTTGTGGAGGTCAACATTTTAATACATCAAAATCATTTAAAAACTATATAGGTGTAATTGCAGTGTCTTGAATACATCCCACATGAATTCTAAACACATTAGGAGTATCTCTGATCAAATTAATCATTAAAATCCCAAAGCTCCACCAGTTGTTCAAAGTGGTCCAAAACGCTCAAAAATGGTGGAAAATGAAAACAATTCATCATTTCTGAGGCTTTATAATATTCCTAAGATAATGTATATCTTCAATTAGTTTTAAATCCCTTTATTTAAAAGTTTCTCTTTTGGGCTCCACTGGTGCAACGCCTCAAGTCTGAGAAGCTGCACCAGTGGAGCAAAAGCTACACTGGTGCAGCCGAAGCTGCACTGGTGTAACAGGAGTCAAGCTAATTTTCAGTATCAACCCTCATGACTGTTTTCAGGTCCCTGTAGCCACCAGGACCCATTATATATCTCAGGTGATATAGCAAGAGTGGCTAGGCCTCATTTCTAGCCTCCAGGTACATGTCGGACTCCTATTTGTGACATTTCGAGGTGTTTGGTGTCAAACTCATTTCTTCCATTATAGGCCATAGTCACCTCACGGAACCCACATTATCCCTCAGGTGATATAGCAACAATGTCTGAGACCTAATGATAGCATCCAGCCACCTGTTTTAGTGATATTCATTATATTTGTGTTCAGGGAGTCCTGTGTACCTCCAAAACGAATTTCTAACACTTTTGAAGTGTACCTGAGGCACTGACCTGGGTAAAAGTTCAGCTTAAGGGCCCTCCCCATGGAGGTCAAAAACTGTATTACATCAAAATCATTTAAAAACTATATAGGTGTAATTGCAGTGTCCTGAATGCTATGTAACTGCATTTGCACTGTTCCGTGTACCTCCAAAATGAATTTCTAACACTTTTGAGTCTCCATACAGTGAAAAATGACTAAGTCCAAAAACATGACTTGTGCATCAAAGTGTTCAAAAAGGTCAAAATTGGGTTAAAATTAAAAAACACATAGTGCTACAGTGGCCCAATGGCATGCTAAACATATAATGAATGATACAGAATGAATAGTTTTACAAAAACATTGGAAAATTGTTATTTTAAATTTCAGGGGGACAAGGTCACGGAGGTCATGGAACTCCAAGCTGGGTAAAAGTTCAGCTTGAGGGCCCTCCCCATGGAGGTCAAAAATTGTATTACATCAAAATCATTTAAAAAATATATAGGTGTCATTGCAGTGTCCTGAATGCTATATAACTGCATTTGCACTGTTCTGTGCACCTCCAAAATGAATTTCTAACACTTTTGAAGTCTCCATGAAGCAGAAAATGACTAACGTCCAAAGACATCATTGGTGCATCAAAGTTTCAAAAACGGTCAAAAATGGATAAAAATGAAAACAAAACAAGTGCTACAGTGGCTTAATGCATGCTAAACACATAATGAATGACACAGAATGAATAGATTTACAAATTACTTGGAAAATGCTATTTTAAATTTCAGGGGGACGAGGTCACAGAAGTCATGGAACTCCGAGCGTGGTAAAAGTTCAACCTTTCCCCCCTTATAGAGGTCATAATTTTAATACATCAAAATCATTTAAAAACTATATAGGTGTAATTGCAGTGTCTTGAATACATCCCACATGAATTTTAAACACATTAGGAGTATCTCTGATCAAATTAATCATTAAAATCCCAAAGCACCACCAGAGGTTCAAAGTGGTCCAATATGCTCAAAAATGGTGGAAAATGAAAACAATTCATCATTTCTGAGGCTTTATAATATTCCTAAGATAATGTATATCTTCAATTAGTTTTAAATCCCTTTATTTAAAAGTTTCTCTTTTGGGCTCCACTGGTGCAACGCCTCAAGTCTGAGAAGCTGCACCAGTGGAGCAAAAGCTACACTGGTGCAGCCGAAGCTGCACTGGTGTAACAGGAGTCAAGCTAATTTTCAGTATCAACCCTCATGACTGTTTTCAGGTCCCTGTAGCCACCAGGACCCATTATATATCTCAGGTGATATAGCAAGAGTGGCTAGGCCTCATTTCTAGCCTCCAGGTACATGTCGGACTCCTATTTGTGACATTTCGAGGTGTTTGGTGTCAAACTCATTTCTTCCATTATAGGCCATAGTCACCTCACGGAACCCACATTATCCCTCAGGTGATATAGCAACAATGTCTGAGACCTAATGATAGCATCCAGCCACCTGTTTTAGTGATATTCGTTATATTTGTGTTCAGGGAGTCCTGTGTACCTCCAAAACGAATTTCTAACACTTTTGAAGTGTACCTGAGGCACTGAGCTGGGTAAAAGTTCAGCTTAAGGGCCCTCCCCATGGATGTCAAAAACTGTATTACATCAAAATCATTTAAAAAATATATAGGTGTAATTGCAGTGTCCTGAATAGCCCTGGGCGGAGTTGGCGGAGTGGGGCTTCGCGGAGCTACGCGAAGTGGGCGAGAAACTACGCCCACCTCCGCACTCCGCGTAGCCCCACTCCGCAAAACCACTGGCCGCCAGCCCCGCCACCCGTTTCCCTCCCGCCCTCCCTAAATACTTTAAAATAAAGGAATGAAATAATTTAAAAAGCACTTACCTTGCCTCCGCTGCCCGCCGCGTCCCCGGGGCTCGCTATCTTCCGTCTTCTTCAGTAATGCGCATGCGCGGGCGGCCGCGCATGCGCATTTTCTCGTGAAAATGCGCATGCGCGGCCGCCCGCGCATGCGGATTACTGAAGATGATGGAAGACGGACGATAACGAGCCCCGGGGACGCGGCGGGCAGCGGCGGCAAGGTAAGTGCTTTTTAAATTATTGCATTCCTTTGTTTTAAAGTATTTAGGGAGGGCGGGAGGGAAGCGGGTGGCGGCCAGCTACGCTCCGTCTGCGGAGCGTGCGTAGTGCCGCCTGGCTTCGCCAGCTCCGCAAAATGCGGAGTAGGCGGCACTACGCACACTCCGTGCACGGAGCGTAGCTGGCCGCCCACCCCTAGTCCTGAATGCTATGTAACTGCATTTCCACTGTTCCGTGTACCTCCAAAATGAATTTCTAACACTTTTGAGTCTCCATACAGTGAAAAATGACTAAGTCCAAAAACATAATTGGTGCATCAAAGTGTTCAAAAAAGGTCAAAATTGGATTAAAATTAAAAAAAAACATAGTGCTACAGTGGCCCAATGGCATGCTAAACATATAATTAATGATACAGATTGAATAGTTTTACAAAAACATTGGAAAAGTGTTATTTTAAATTTCAGGGGGACAAGGTCACGGAGGTCATGGAACTCCAAGCTGGGTAAAAGTTCAGCTTGAGGGCCCTCCCCATGGAGGTCAAAAATTGTATTACATCAAAATCATTTAAAAAATATATAGGTGTCATTGCAGTGTCCTGAATGCTATATAACTGCATTTGCACTGTTCTGTGCACCTCCAAAATGAATTTCTAACACTTTTGAAGTCTCCATGAAGTGAAAAATGACCAAGTCCAAAAAAATCATTGGTGCATCAAAGTGTTCAAAAACGGTCAAAAATGGATAAAAATGAAAAATACCAACTGCTACAGTGGCTCAATAGCGTGCTAAACACATAATGAATGACACAGAATGAATAGATTTAGAAATTACTTGGAAAATGCTATTTTAAATTTCAGGGGGACGAGGTCACGGAAGTCATGGAACTCCGAGCGGGGTAAAAGTTCAACCTTTCCTCCCTTGTGGAGGTCAACATTTTAAATTCATCAAAATCATTTAAAAACTATATAGGTGTAATTGGCTTGTCCTGATTGCTATATAGGTGCATGTGCACTGTTCTGTGTACCTCCAAAATGACTTTCTAACACTTTTGAAGTCTCCATGAAGCAGAAAATGACTAAAGTCCAAAGACATCATTGGTGCATCAAAGTTTCAAAAACGGTCAAAAATGGATAAAAATGAAAAAAACACAAGTGCTACAGTGGCTTAATGCATGCTAAACACATAATGAATGACACAGAATGAATAGATTTACAAATTACTTGGAAAATGCTATTTTAAATTTCAGGGGGACGAGGTCACAGAAGTCATGGAACTCCGAGCGGGGTAAAAGTTCAACCTTTCCCCCCTTATAGAGGTCATCATTTTAATACATCAAAATCATTTAAAAACTATATAGGTGTAATTGCAGTGTCTTGAATACATCCCACATGAATTCTAAACACATTAGGAGTATCTCTGATCAAATTAATCATTAAAATCTCAAAGCTCCACCAGTTGTTCAAAGTGGTCCAAAACGCTCAAAAATGGTGGAAAATGAAAACAATTCATCATTTCTGAGGCTTTATAATATTCCTAAGATAATGTATATCTTCAATTAGTTTTAAATCCCTTTATTTAAAAGTTTCTCTTTTGGGCTCCACTGGTGCAACGCCTCAAGTCTGAGAAGCTGCACCAGTGGAGCAAAAGCTACACTGGTGCAGCCGAAGCTGCACTGGTGTAACAGGAGTCAAGCTAATTTTCAGTATCAACCCTCATGACTGTTTTCAGGTCCCTGTAGCCACCAGGACCCATTATATATCTCAGGTGATATAGCAAGAGTGGCTAGGCCTCATTTCTAGCCTCCAGGTACATGTCGGACTCCTATTTGTGACATTTCGAGGTGTTTGGTGTCAAACTCATTTCTTCCATTATAGGCCATAGTCACCTCACGGAACCCACATTATCCCTCAGGTGATATAGCAACAATGTCTGAGACCTAATGATAGCATCCAGCCACCTGTTTTAGTGATATTCGTTATATTTGTGTTCAGGGAGTCCTGTGTACCTCCAAAACGAATTTCTAACACTTTTGAAGTGTACCTGAGGCACTGAGCTGGGTAAAAGTTCAGCTTAAGGGCCCTCCCCATGGATGTCAAAAACTGTATTACATCAAAATCATTTAAAAAATATATAGGTGTAATTGCAGTGTCCTGAATAGCCCTGGGCGGAGTTGGCGGAGTGGGGCTTCGCGGAGCTACGCGAAGTGGGCGAGAAACTACGCCCACCTCCGCACTCCGCGTAGCCCCACTCCGCAAAACCACTGGCCGCCAGCCCCGCCACCCGTTTCCCTCCCGCCCTCCCTAAATACTTTAAAATAAAGGAATGAAATAATTTAAAAAGCACTTACCTTGCCGCCGCTGCCCGCCGCGTCCCCGGGGCTCGCTATCTTCCGTCTTCTTCAGTAATGCGCATGCGCGGGCGGCCGCGCATGCGCATTTTCTCGTGAAAATGCGCATGCGCGGCCGCCCGCGCATGCGCATTACTGAAGATGACGGAAGACAGAAGATAACGAGCCCCGGGGACGCGGCGGGCAGCGGCGGCAAGGTAAGTGCTTTTTAAATTATTGCATTCCTTTGTTTTAAAGTATTTAGGGAGGGCGGGAGGGAAGCGGGTGGCGGCCAGCTACGCTCCGTCTGCGGAGCGTGCGTAGTGCCGCCTGGCTTCACCAGCTCCGCAAAATGCGGAGTAGGCGGCACTACGCACACTCCGTGCACGGAGCGTAGCTGGCCGCCCACCCCTAGTCCTGAATGCTATGTAACTGCATTTCCACTGTTCCGTGTACCTCCAAAATGAATTTCTAACACTTTTGAGTCTCCATACAGTGAAAAATGACTAAGTCCAAAAACATCATTTGAGCATCAAAGTGTTCAAAAAAGGTCAAAATTGGGTTAAAATTAAAAAAAAACATAGTGCTACATTGGCCCAATGGCATGCTAAACATATAATGAATGATACAGAATGAATAGTTTTACAAAAACATTGGAAAATTGTTATTTTAAATTTCAGGGGGACAAGGTCACGGAGGTCATGAAACTCCGAGCTGGGTAAAAGTTCAGCTTGAGGGCCCTCCCCATGGAGGTCAAAAATTGTATTACATCAAAATCATTTAAAAACTATATTGGTGTCATTGCAGTGTCCTGAATGCTATATAACTGCATTTGCACTGTTCTGTGCACCTCCAAAATGAATTTCTAACACTTTTGAAGTCTCCATGAAGTGAAAAATGACCAAGTCCAAAAAGATCATTGGTGCATCAAAGTGTTCAAAAACGGTCAGAAATGGATAAAAATGAAAAATACCAACTGCTACAGTGGCTCAATAGCGTGCTAAACACATAATGAATGACACAGAATGAATAGATTTAGAAATTACTTGGAAAATGCTATTTTAAATTTCAGGGGGACGAGGTCACGGAAGTCATGGAACTCCGAGCGGGGTAAAAGTTCAACCTTTCCTCCCTTGTGGAGGTCAACATTTTAAATTCATCAAAATCATTTAAAAACTATATAGGTGTAATTGGCTTGTCCTGAATGCTATATAGGTGCATGTGCACTGTTCTGTGTACCTCCAAAATGACTTTCTAACACTTTTGAAGTCTCCATGAAGCAGAAAATGACTAAAGTCCAAAGACATCATTGATGCATCAAAGTTTCAAAAACGGTCAAAAATGGATAAAAATGAAAAAAAAAAACAAGTGCTACAGTGGCTTAATGCATGCTAAACACATTATGAATGACACAGAATAAATAGATTTACAAATTACTTGGAAAATGCTATTTTAAATTTCAGGGGGACGAGGTCACAGAAGTCATGGAACTCCGAGCGGCGTAAAAGTTCAACCTTTCCCCCTTTATAGAGGTCATAATTTTAATACATCAAAATCATTTAAAATCTATATAGGTGTAATTGCAGTGTCTTGAATACATCCCACATGAATTTTAAACACATTAGGAGTATCTCTGATCAAATTAATCATTAAAATCCCAAAGCTCCACCAGTTGTTCAAAGTGGTCCAAAACGCTCAAAAATGGTGGAAAATGAAAACAATTCATCATTTCTGAGGCTTTTTAATATTCCTAAGATAATGTATATCTTCAATTAGTTTTAAATCCCTTTATTTAAAAGTTTCTCTTTTGGGCTCCACTGGTGCAACACCTCAAGTCTGAGAAGCTGCACCAGTGGAGCAAAAGCTACACTGGTGCAGCCGAAGCTGCACTGGTGTAACAGGAGTCAAGCTAATTTTCAGTATCAACCCTCATGACTGTTTTCAGGTCCCTGTAGCCACCAGGACCCATTATATATCTCAGGTGATATAGCAAGAGTGGCTATGCCTCATTTCTAGCCTCCAGGTACATGTCGGACTCCTATTTGTGACATTTCGAGGTGTTTGGTGTCAAACTCATTTCTTCCATTATAGGCCATAGTCACCTCACGGAACCCACATTATCCCTCAGGTGATATAGCAACAATGTCTGAGACCTAATGATAGCATCCAGCCACCTGTTTTAGTGATATTCGTTATATTTGTGTTCAGGGAGTCTTGTGTACCTCCAAAACGAATTTCTAACACTTTTGAAGTGTACCTGAGGCACTGAGCTGGGTAAAAGTTCAGCTTAAGGGCCCTCCCCATGGAGGTCAAAAACTGTATTACATCAAAATCATTTAAAAACTATATAGGTGTAATTGCAGTGTCCTGAATGCTATGTAACTGCATTTGCACTGTTCCGTGTACCTCCAAAATGAATTTCTAACACTTTTGAGTCTCCATACAGTGAAAAATGACTAAGTCCAAAAACATAATTGGTGCATCAAAGTGTTCAAAAAAGGTCAAAATTGGATTAAAATTAAAAAAAACATAGTGCTACAGTGGCCCAATGGCATGCTAAACATATAATTAATGATACAGATTGAATAGTTTTACAAAAACATTGGAAAAGTGTTATTTTAAATTTCAGGGGGACAAGGTCACGGAGGTCATGGAACTCCAAGCTGGGTAAAAGTTCAGCTTGAGGGCCCTCCCCATGGAGGTCAAAAATTGTATTACATCAAAATCATTTAAAAAATATATAGGTGTCATTGCAGTGTCCTGAATGCTATATAACTGCATTTGCACTGTTCTGTGCACCTCCAAAATGAATTTCTAACACTTTTGAAGTCTCCATGAAGTGAAAAATGACCAAGTCCAAAAAAATCATTGGTGCATCAAAGTGTTCAAAAACGGTCAAAAATGGATAAAAATGAAAAATACCAACTGCTACAGTGGCTCAATAGCGTGCTAAACACATAATGAATGACACAGAATGAATAGATTTAGAAATTACTTGGAAAATGCTATTTTAAATTTCAGGGGGACGAGGTCACGGAAGTCATGGAACTCCGAGCGGGGTAAAAGTTCAACCTTTCCTCCCTTGTGGAGGTCAACATTTTAAATTCATCAAAATCATTTAAAAACTATATAGGTGTAATTGGCTTGTCCTGATTGCTATATAGGTGCATGTGCACTGTTCTGTGTACCTCCAAAATGACTTTCTAACACTTTTGAAGTCTCCATGAAGCAGAAAATGACTAAAGTCCAAAGACATCATTGGTGCATCAAAGTTTCAAAAACGGTCAAAAATGGATAAAAATGAAAAAAAACACAAGTGCTACAGTGGCTTAATGCATGCTAAACACATAATGAATGACACAGAATGAATAGATTTACAAATTACTTGGAAAATGCTATTTTAAATTTCAGGGGGACGAGGTCACAGAAGTCATGGAACTCCGAGCGGGGTAAAAGTTCAACCTTTCCCCCCTTATAGAGGTCATCATTTTAATACATCAAAATCATTTAAAAACTATATAGGTGTAATTGCAGTGTCTTGAATACATCCCACATGAATTCTAAACACATTAGGAGTATCTCTGATCAAATTAATCATTAAAATCCCAAAGCTCCACCAGTTGTTCAAAGTGGTCCAAAACGCTCAAAAATGGTGGAAAATGAAAACAATTCATCATTTCTGAGGCTTTATAATATTCCTAAGATAATGTATATCTTCAATTAGTTTTAAATCCCTTTATTTAAAAGTTTCTCTTTTGGGCTCCACTGGTGCAACGCCTCAAGTCTGAGAAGCTGCACCAGTGGAGCAAAAGCTACACTGGTGCAGCCGAAGCTGCACTGGTGTAACAGGAGTCAAGCTAATTTTCAGTATCCACCCTCATGACTGTTTTCAGGTCCCTGTAGCCACCAGGACCCATTATATATCTCAGGTGATATAGCAAGAGTGGCTAGGCCTCATTTCTAGCCTCCAGGTACATGTCGGACTCCTATTTGTGACATTTCGAGGTGTTTGGTGTCAAACTCATTTCTTCCATTATAGGCCATAGTCACCTCACGGAACCCACATTATCCCTCAGGTGATATAGCAACAATGTCTGAGACCTAATGATAGCATCCAGCCACCTGTTTTAGTGATATTCGTTATATTTGTGTTCAGGGAGTCCTGTGTACCTCCAAAACGAATTTCTAACACTTTTGAAGTGTACCTGAGGCACTGAGCTGGGTAAAAGTTCAGCTTAAGGGCCCTCCCCATGGATGTCAAAAACTGTATTACATCAAAATCATTTAAAAACTATATAGGTGTAATTGCAGTGTCCTGAATAGCCCTGGGCGGAGTTGGCGGAGTGGGGCTTCGCGGAGCTACGCGAAGTGGGCGAGAAACTACGCCCACCTCCGCACTCCGCGTAGCCCCACTCCGCAAAACCACTGGCCGCCAGCCCCGCCACCCGTTTCCCTCCCGCCCTCCCTAAATACTTTAAAATAAAGGAATGAAATAATTTAAAAAGCACTTACCTTGCCGCCGCTGCCCGCCGCGTCCCCGGGGCTCGCTATCTTCCGTCTTCTTCAGTAATGCGCATGCGCGGGCGGCCGCGCATGCGCATTTTCTCGTGAAAATGCGCATGCGCGGCCGCCCGCGCATGCGCATTACTGAAGATGACGGAAGACAGAAGATAACGAGCCCCGGGGACGCGGCGGGCAGCGGCGGCAAGGTAAGTGCTTTTTAAATTATTGCATTCCTTTGTTTTAAAGTATTTAGGGAGGGCGGGAGGGAAGCGGGTGGCGGCCAGCTACGCTCCGTCTGCGGAGCGTGCGTAGTGCCGCCTGGCTTCACCAGCTCCGCAAAATGCGGAGTAGGCGGCACTACGCACACTCCGTGCACGGAGCGTAGCTGGCCGCCCACCCCTAGTCCTGAATGCTATGTAACTGCATTTCCACTGTTCCGTGTACCTCCAAAATGAATTTCTAACACTTTTGAGTCTCCATACAGTGAAAAATGACTAAGTCCAAAAACATCATTTGAGCATCAAAGTGTTCAAAAAAGGTCAAAATTGGGTTAAAATTAAAAAAAAACATAGTGCTACATTGGCCCAATGGCATGCTAAACATATAATGAATGATACAGAATGAATAGTTTTACAAAAACATTGGAAAATTGTTATTTTAAATTTCAGGGGGACAAGGTCACGGAGGTCATGAAACTCCGAGCTGGGTAAAAGTTCAGCTTGAGGGCCCTCCCCATGGAGGTCAAAAATTGTATTACATCAAAATCATTTAAAAACTATATTGGTGTCATTGCAGTGTCCTGGATGCTATATAACTGCATTTGCACTGTTCTGTGCACCTCCAAAATGAATTTCTAACACTTTTGAAGTCTCCATGAAGTGAAAAATGACCAAGTCCAAAAAGATCATTGGTGCATCAAAGTGTTCAAAAACGGTCAGAAATGGATAAAAATGAAAAATACCAACTGCTACAGTGGCTCAATAGCGTGCTAAACACATAATGAATGACACAGAATGAATAGATTTAGAAATTACTTGGAAAATGCTATTTTAAATTTCAGGGGGACGAGGTCACGGAAGTCATGGAACTCCGAGCGGGGTAAAAGTTCAACCTTTCCTCCCTTGTGGAGGTCAACATTTTAATACATCAAAATCATTTAAAAACTATATAGGTGTAATTGCAGTGTCTTGAATACATCCCACATGAATTCTAAACACATTAGGAGTATCTCTGATCAAATTAATCATTAAAATCCCAAAGCTCCACCAGTTGTTCAAAGTGGTCCAAAACGCTCAAAAATGGTGGAAAATGAAAACAATTCATCATTTCTGAGGCTTTATAATATTCCTAAGATAATGTATATCTTCAATTAGTTTTAAATCCCTTTATTTAAAAGTTTCTCTTTTGGGCTCCACTGGTGCAACGCCTCAAGTCTGAGAAGCTGCACCAGTGGAGCAAAAGCTACACTGGTGCAGCCGAAGCTGCACTGGTGTAACAGGAGTCAAGCTAATTTTCAGTATCAACCCTCATGACTGTTTTCAGGTCCCTGTAGCCACCAGGACCCATTATATATCTCAGGTGATATAGCAAGAGTGGCTAGGCCTCATTTCTAGCCTCCAGGTACATGTCGACTCCTATTTGTGACATTTCGAGGTGTTTGGTGTCAAACTCATTTCTTCCATTATAGGCCATAGTCACCTCACGGAACTAGGCATGGGCGGAAAATCCGTTCCGCTCGCGGATTTTGCGGATTTTCGGGAAATCCGCAATCCGCGAGATTTGCGAATTTCCTGAAAAATCCGCAAATCCGCGAGCAGCGGATTTTGCTCGCACTGCTCGCACTGTTCGCGTGAGTTCGCGCCCCGCGAATAAGTGCGAAATTGCAGAAATACGATTTTAGCAAAACTGAAAGTAACTACTTACCAGGTTCAAAAGTTCAGGCTCATCATTAGTAGCCATTTCCTGTAGTGCTTCCTGAGGGGCCCCTCCAGAGTTCAGTTGCCAGTTGCAACTATTATGTGACCCTGCTCTGAACCTCAGAATAGTTACACATATGCCACAAAGGTCCTGAATTACAGCTAAGGGAGACAAGCAGGAGCCAGGCTGGAAGTTAAAATCCATTAATCAGCCCCTAACTCATTATTGTCAGTTGGGGCAGGGCAGGTGTTGTAACTAATTTTGCAACAAAAGAAAGCACTTAGCAAGTGCAAAAGATCACTAATCAGGGCGCACTAAGGAAGCAGGTGCCAGCTAAAAAAATATTCTGTGACACATTAATCAGCCCCAAATTAATTCAGGTCACTTGAGGCAGGGAAGGTGTGCTTTGCTTTGCCAAAAATAATGTACACTGGACAACCAGAGGGTGTGGTGATGAAACAGAGGGTGGCATGGGTGGGCCAGAGGGTGGCATGAGTAGTCAGAGAGTGGCAGTGGTGACAGAGAGTGGCAGTGATGAAGAAGAGTGTCCCAAACAGGTTGGACACGTAGAAACAACAAGTTCGCAAAACTTGCAACCCGACAGGTAAGTTCGCAAATTGCGAAATTGTAAAAACCCTCGCGAACTGGCAGAAACACGGGCGAACACAAAAAAAAAAAAAATCCGCAAATTCGCGGGAATTCGCGGATTTTGCGGATTGCGAGTTTGCAAATCCGCAAATTCGCGGATTGCCAATCCGCAAAATCCGCTCATGCCTACACGGAACCCACATTATCCCTCAGGTGATATAGCAACAATGTCTGAGACCTAATGATAGCATCCAGCCACCTGTTTTAGTGATATTCATTATATTTGTGTTCAGGGAGTCCTGTGTACCTCCAAAACGAATTTCTAACACTTTTGAAGTGTACCTGAGGCACTGAGCTGGGTAAAAGTTCAGCTTAAGGGCCCTCCCCATGGAGGTCAAAAACTGTATTACATCAAAATCATTTAAAAACTATATAGGTGTAATTGCAGTGTCCTGAATGCTATGTAACTGCATTTGCACTGTTCCGTGTACCTCCAAAATGAATTTCTAACACTTTTGAGTCTCCATACAGTGAAAAATGACTAAGTCCAAAAACATGACTTGTGCATCAAAGTGTTCAAAAAGGTCAAAATTGGGTTAAAATTAAAAAACACATAGTGCTACAGTGGCCCAATGGCATGCTAAACATATAATGAATGATACAGAATGAATAGTTTTACAAAAACATTGGAAAATTGTTATTTTAAATTTCAGGGGGACAAGGTCACGGAGGTCATGGAACTCCAAGCTGGGTAAAAGTTCAGCTTGAGGGCCCTCCCCATGGAGGTCAAAAATTGTATTACATCAAAATCATTTAAAAAATATATAGGTGTCATTGCAGTGTCCTGAATGCTATATAACTGCATTTGCACTGTTCTGTGCACCTCTAAAATGAATTTCTAACACTTTTGAAGTCTCCATGAAGCAGAAAATGACTAACGTCCAAAGACATCATTGGTGCATCAAAGTTTCAAAAACGGTCAAAAATGGATAAAAATGAAAACAAAACAAGTGCTACAGTGGCTTAATGCATGCTAAACACATAATGAATGACACAGAATGAATAGATTTACAAATTACTTGGAAAATGCTATTTTAAATTTCAGGGGGACGAGGTCACAGAAGTCATGGAACTCCGAGCGTGGTAAAAGTTCAACCTTTCCCCCCTTATAGAGGTCATAATTTTAATACATCAAAATCATTTAAAAACTATATAGGTGTAATTGCAGTGTCTTGAATACATCCCACATGAATTTTAAACACATTAGGAGTATCTCTGATCAAATTAATCATTAAAATCCCAAAGCTCCACCAGAGGTTCAAAGTGGTCCAATATGCTCAAAAATGGTGGAAAATGAAAAAAATTCATCATTTCTGAGGCTTTATAATATTCCTTAGACAATGCATATCTTCAATTAGTTTTAAATCCCTTTATTAAAAAGTTTCTCTTTTGTGCTCCACTGGTGCAACGCCTCAAGTCTGAGAAGCTGCACCAGTGGAGCAAAAGCTACACTGGTGCAGCCGAAGCTGCACTGGTGTAACAGGAGTCAAGCTAATTTTCAGTATCAACCCTCATGACTGTTTTCAGGTCCCTGTAGCCACCAGGACCCATTATATATCTCAGGTGATATAGCAAGAGTGGCTAGGCCTCATTTCTAGCCTCCAGGGACATGTCGGACTCCTATTTGTGACATTTCGAGGTGTTTGGTGTCAAACTCATTTTTTCCATTATAGGCCATAGTCACCTCACGGAACCCACATTATCCCTCAGGTGATATAGCAGCAATGTCTGAGACCTAATGATAGCATCCAGCCACCTGTTTTAGTGATATTCGTTATATTTGTGTTCAGGGAGTCCTGTGTACCTCCAAAACGAATTTCTAACACTTTTGAAGTGTACCTGAGGCACTGAGCTGGGTAAAAGTTCAGCTTAAGGGCATTCCCCATGGAGGTCAAAAACTGTATTACATCAAAATCATTTTAAAACTATATAGGTGTAATTGCAGTGTCCTGAATGCTATGTAACTGCATTTGCACTGTTCTGTGTACCTCCAAAATGAATTTCTAACACTTTTGAGTCTCCATACAGTGAAAAATGACTAAGTCCAAAAACATCATTGGTGCATCAAAGTGTTAAAAAAAGGTCAAAATTGGGTTAAAATTAAAAAAACATAGTGCTACAGTGGCCCAATGGCATGCTAAACATATAATGAATGATACAGAATGAATAGTTTTACAAAAACATTAGACAATTGTTATTTTAAATTTCAGGGGGACAAGGTCACGGAGGTCATGGAACTCCGAGCTGGGTAAAAGTTCAGCTTGAGGGAACTCCCCATGGAGGTCAAAAATTGTATTACATCAAAATAATTTAAAAACTATATACGTGTCATTGCAGTGTCCTGAATGCTATATAACTGCATTTTCACTTTTCTGTGCACCTCCAAAATGAATTTCTAACACTTTAGAAGTCTCCATGAAGTGAAAAATGACCAAGCCCAAAAACATCATTGGTGCATCAAAGTGTTCAAAAACGGTCAAAAATGGATAAAAATGAAAAATACCAACTGCTACAGTAGCTCAATAGCGTGCTAAACACATAATGAATGACACAGAATGAATAGATTTAGAAATTACTTGGAAAATGCTATTTTAAATTTCAGGGGGACGAGGTCACGGAAGTCATGGAACTCCGAGCGGGGTAAAAGTTCAACCTTTCCTCCCTTGTGGAGGTCAACATTTTAAATTCATCAAAATCATTTAAAAACTATATAGGTGTAATTGGCTTGTCCTGAATGCTATATAGGTGCATGTGCACCGTTCTGTGTACCTCCAAAATGACTTTCTAACACCTTTGAAGTCTCCATGAAGCAGAAAATGACTAAAGTCCAAATACATCATTGGTGCATCAAAGTTTCAAAAACGGTCAAAAATGGATAAAAATGAAAACAAAACAAGTGCTACAGTGGCTTAACGCATGCTAAACACATAATGAATGACACAGAATGAATCGATTTACAAATTACTTGGAAAATGCTATTTTAAATTTCAGGGGGACGAGGTCACAGAAGTCATGGAACTCCGAGCGGGGTAAAAGTTCAACCTTTCCCCCCTTATAGAGGTCATAATTTTAATACATCAAAATCATTTAAAAACTATATAGGTGTAATTGCAGTGTCTTGAATACACCCCACATGAATTTTAAATAAGTATGGGCGAATTTTGCGAATCTGGCGTTCGCGAATTAAGCGGATTTGCGAACTCGCAATCCGCAAAATCCACGAATTCCCGCGAATTTGCGGATTTTTTTTTTGTGTGTTCGCAAGTGTTTCTGCCAGTTCGCAAGGATTTGGTACTAGTTCGCAATTGCGAACTTACTTGTCGGCTCGCAACGGTCGCGACTATGTTGTTTCTATGTCTGGATTATCATCAAAGCCTCCCAGCACCCTCTGTTTCACCACTGCCACCCTCTCTTTGACCCATGCCACCCTCTGTTACATCAATGCCACCCTCTGGTTCATCATCACTGTAGAAGATGGGGGGGAAAAGCAAGCCCACCTGCCCTGCTTGAACTGACATGAATTAATTTGGGGTTAGTTTATTAACAACACCTGCCCTGCCCCAACTGACAATAATGAATTAGGGGCTAATTAATGTGTCACTGAATTTGAAGTTCCAGCCTGGCACCTGCTTGTCTGCTCCCTTAGCTGTAAATCAGGACCTTTGTGGCATACAGGACCTTTGTGGCATGCAGCCCTGATGCCATTTTTCTCACAGAAACATGGCTCAAAGATGCGTCAGACCCGGATATCACCTCCCTTCTACAACAGGGATATCTACTACAAAGAGTCGACAGGCCTGAAGGCAGAGGAGGAGGAATAGGAATCCTCTACAAAAACCAATATCAATGTAGGATTAACGCAGGTTCTATATCTAACTGCAAAAGCATGCAATTTGCCCTTGACCTCTCTCCCACGGCAACCTTTTCAGGCTTACTTATCTACCGCCCCCCAAACCAAATGGGAGATTTTCTTGACTCCTTACAACGTAAAGTTGCTGACTTAGCTGTCACTAGCCCACACCTCACCATACTAGGTGACATCAACATCCATCTGGATAATTCAGATGATCCCTCAACCAAAGCCTTGTTAGAGAATCTGGAAGCTATCCAACTCACTCAGAAGGGTTTCGAACCGACACATGAGAAAGGCCATCTTCTGGATGGTGTATTTAGCAATGATCACAGACTAGCAGTAGGAACCCCTTTGGCCCTCACTTGGTCTGACCACTACCTGGTCCCCCTACTGTGGCAACATACCATCTCTGCTTCACCACCTCCGCGTAATTTGCTTCAGGGGAGAGAGTGGACTAAGCTCTCTGTTGACAGGTGGACAGATGCCCTACTTACCAACATCCCACAAGCTATGGATGACCCAATTTTAATGTATGACAACTACTCTCAATGGGTCTCTAAGGCCCTTGACGATGTGTTGCCACAAACAACCCTAAGAGAAAAAACTAAATCTAAGGTATCACCATGGTACACCCCTAAACTCAAAGAAAGGAAAAGACACTGTAGGAAGTTAGAAAGAACCTGGAGGGCCACTCGTAGCAGTTCAGCCAAAATAGACCATCATGATGCCATAAAAGAATACAAAGCAGAGATTAACTCAACCAAGGCCCGCTTCTTCGAAGACAAAATTAATAACGCCAATAACTGTCCCAGAGAAATATTTCAAATCGCAAAATCTTTAATTGATACCCCATCTATCCCCCCTGACCCCAGTAAAGCACAATCCCGATGTAACAATCAAGCAGAATATTTTTATAATAAAATACAATTAATTTCATCGGCTTTTGTCGCCCCAGATCTAGCTGACCTCGAAGCAACCATGCCACCTGACATCACACCCTACAGACTGGTAGAATTCCCTCCAGTAGAAGCGGACGCCCTGGAGCTTATCATAAAAAAAGTCAAATCCGGATCTCCAAGTGATCCCGCACCCCCATGCCACTTAAAAAAGATCATAGATACAATACGGCCAGTCATTCTCAACATCCTTAATAACTCCATCATCACTGGTATAGTCCCCACGGCCTGGAAGAAAGCACAAGTACGAGCTCTTCTGAAAAAACCCTCCTTAGATCCAGACAACATGGCCAACTATCGCCCAATATCCTTGCTTCCCTGGGTAAGCAAACTGCTCGAGAGACACATCAACTCATCTCTCACTCATTACCTAGAATCAAACAACATCCTTCATGATTCCCAGGCAGGATTTCGCCCCAGGTTGGGAACGGAAGCAGCTCTCCTGACAGTAACAGAATTAGCTAGGAAACAGATGGACTCGGGCGGCACTACAGCAATTATTTTGCTGGATCTTAGTGCCGCCTTCGACACTGTAAACACCACCATCCTCATTCACCGTCTTAAGCAAAGAGGAGTTTCAGGAACAGCCATTCGATGGCTACAATCTTTCCTAGAAAATCGCTCTTTCCAAGTAGTTGAGGGCACCACACAATCCAGGTCCTGGCCCCTCAACCAGGGGGTGCCTCAGGGCTCGTCCCTGAGCCCCACCCTTTTTAATGTATATATGCTCCCCTTGGCAGACATCGTTCACTCATTCGGCCTGGAGCTGGTCACATATGCTGACGATACTCAGCTGATCGTCTCCTTGAACCAAACCATCGCCTCCTCGTCCAATCTCGAGGAATGTCTAGTAGCAGTAAACAAATGGATGGCCAGCTCCCACCTAAAACTTAATGGCGATAAAACGGAGCTGATGATTCTGGGAAATCCAAACATCCCCGGCCTGCTACCAAACTGGCCCCCATGCATGGGCACTCAGCCCCAGTCCAAACCTCAAATAAAGAGCCTGGGCATCTGGCTTGATGCTAATTTGAATTTTACCTACCAAGCAACAATCGTATCTGCCACCTGTTTTGGCTTGATGCGTATGCTCAGGAAGGTACTCCCACTTCTCCCCCCACAAGCCCGCAGGATCATGGTGCAAGCTATCATCCTGTCCCGTCTAGATTACGGGAACGCGCTGTACCTAGGGGCCCCAGCCACCACTACAAAGAAGCTCCAGGTCACGCAAAATGCAGCAGCTCGCCTCCTGCTGGGCCTAAACAGGCGGGACTCAGGGACTGCTGCCCTAAAAAAACTCCACTGGTTACCCATCAAAGCTAGAACAATGTTTAAATCAATGTGCTTTATGCATAGGGCTATGTGGAAGGAAGCGCCAGCAATGATCTGCTCGCTGGCCACTCCATATCTCCCCCGCAGGTCGCTGCGCTCCAGCACAGCCTTTCTGGCCACCGAAACCAAAGTCAAACGTGCCAGATGGGGAGGCCGCTCCTTCTCCTGGAATGCAGCTAAGGCATGGAATTCTCTGCCAGTCTCCCTGCGTGGGGAACCTAATCTCCTAAAATTCCGGAAGGAATTGAAAACCCTTCTTTTTAAATAAACCACATCGCCTTTACCTGTCCCCCAGTCATTTCAGCGCTACGAGGCCTCCGGGTTGTCTGCGCTTAATAAAACCCAATTAATAATAATAATTAATAATACAGTTAAGGTCAGAGCAGGGCCACACAATAGTTGCAAGCAGGCAACCGAATTCTGGAGGGCCCCCTCAGGAAGCACTACAGGGAATCGTTCCAAATCATGAGGTTGACCTTTTGCACCTGCTCATTGCTTTTGCTTTTGCGAAAATCGTTTTTTGTTTTTTTCGCGCTATTCGCGAGGCGCGGCGTCGTGCGAAACCAAACGTGGAAGCCGCCAATTCGTGCGAATGAGCTTTATATTTTTTTGCGGCTTGTTGTTTTGCGAGTTTTTTTGCAGTATTCGCGAGCCGCTTGCAGCGCAACACGCGAATTTACCCCAAGGTCGAGTACGGGCGCGGCCATTTTGTTTGCGTATTTCCGTTTCCGCCGGCTATGTATAATCTCGCGCAGTACGCGCATTGCGAGTACAAGTTCGCACGAGATCGCGAGGAAAATCTCGTGCAAACTTACTTTCGCGCTCGTAAACGGGCGCCGGCCATCTTGTTTTTCATTCATTTCCTGTGTCTGGGCATGGTGTTTAATCCTCTTGCTATCTTTGCCATCCTTTGCTTGTTTTCAGTTTTTTTTTGAACGATTTTGCTTCTTATCTATCCCTCTCTTTTCCTAGCTGTATATTTTTGTCTTTTCTGCTATTTTTCTTTACTTTTAAACTACTTTTTTAAACTCTTTTCTTTTCTTCTTCCCTATCCTATTCCTTCTTAATTTTCTACTTCCTACCTTACCTGCCCAGACCATGGTGAAGCCAGGCGCCATGAAGCTGCCCAGGCACTTGAGGGCCGCAGCGGCGGCGGGGAGGAGGAGTCCTGGACCCCATGCCAGGACACCATGCGGTCGATTGAGGGGGGAGCAGGTGACGCGACGGGAGATATTCAGCCCGGAGGAAGTGGGCGCGCTGGTCTACTTCGTCCAGCGCCGCCTGCCCAGGACCATCGCAGGAGGCGGCAGGATCGCGGCCGGCGGCTACAACATCCGGGAGCGCTGGAAGCGGTGGGAGAAGGTGTGCTGGGCCATATCCCACCTCTACGGGGTCCAGCGCACCTACAGCCAGGTCACCCATCCGTGGACGGACCTCCTGGACCGGGAGCGCGACCTGCTGGACCAGCTCGGCTTGGAGATCCCCGGGCTTGGTGAGTAGTAGTAGCTATTTCATCACTCACTACTATGATGTTTTCTCCTGCTCTGTGTTGTTGTATTGCAAATATTTGTTTTTTACATGGAGCAAGCCAATAATGCCGCTGATGAAGATTACATTGTAGTTAAATTATATTTCAAAATCTTCTGTGCATTTCAGGTGCACTGCTCTCCTTCTCAGTGGCGTTGCTACTATGCTTATTTGTTTTCTATTTTGTGGTCTCATTGGCCTGAGTAACTATTATGTATGAGTGTACTTTACAGAACTGCGTAATGCTAGACACTAGGGGGCAGATTACATTTACAAGCCCCTTGCGCCACGTTTACGTTGCCTTGCGTGACGCAACAGCGGCGTAAACGTGGCGCATCCCTGCGAGTCATTTACAGCATGACGCATCTAGGGAGATGCGTCACGTTATAATGCCATGGGCCTGCACCACAATGGGTGCGTTCCTAGTACACAGGGTGGGCGGTCCGGCGGCTGTGCGCCTCGCAAAAGTGCCTGCGTGAAATCTACAAGATTTAACGCAGGCACTTCTGCGACGCTGCTACGTCAATTCAATTCCTTATGCCTGCTTGAAGCAGGCGTAAGGACTGACACAGCATGTTAAGTAATGGGATGGCCCTGAGCATTACTGGAGTTGCATTGCGTTGGCGACGTGACTCCAGCGATGCGCCGCTCTTACGTGACGAGATGCGTCACGCAAGTGCCTACCCTTGCGCCAGGGCGCGCCGCAATGTAAATGAGGCGCATCTGCCGTGTCGCAAGGGTAGTTTTGCGTGACGCATTTGATCTGGCGCATCTCTGGAGATGCGCTAGAACGCGTAAGTAAGTATGCCCCTAAGGGGCAGAATTGCAATTACCGTCGCATCCCTGCAAAGTAGCAGGGATGCGCCATTAATTGTGCGGCCCGCTACCACCACCAAACATGGTGCGCCGTATTTGCAATGCGGCGCACCATGGGCCCAAAACGTCACCGAAGCTTTACTGCTGGAGTTGCGTTGCAACGATGGCGCAGCTCCAGTAATGCTCTGGGGTACACTATCTCCCCAACGCTGGGTCAAGCCGTACGTCTGCTTCAAGCAGGTGCAGGGTTTGTGTGACGCATCATTGTCCTAAAGGTGACTGATTGAAATTTTGTAGATTTCCATCAGCCACTTTTAGGATGTGTTCCAGCGCAGGAATGCCCTCCCTTGCGCCGGAACGCCCCCTGATGGCGCAGGGCTTTATAACAGGATGCATCTCCCAAATGCGTCACGTTGTTATAATATTATACGCCGCACCATGGCGCCTCTTTTGTTTAGCTGCTGCGTCACAAAAGTCACGCAAGAACGGAGCAAAA
This sequence comes from Lissotriton vulgaris, assembly GCF_964263255.1. Taxonomy (NCBI): domain Eukaryota; kingdom Metazoa; phylum Chordata; class Amphibia; order Caudata; family Salamandridae; genus Lissotriton; species Lissotriton vulgaris. The sequence continues at coordinate 335,827 of NW_028246855.1, forward strand.
GAGCCGCAAGGGGCTTAAATCTGCCCTTCCTTTGTACCCCTGACAATAAGAAAAATAGTGGCGGTGGATTGATAGTTTGACTATTTAAATGACTGGTAATGTAGCAGGCAACTGTTAGTGTTGTCACTGATCTGACTGAAATCACAATGGAGTTTGTCTGTCACTTTGCGTCTTGCCTGCAGACTGCTGCCTGCCAGTCCTAGGTGAACCTTTCAGTACTTTGTTTAGTGAGTTACGTGACTTTCGAAGTCACAGGTCCGCAAATCAATGAAAACTAACCCTAATCAATATAATTTCGCGGAAATATTTTGTTATTGTTCTTTTGAAATGTTTGATTTGGTTGACATTGACAAGCAACAATCATCCATGTTTTCTGTTCTTTCTTTCATGTTGTACGTCAGCTCCCCCCAGGGGCGAGGGGAGGACACAGGAGCAGCAGGCGGCGGATGCTGTTGAACAGGGCCAGGATCGGGCAGGCGAGGGCTCCTTTGCTGGCCCCAGTAAGTTTCCATTTTAGACTAGTACCTATTTTTCCTAGCGTTCCTCATTTGATTTTTTCAAAATCGTCTTTGATCTTCTTGTAGACTGTATCTAAATTCTTATCCTGCCTCTACTATGACTCCCTGTGGTATTACTAGATTATTCTTATTAGTCTGTCTGTGTAGCTAACTAAGATTGCACGGTTGGCGAAACTCCCATTCTAGTCAGCAATAGCTCTATCAACTTAGTGCAGTCCTCTGGGATTGTCCATATTGTCTTTTGAAGTGTTCTATCTGCTTTGAAAATTCCCAACTATAAAATGTGAATGACCACCAAGAAAGAATAAGATACTACCTTTTGGTTTGGATAGGAGGACAATCCATACCACTACAGTGGCGCGGACAATTCTTCTGCAGAAACAGAACTATGGACAATAAATAGTGCATTGCTTATCAATTATAATAGGCGCTGTTAGAGTTTCCACATACCTCTGTGATAACAGACTTTGAACCCCCAATGTCCTTACTGACTGACTAGACTACATAGTGTGGCACAGTCATTTACCTCCCGAATTCATCGCTGATTGATCCCCAATGATCCAACGTAGCTGAAGAGTACGGAGTCAAGAAGTGTCAGAGGCACGGACTCATGCTTGCAAAAATTGCAAAACCTTTCGCTCAGTCACTCAAGTCTGGACCAAAAAACACAGAGTCTCTCTAAGTTTAAAAGCTTTATTAAAAGTAAACACATTTATTAAAATGAAGTCATAATAAAAAAACGAAACGTTTAACCGAGAATGGAAAAGTGGTTAGTGCTGACGATTAATTGAAGACATTTCTTGTGGGCGAGCCGAGCTCTCACCTTGTTTCAACTTGATCTTGTTGTTAGAAGTCCATCTTCTGTCTGTGTGGAAAAAAATGGTGCGTGTTAAAAAGCCAGCCTTCATCAGTTGTACCAAAAAGTGCTGCATTACATTGTTTTCACATGTCTTCATTCCTAGACCAAATACTAGTGAGTGGTTTATTCTAACATTCTTAAATGTACTTTGTAGGTGGAACATCTGGTGGCAGGGCCAACGCGGAGGTGGTTTTGCTCGACACGGAGGCGGAGGGCAATTCCTCAGGGGAGGATGCAGCGGTTCCAGTGCCGGCTGTAAGAGTTCAGACGGTGGTGGTGGCGGGCAGAGGTAAGCTCTTATATATTCCTTACTTATTGAGATTGAAGACGTGGCTGGGAAGGAAAGAATATGAGATGCATGGCTGGGTGAATGATGAAGCAATGATTGATGGAAGGACAACAGCCTGGGTGGGTGACACAGAAACCGTAGTGTGTCCATATACCTGGATCATGCTACTATCTGACTCTTAGATAGCATATGTGTATCTAGAGCAGGGGTACTCATAGTACGGCCCGCGGGCTGGTGGCGGCCCGGCAAGCCTTCCTTGGCGGTGCGCAGACCTTGCAGACAATCACTGCTCCCCCGGCCCCCACAGAGCAGGGTGGAGATGCAGGGCCACAAAGAGGTGAAATAGAACAAAGCCTCTGCTCTGTGGGGCCGGGCAAGCAGTGATTGTCAGGGTGGAGATGCAGGGGCGCTACAACAAACAAAGCCTCAATAATATGTTAATATAGAGTTTTATTGGGTATTCCCAAACATAGCTCTGTTTCTGGACATTTGGACCAACTGCACTGGCTCCCAGTCAGGAGTCGTACGAAGTTTAAGACCCTCTGTATTGTCTATAAGGCAATAAATAATACGGGACCCAAATTCCTGAGAAGTTCTTTTAAGCCTTTGGCAACCCCCAGAACGCTGCGTTCCAATATGGCTCATATGCTTCATATTCCTAGAACAAGGAAAGTAAATTGGGGAGACAGATGTTTTGCCATAGCAGCAGCAAAACTATGGAACTCCCTTCCCCTCAATATAAAAAGTAGCCCATCTTTGATTATCTACAGAAAACAGATAAAGACGTGGCTGTTTTCTCAACGGCACGACTCATAGATCTCTCATCCATTGCCTTAAAGTTCTATTTACTGGTCTTCTGCCTTTAGCCTCTAGCGCCGAGACACCCAAGGGTAATTGTAGCGCTTTAAAAATTGCAAAAATAAATAAATAAATAAATGGTCTTTTAAAGACCTGTTAAGTACTTTGGTGTGGCTGTCTGTGTGTGCGCGTTGAGGAAGCTGTCTCAGCCTGGGCTGAAGGCTGACACAGACAGACACACACACAGTGAGATGACAGAGGGGGAGGGAGAGGGAGGGCAGGAGGGAGAGAGAGATGGAGAGGGAGGGCAGGAGGGAGAGCATGAGGGAGAGAGATGTATGTAAATGCTGGGTCTGGTGGCTCAGTGGATGAAGGCATCTGCTGCAGGGACCTGTGTGCAACCTCATGGTCACAAGTTTTCGTTTTGCTTTTGCCCCGCCCCCTCTGACTCCGCCCCCACCAGTGCGGCCCTCGGCCACAAACTACACTGTAAATTTAGCCCCTGAGAGAAAGTTTGTGAGTACCCATGATCTAGAGAGAGTAGACGGTCAGTGGATGAACTAAGTGTAACTTTGAAGAGCATGTAACACTGCACCCGCACGTCCGTTCCAGTGTAGGAAAGGCAAGGAAAAGAAGTTTTAATTTTGTCCAAATACTACCATCAATAGTAGCAGTAGTTTGTATTGCAAGCACAGCATAGATCCGGTTATTACGGTGGCCACTCCCTACCTCTCTTAATAAGTTTAGTAGTACTCAGTCATTCATGTGTGGATGTATCACTGGTCACTCAATAAAAAGCAAAGCACTTAAAGTCATCCCATATATAAGCAAAAACATCCCATGTGAAGTGATAGATAATCAGATTATTTATCTTCTTCAATTTTCCATTTCTAGTACTCATTTGCACTGTAGGGTGAAAGTTAAATTAATTAAGCAGTAGCCCTTGTAACAGAGTATTCTCAGTGCCACCCGTAATAGAAAAGTAAGAGCTTCACCACCTGCATGTACTGGACGGGTACAGTAACGCAACGCAAGTCTAGGTCACTCATCATGGCGCGCGTCTCTTTTTCTCGGGTGCAAGTTCACTGCGCTGGCATTATGCCGGCTTGCAGAAGATAACGTACCAATTTTCCTAAACAAGAGACAAGAAGAAGAATAAGACTGGTGTACTTTCATAGTCGACTCCAATGGAAGTCCATAGTGCTCGTAGAATTTGTTCCTTAAACTCCCACTAATGTTAGAGCAAGGATGAAGAAGTGTGAGGTTAGATAGATACTGGCCTCAATAGTTATGTAATGCGCTTGCAAGTTGCTAGTTGTACTGCAATACAAATTTCTGCTGAATGATTGAGTTAATCTTAAAGAGCATTGATTACAGACTATGTCTTTCTTTCTTCATATAGATGCTCCTTCCAAACAAACAAGGAGGAAGGAGCTGGCTAGAGCGGCCCGGCAACGGAGGATCGATGCCACTGTGGCAGAATATCGGCGGCTGGTGGCCCTGGAGGACGAAGAAAGTGTGCAGTCGACCACAACAACAACGTCGTCTGCATCGGCCTCCGTGCCCCCACGGGCTGCCACCCAGCACAGTGGTCCACCCAGACTGAGCCGGGCTGCCAAAGCCAAACGCCACCGCCGAGCAGCAAGGACAACAGCTTCCTCTCACAGCCGTTGCACCTGCAAGGCAGTGAAGGCACGCCTGCGCCGCAGTACCCTGATGGTGTCCCGCCTTCAGCAGGAGCTCCACCACTTTACAAACGTGTTGGAGGGGCTCCGCGTAGAGCACGCCTTGCTCCACCAGGAGCATGATGCCCTGGCCCAAAAAGTAGACAGCATCCACCCATAGTGTCCCTTGCCCCTTTTTTAGAGACTTTTGGGGGGTGGGAATTGGGAGTTGGGTTTTTGGGGACTTTTGAAGGACAATCGTTGGGGTTAGGGAGGGTCTTACGGGAGATTATTTTGTTAGGGATATAAATATACTTTTTCAAACTTTATCTGAGCATAACTGTTTTTTACTGCTTGCCTGGTGGGTGGGGGTTTAACAGTGACTTTGTTTTCCTGAAAGTTTAGTTCCATTTTCTTCCTTTAAGTGTAAATGCCCAAATGTTTTCAACACTAAGTGCCTCTCACAGAGTAAGTGAAGTGAATTAAAGAGTCCTAGGACTTTAGTAGTACTACCGTCAGTCTCTCGTCTCTCCTCCTAATACTCCATTATACCCCCAAAACACCAAACGCTTATCTTACCTGTAATTTGTGTTTGAAAGTAGGGCTAGACCCAGGGCTGGCTCCACGGGAAACAGCGAATAAGGTTGGCAATCCTGGTCGGATAAAATTTCCTCATAGCGGTGGTACTAGTGGTGTGACACAGTGGTAGTTGCATGCCTATGAAAAAAAAGAAAATTAAATCTGGTTTGTCCTCCTGAGCAAATCAACGGTACAATAGAGAATATAGCAGGTGACAGAAGTACACTAGAACAGTGCCACATTGTAGCCTAACAAATGGTAAAGTATAACTACTAATTCGGTTGAAGTTCTTTGACATTAGCCATGGGTCTTTGTCAAGCAGAGTAAGAATATATCCTCGGATTTCTTCACCAGCCTGTTGCTATGTGTGGATTTATTGCTGTAATTTAGTCACACATCAATCAAAACCACACAGCCCGGGGGAAGAGGGTTAGGGTTTGAAAAATGGATGGGTACGGGGGTTTTTGGGAAAGGTTTTGGGAGACAAGAAAAAATAGCACAGCATGGACAAACAATTGTGAACATAAACAAATCTTTGGGTACAAACCTATCCATTAATCTTTGAAAGTGCATGCACTACTGCATGCATGTCAGTGAAAAGTAAGTAGTACTTTCGACAACTGTGGAAGATAGAATGCGACAGTACAGGGCGTGTGTGGAATTATTGATAACTATATTCAACATAAGGTCTCTGTTGCCAGATACCTGAGAGCCTTGCTGGTCACTATAAATCCATTCACAACACTTTATGGGGTTGGTCTGGAAGGTATAGTAGATAGAAAAGGAGAAATTGCTCTTTTTCTAGGTGTCCCCTCACTCACCAGGGTTGCCCCTTGGTGACATGCTTCATCATTGGGGCCATCCCAGTCCTCTACGGGTTGGGGCGTGCTGCAACTTGCGAATTACGTAGGAGCACTTACAAATGACTATGTGTGGTGCAGATGTGATTGTGCAGTGGACTAAGTGATGTGTTGAGGGATCAGTTTAGAAGCAGAGAGAGATCCAAGAAATGCAGTCACAGTCAGAGAAAAACACAAAGGATACTGTATCTGTATGTTGTTGTAGTTGTCCTGTTGAATTTGGTAAGTAAGTTGCATGCAGAAAAAAAATCCTCTCATTGGCGGCACTCCTCCATTGCAGCTGAAGCTTCGTCCATCAAAGTTGGTGACCAGAAGACACCCTGTCCACTGCCTGCCTGATGCTGAATTGTGGCTCGCTAATGTGAAGCCTGACTCCATCCTTTTTTCCCCATTGCACAGACTGAAACCCGGCCTGTAATTATTCAACGAAAAACAGGAATTGGTATAATCAAATCTCAAAAAACGAGGCCTAGCAGAAAACTGGTGACAAAACGTACTTTGAAAGTAAAAGTAGGCCCAAGTACCCCCTTACCCACGTGGATTGTATTCAAACCACTTGCAAGCAACCAAGCAAAAGTATCCATAGCCAGCATCGCTCCAAGACTCGAAAACCCCCCCACCCAAACACATGCAATAGAAATACTGCTAACCCTAACAAACCCTAAGTTAAGAATAGTGGCAAAGGCTTTCTTTAACTATGCCAAATCCCCCCTTTCCTACCATGGATTTTCTTCAAATGACTTGCAACCAAAATTACACATTCTCACGAGTGCTCTAAGACCCCAGAACTCAGTTGCAAAAATCTAGAACACCCCGAAACATATGCAATCCTGCTGCTAGGGCTAACCCTAACGAACCCTAGGTTACAAAAAGTGCCAAAAGGCTTTTCCGCGAGGATTTTGTCCCAACCACTTCTACCCGGTATTAGACCTTCCCAGGAATGCCCCAAGAACCGCCTACCCACCCGCCAAAAAGCATAACACCCCCAAACAGGCCAAAAGCAACATCTCCTACTTACAATATTTCGCGGCCTTCGGTCCAAACGCGCTGAGTAGCTAGGCCATAGGTCCGGTTTGCCACCACGGATTTCCTGAAAAGCAAATGCAATCAAGACTAGAGTGTCCCAGCAGTGCTCCCAGACCCCGAAACTCACCCACAAACAGGCAGAACCCCCCCTAAGAGCACCTCAAAGGCAAGCAAGTCATCAAAAACACAAAAAAAAATTCCGCCTGGGATTTGGTCCAAACCACTTTTATCCGGTATTAGAGCTTCCCAGCAATGGCCCCAGCGCCCTCAACCCAGGAGAAAACGAGTAGAAGACCCCCAAACAGCCAAAGAGCAAAAGTACAAAAATGGGGACTTTGTCATTTTTTCCCAAATTTCCCAAATCACTCCACGCGCGCTCTGCAGCTAGGCCCTAACTCCCCTCTGCCACCATGGATTTGCTTCAAACCTCTTGCAAAGTAAAGTATATATAGCCAGCAGTGCTCCCAGACCCCGAAACCAAACACAGACACCAGGAAGCCCCCCAAACAGGCCCCCAAAAACGCTACATTGAGCAAAATGTCAGAAATAGCAACAACAAAAAATCAGCGTGGATTTTGTCCCAACCATTTCTACCCGGTATTAGACCTTCCCAGGAATGCCCCAAGACCCGCCAACCCACCCGCCAAAAACCATAACACCCCCAAACAGGCCAAGCAACATCTCCTACTTACAATATTTCGCGGCCTTCGGTCCAAACTCGCTGCGTAGCTAGGCCATAGGTCCGGTTTGCCACCACGGATTTCCTGAAAAGCAAATGCAATCAAGATTAGAGTGTCCCAGCAGTGCTCCCAGACCCCGAAACTCACCCACAAACAGGCGGAACCCCCCCTAAGAGCACCTCAAAGGCAAGCAAGTCATCAAAAACACAAAAACATTTCCGCCTGGGATTTGGTCCAAACCACTTTTATCCGGTATTAGAGCTTCCCAGCAATGGCCCCAGCGCCGTCAACCCAGGAGAAAACGAGTAGAAGACCCCCAAACAGCCAAAGAGCAAAAGTACAAAAATGGGGACTTTGTCATTTTTTCCCAAATTTCCCAAATCACTCCGCGCGCGCTCTGCAGCTAGGCCCTAACTCCCCTCTGCCACCATGGATTTGCTTCAAACCTCTTGCAAAGTAAAGTATATATAGCCAGCAGTGCTCCCAGACCCCGAAACCAACCCACAGACACCAGGAAGCCCCCCAAACAGGCCCCCAAAAACGCTACATTGAGTAAAATGTCAGAAATAGCAACAACAAAAAATCGGCGTGGATTTTGTCCCAACCACTTCTACCCGGTATTAGACCTTCCCAGGAATGCCCCAAGACCCGCCAACCCACCCGCCAAAAAGCATAACACCCCCAAACAGGCCAAAAGCAACATCTCCTACTTACAATATTTTGCGGCCTTCGGTCCAAACGCGCTGCGTAGCTAGGCCATAGGTCCGGTTTGCCACCACGGATTTCCTGAAAAGCAAATGCAATCAAGATTAGAGTGTCCCAGCAGTGCTCCCAGACCCCGAAACTCACCCACAAACAGGCGGAACCCCCCCTAAGAGCACCTCAAAGGCAAGCAAGTCATCAAAAACACAAAAAAATTCCGCCTGGGATTTGGTCCAAACCACTTTTATCCGGTATTAGAGCTTCCCAGCAATGGCCCCACTGACGTCAACCCAGGAGAAAACGAGTAGAAGACCCCCAAACAGCCAAAGAGCAAAAGTACAAAAATGGGGACTTTGTCATTTTTCCCAAATTTCCCAAATCACTCCGCGCGCGCTCTGCAGCCAGGCCCTAACTCCCCTCTGCCACCATGGATTTGCTTCAAACCTTTTGCAAAGTAAAGTATATATAGCCAGCAGTGCTCCCAGACCTCGAAACCCACCCACAGACACCAGGAAGCCCCCCAAACAGGCCCCCGAAAATGCTACATTGAGCAAAATGTCAGAAATAGCAACAACAAAAATCGGCGTGGATTTTGTGCCAACCACTTCTACCCGGTATTAGACCTTCCCAGGAATGCCCCAAGACCCGCCAACCCACCCGCCAAAAAGCATAACACCCCCAAACAGGCCAAAAGCAACATCTCCTACTTACAATATGTCTCGGCCTTCGGTCCAAACGCGCTGCGTAGCTTGGCCATAAGTCCGTTTTGCCACCACGGATTTCCTGAAAAGCAAATGCAATCAAGATTAGAGTGTCCCAGCAGTGCTGACAGACCCCGAAACTCACCCACAAACAGACGCAACCCCCCCTAAGAGCACCTCAAAGGCAAGCAAGTCAGCAAAAACACTAAAAAATTTGTGCCTCGGATTTGGTCCAAACCACTTTTAGAGCTTCCCAGCAATGGCCCCAGAGCCGTCAACTCACCTGCAAAGAGGTAGAACAACACCCCCACAAGTGCTCAGTCTTTCTTCATTGGGCGTAAACCAGCCCTCTGCTTTGATGGAAATAGGAGTCTGGAGGAGGAGGATATAGAGGAGCATGTTCTTCTGAACTTGTGAACCTGAGGAATGCAGACTGCGGCACCTTCAAATCAATTAGCAAACAAGTGAAGACAGTTCTGCTGATGGGCTTGTTTTTGTGATTATCTGATTAAAGTTTGAATTATATTAACTGTGCACAACAAAGAAAGACAGACACACAGGAATAAAAGTGAATAAGGACGAAGAAGAAAGTTATTGATTCGTTGTCTCATTTTCAGGGCTCGGTATCACGATCCATGAATAAGAATAAGGCTTCGTCATCATACTCTGCGAATTCAGACAGGGTGAGCTCAGTGTCACCTGACAGAGTAGAAATTCCCTCATCTATGTTGCTGGCCACCTCGTCTTCATCCGGCGCGCTTTCTCGTACTCTGAAATCTGGTGGTATGAGGTGCTGATTCATCTTGATCATTGTTAACCTCTCCACATTTTTGGGCGAGAGGCGGCTCCGTTTGGAAGTTACAATGCCACCAGCAGCACTGAAAACATGTTCAGAAGACACGCTTGAGAGTGGGCAAGACAAGTAGTTTAAAGCCAGGTTGGTGAGCTGTGGCCACAATTCTTTTTTCCCATGCCAATACGCCAATGGGTCAGCATTAACATAGACCTCTGTTGAGTCATTCAGATAGTCCTTCACCATCGACTCAATGTTCTCGTTCAAGGTTCCTCCTCTTTGCTTAGCTGTTGTTGTGACCTTTTGAGAACCAAACCCAAGCCGAGCTAGCCAATCCTCTTCAGCCTCCAATGTTACTGTTGCGTCTGGTGGTGGTGCAGATGATCCGGTTGCCGGTCTCTTTAACGGCTGAGAGGTCACTTGTGCCGCAGCCACAGGTGCAGAAGAGGATTGTTGTGACTGGGGATGGCCTGCTGATGCTAATGTACTGCCTTCTCCTTCAATTTTCTGCCGTTCTCTTTCAAACCTCTTGGCTGAGGAGGCTAGCCACCGTTTGTAAGTTGTAACATCTTCATCAGCAAAAGGAAAGAATGCTTGGCCTGCTAGCGCCTTTTTGTAGCGTGGATCCAGAATAGTAGCACAAATGTAATGCTGTTCTGAGTGGATCATTTTAAGACGTTCATCACCTTGTAGGTGCTCTAATAATTTCTCAGCCAGAACAGAGGAGTCTTGGTTTTTTGGATCTTTTTCAAACACAGAACACACCTCCTTCAGTTGGTGCTCCAGCATGTACAACAATGGGATAGCTTTTCCCAAATTACAGTCCTCCTTGCTGACTGCACGCGTGAAGAACTCAAAAGGACGAAGCATGCGTATCAGGCTTTTAACTATGTTCCATTGCGCCGCACCCATCCTCAGGTCCTCCTTCTGAGCTGTACCCTCCTGTGTTAAGAAATAGTATACTGCTCATACAGACGCATAAGCATGTAGAAGGTTGAGTTCCAACGTGTTACCACCTCCTGGATGAGTGCTTTCACTGGCAATTGACATTGATATAGCAGGGTCCTCAGCTGCTTCCGGGCCTTAAAAGAATGGCTGAAATGGTTGCACATTTTTCGGCAGGTGTCCAATACTCTGTACGCTGCACTGGCTTTATTACCCAAGAATTTTTGGACAACCAGGTTTATACAGTGCGCCAAACACGGCACTCTGAAATAGTAACCCTGCTTTATGGCCTTAACTATATTGGCGCCATTGTCCGTGGAAACATAACCAACCTGGCGTTTTTTTGGGGACAGCCAGTTAAGGACCTTTGTGTTAAAGACCTCCAAAATGTTTTCTGCTGTGTGACGTTTCTCCAAACCAAACATGGCTAGTGTTGCATGTTTCCGAGCAGCTTTAAAAACAATGTCCGCGTCAACACCTGAGTTTAGCTTTGATTTAACCCCTGAAAAAGAGACCCAGTGTGCAGTGATGCACATGTAATCAGCGCCTGCGCCACTGGTCCACATGTCTGTTGTCAGATGTATAGTGTGAACAGCACTCTTCTGCAAAGCTGCCCCAATCACCTTCAGAACATCTTCATGTAGTGCTGGAACCGCAACTCGGGCAAAATAGAACCGGCTAGGAACCTTCCATTTAGGGCAGAGCGCTGCCACTAATTCTAGAAAACCAACCCCTTCTACAAAAGAAAAAGGGAGAAGGTCCGGAGCTAGCATTTTAGCCAGATTAGTGTTATACAGACGCGTCAGTGGGTGGTTGCGTTCATATTGCGCTTCTGTAAACAACATCTTTTTAATGTTGCCCTGGACCAAGGATTTACGGGATGATGATGATATCTTCGACCCAGTTACGCTCGCTGATGAACTTTTGCGCATTGGTGTCTCACTCTCTCCAACACTCTTAGTGTGGCTCACATGGGGTGTGCTGCTGACAGGGGGACTGGGTGTAAGTGAAGGGTTTGACACGTCTTCTTCCTCCTCGTCATCATCAGATGAAACAGCATTACATGCAATTCGGGCTTCCTTGATCGCCTGTAGGTGCGCAAACCATTTGACAGCGTGCTTTCTTTCAAGATGACCTCTCTGGCCTCCGGTACCATAGTTGGAACCAAACTTACCACGACTAACTCGAAGCTTACACATGCTACAAATGGCTACGTTTTCATTTTTGGGGCAAACACTAAAGAAGTCCCAAACTGCAGACTTGAAATGTCTTTGGGGGCCGGAGGAGACGGAGATACTGGTGGTGGTGGTCCTGCTGCTAATGCCAGATGAAGTGGAGGATGTGGATTGCCGAACTTCAGTACGTTTTGCACTTTCACCACCACTAATTGAGGTCGAGGTGGATGGAGGTCCCTTCTTGCGAGAAAGAAATATGGAAGCGGTAGGTGTTGGTGTACTAGTTAACTCCAAATCCAATGACTGTTGTGTTTCCATTGCCTCCTCGTCGACATCATCATCACGCTCAGCAGCTTCTCGGGATAGGGTCAAAATGTCTCTTTGCTGCATGCCCGCTGGGGCTGCAGTGACCTTTATGATGACTGCCTCGTCATCGTGAGAGGCTTCATCAGCAGGAGTATCCGTCACTTCTTGTTGAGCCTCACCACACTCCATAGCTATGAGTTTTTCGACGACCTTCCTTTTACGCTTAGGTATCTTTGTCAGATCATGGTCTGCCTCACTCTCAGACTGCCGTGATAATGGTTCCCAATCTTCATCCAGAACGGGATCATCAGAAGGAGGTGGGCTTGAAGAAGATGTAGACACCCCCTTGATCTTTTCCTTGCTAGGGATGTGGAAGACAATGAATGATCATCAGGAGGAGTGGCTTCCTCAAATGATACCTCGGTTTGATTGTCAATTTCCTGATGTGCCCCTACTTCGGGAGGAACAACTATTGTGGGCACTTGTGACCCTCCATGCACCTCTGCTTGCGCATCTCCTTGCGCTGCCTCTCCTTCCACATGTACTTGGGCTTGTACTTGCACATGTTGTTGTTGTTGCGGCTGTGGTTGTTCAACACTTGTCAGATGAGTTACAACAACCTGTGTTGATTCAGGGACATTGCTGCTACTTTCTTGCGATGAGCCAACATCACTGGTCGATGGTGATTGAAGAAGTACACTGACTGCCTCTGAAGCAGTCAAGGGCTTTGACTTAAGTTGGCGTGGTGGTGGAGGCACTGACCCCAATGGAGCGGGGGTGCTGCTCGCAGCTTGGTCCCCAGCAGATCCCGCTGCTGCTGCAGGCGTACTTTTTTTTTTACTCCCAAAAAACGCGGCGACCGGCACACCAGCCTCCTTGGTAACTTGCTTCTTCTGCTCCTTACTAGCAACTTTCTTGCTAGAGGAGCTACGGAGACCTTTTTTTGGGGCCATCTTCTTCAGAGCAGGTCAGAACAGCAGGCCGCAGTTGCACGAGTTAGTTGTCTGAGGCCAGACGTGACGTCGCGTGACGTTATGCTGCACACACACCGCTGCAGGACTTCTTCCTGGCACTGGTGGTTCTCTTGAGTCTTGTGCACCTAAAAGCAATGGAAGACAGAGGAACATCACTTCAGTTATACACCCCAAAAAAAATTAAAAAAAAGCAGAAAAGTCCGCACAATCCCATGCCCTCCATGATGTTTAAGTTCAAGAGACCCCACAGAAAGACGAGGCCCATACAAGACTCACTACCCCTGGGCATAAAGGTTGAAAAGTAGGCAAAATGGTTGCAGGCCTAACAACACTGCCTGGAATCAAAATGGCCACTTGCCTCCCAGCACATGGCCAGGGCCTGTAGCAGCACTCAAAATGGCCCCCACCCACATGGCCTGTCCCCATGAACACCCCCAAAAATCGAAAAACACAGAAAAATCAGCACAATCCCATTCCTTCCATGCCCTCCATGATGTTTAAGTTCAGGACAGCCTACAGAAAGACTAGGCCCATGCAAGACTCAATACCCCTGGTGACAAGGCCACAAGTACAGCCCCAAAAAACGAAAATCACTGAAAAATCAGCACAATCCCATTCCATCCATGCCCTCCATGATGTTTAAGTTCAAGACACCCTACAGAAAGACTAGGCCCATGCAAGACTCAATACCCCTGGGCATAAAGGTTGAAAAGTAGCCAAAATGGTTGCAGGCCTAACAACACTGCCTGGATTTAAAATGGCCACTTGCCTCCCAGCACATGGCCAGGGCCTGTAGCAGCACTCAAAATGGCCCCCACCCACATGGCCTGTCCCCATGAACACCCCCAAAAATCGAAAAACACAGAAAAATCAGCACAATCCCATTCCATCCATGCCCTCCATGATGTTTAAGTTCAAGACACCCTACAGAAAGACTAGGCCCATGCAAGACTCAATACCCCTGGTGACAAGGCCACAAGTACAGCCCCAAAAAACGAAAATCACTGAAAAATCAGCACAATCCCATTCCATCCATGCCCTCCATGATGTTTCAATTCAAGACACCCTACAGAAAGACTAGGCCCATGCAAGACTCAATACCCCTGGTGACAAGGCCACAAGTACAGCCACAAAAAACGAAAATCACTGAAAAATCAGCACAATCCCATTCCATCCATGCCCTCCATGATGTTTCAATTCAAGACACCCCACAGAAAGACTAGGCCCATGCAAGACTCACTACCCCTGGGCATAAAGGTTGAAAAGTAGCCAAAATGGTTGCAGGCCTAACAACACTGCCTGGATTCAAAATGGCCACTTGCCTCCCAGCACATGGCCAGGGCCTGTAGCAGCACTCAAAATGGCCCCCACCCACATGGCCTGTCCCCATGAACACCCCCAAAAATCGAAAAACACAGAAAAATCAGCACAATCCCATTCCATCCATGCCCTCCATAATGTTTAAGTTCAAGACACCCTACAGAAAGACTAGGCCCATGCAAGACTCAATACCCCTGGTGACAAGGCCACAAGTACAGCCCCAAAAAACGAAAATCACTGAAAATCAGCACAATCCCATTCCATTCCATGCCCTCCATGATGTTTCAATTCAAGACACCCTACAGAAAGACTAGGCCCATGCAAGACTCAATACCCCTGGTGACAAGGCCACAAGTACAGCCCCAAAAAACGAAAATCACTGGATAATCAGCACAATCCCATTCCATCCATGCCCTCCATGATGTTTCAATTCAAGACACCCCACAGAAAGACTAGGCCCATGCAAGACTCACTACCCCTGGGCATAAAGGTTGAAAAGTAGCCAAAATGGTTGCAGGCCTAACAACACTGCCTGGATTCAAAATGGCCACTTGCCTCCCAGCACATGGCCAGGGTCTGTAGCAGCACTCAAAATGGCCCCCACCCACATGGCCTGTCCCCATGAACACCCCCAAAAATCGAAAAACACAGAAAAATCAGCACAATCCCATTCCATCCATGCCCTCCATGATGTTTAAGTTCAAGACACCCTACAGAAAGACTAGGCCCATGCAAGACTCAATACCCCTGGTGACCAGGCCACAAGTACAGCCCCAAAAAAACGAAAATCACTGAAAAATTAGCACAATCCCATTCCATCCATGCCCTCCATGATGTTTAAGTTCAAGACACCCCACAGAAAGACTAGGCCCATGCAAGACTCACTACCCCAGGGCATAAAGGTTGAAAAGTAGGCAAAATGGTTGCAGGCCTAACAACACTGCCTGCATTCAAAATGGCCACTTGCCTCCCAGCACAGGGCCAGGGCCTGTAGCAGCACTCAAAATGGCCCCCACCCACGTGGCTTGTCCCCATGAACACGCCCAAAAATCGAAAAACACAGAAAAATCAGCACAATCCCATTCCATCCATGCCCTCCATGATGTTTAAGTTCAAGACACCCCACAGAAAGACTAGGCCCATGCAAGACTCAATACCCCTGGTGAAAAGGCCACAAGTACAGCCCCAAAAAACGAAAATCACTGAAAAATCAGCACAATCCCATTCCATCCATGCCCTCCATGATGTTTAAATTCAAGACACCCCACAGAAAGACTCAGTCCACCCACCACTGAGTGCCCCTGGGCAAAAGGCCCCAAAACAGCCCAAAAATCGAAAATTCCAAAATTGTAGTTGCAGCAACTGTAATGCCCCAAACAAACTTACTTGTGAAATTTCTAATCCAAAAGTTATCCAAAGAAAGTCAAAAAGGCCTCAAATCCAAATATCCAGCAGCATCCACAAAAAGTAATCCTTCCAGCTCCAGATCCAAATGAAAAGTGACCAGGAGATGGACAAAGCACTGGGAGGAGCCTGCTGGACAGGAACAGGAAGTTGGAGACTGTGGGGCACTTCCTTCCTCCCACCCCCACTCCCCAAAATGGACTCCCCACAAAACAAGTGCAGGCAAATGTCAACCTGAGGAGTTATTCAGAGAAAAATCATCATTTCCAGAAGGTTTATGCTGCTTGCTGGTGGATTTCTTGTGCAGAATTGCAAATTTTATATTTTCGCGAGTGCGGGATTATTCCTGCGCACCGCATCTATAAATTGCGAATTGCCGCGATACGTGAACACGGCATACTCGCGTTGACAAACTCTCGCGGCCGCGCGCCGCAAAAATTGTATCACCCAGAAAAAAAATCCACTGCGTGCGAATTTTGCGGATTTTGCGGGAAATCCGCGAATCTCGCAGATAGCGAATTTCCCGAAAATCCACAAAATCCGCGAGCGGAGCGGATTTTACGCCCATACTTAATTTTAAACACATTAGGAGTATCTCTGATCAAATTAATCATTAAAATCCCAAAGCTCCACCAGTTGTTCAAAGTGGTCCAAAACGCTCAAAAATGGTGGAAAATGAAAACAATTCATCATTTCTGAGGCTTTTTAATATTCCTAAGATAATGTATATCTTCAATTAGTTTTAAATCCCTTTATTTAAAAGTTTCTCTTTTGGGCTCCACTGGTGCAACACCTCAAGTCTGAGAAGCTGCACCAGTGGAGCAAAAGCTACACTGGTGCAGCCGAAGCTGCACTGGTGTAACAGGAGTCAAGCTAATTTTCAGTATCAACCCTCATGACTGTTTTCGGGTCCCTGTAGCCACCAGGACCCATTATATATCTCAGGTGATATAGCAAGAGTGGCTAGGCCTCATTTCTAGCCTCCAGGTACATGTCGGACTCCTATTTGTGACATTTCGAGGTGTTTGGTGTCAAACTCATTTCTTCCATTATAGGCCATAGTCACCTCACGGAACCCACATTATCCCTCAGGTGATATAGCAACAATGTCTGAGACCTAATGATAGCATCCAGCCACCTGTTTTAGTGATATTCGTTATATTTGTGTTCAGGGAGTCCTGTGTACCTCCAAAACGAATTTCTAACACTTTTGAAGTGTACCTGAGGCACTGAGCTGGGTAAAAGTTCAGCTTAAGGGCCCTCCCCATGGAGGTCAAAAACTGTATTACATCAAAATCATTTAAAAACTATATAGGTGTAATTGCAGTGTCCTGAATGCTATGTAACTGCATTTGCACTGTTCCGTGTACCTCCAAAATGAATTTCTAACACTTTTGAGTCTCCATACAGTGAAAAATGACTAAGTCCAAAAACATGATTTGTGCATCAAAGTGTTCAAAAAGGTCAAAATTGGGTTAAAATTAAAAAACACATAGTGCTACAGTGGCCCAATGGCATGCTAAACATATAATGAATGATACAGAATGAATAGTTTTACAAAAACATTGGAAAATTGTTATTTTAAATTTCAGGGGGACAAGGTCACGGAGGTCATGGAACTCCAAGCTGGTAAAAGTTCAGCTTGAGGGCCCTCCCCATGGAGGTCAAAAATTGTATTACATCAAAATCATTTAAAAAATATATAGGTGTCATTGCAGTGTCCTGAATGCTATATAACTGCATTTGCACTGTTCTGTGCACCTCCAAAATGAATTTCTAACACTTTTGAAGTCTCCATGAAGTGAAAAATGACCAAGTCCAAAAAAATCATTGGTGCATCAAAGTGTTCAAAAACGGTCAAAAATGGATAAAAATGAAAAATACCAACTGCTACAGTAGCTCAATAGCGTGCTAAACACATAATGAATGACACAGAATGAATAGATTTAGAAATTACTTGGAAAATGCTATTTTAAATTTCAGGGGGACGAGGTCACGGAAGTCATGGAACTCCGAGCGGGGTAAAAGTTCAACCTTTCCTCCCTTGTGGAGGTCAACATTTTAAATTCATCAAAATCATTTAAAAACTATATAGGTGTAATTGGCTTGTCCTGATTGCTATATAGGTGCATGTGCACTGTTCTGTGTACCTCCAAAATGACTTTCTAACACTTTTGAAGTCTCCATGAAGCAGAAAATGACTAAAGTCCAAAGACATCATTGGTGCATCAAAGTTTCAAAAACGGTCAAAAATGGATAAAAATGAAAAAAGCACAAGTGCTACAGTGGCTTAATGCATGCTAAACACATAATGAATGACACAGAATGAATAGATTTACAAATTACTTGGAAAATGCTATTTTAAATTTCAGGGGGACGAGGTCACAGAAGTCATGGAACTCCGAGCGGGGTAAAAGTTCAACCTTTCCCCCCTTATAGAGGTCATCATTTTAATACATCAAAATCATTTAAAAACTATATAGGTGTAATTGCAGTGTCTTGAATACATCCCACATGAATTCTAAACACATTAGGAGTATCTCTGATCAAATTAATCATTAAAATCCCAAAGCTCCACCAGTTGTTCAAAGTGGTCCAAAACGCTCAAAAATGGTGGAAAATGAAAACAATTCATCATTTCTGAGGCTTTATAATATTCCTAAGATAATGTATATCTTCAATTAGTTTTAAATCCCTTTATTTAAAAGTTTCTCTTTTGGGCTCCACTGGTGCAACGCCTCAAGTCTGAGAAGCTGCACCAGTGGAGCAAAAGCTACACTGGTGCAGCCGAAGCTGCACTGGTGTAACAGGAGTCAAGCTAATTTTCAGTATCAACCCTCATGACTGTTTTCAGGTCCCTGTAGCCACCAGGACCCATTATATATCTCAGGTGATATAGCAAGAGTGGCTAGGCCTCATTTCTAGCCTCCAGGTACATGTCGGACTCCTATTTGTGACATTTCGAGGTGTTTGGTGTCAAACTCATTTCTTCCATTATAGGCCATAGTCACCTCACGGAACCCACATTATCCCTCAGGTGATATAGCAACAATGTCTGAGACCTAATGATAGCATCCAGCCACCTGTTTTAGTGATATTCATTATATTTGTGTTCAGGGAGTCCTGTGTACCTCCAAAACGAATTTCTAACACTTTTGAAGTGTACCTGAGGCACTGAGCTGGGTAAAAGTTCAGCTTAAGGGCCCTCCCCATGGAGGTCAAAAACTGTATTACATCAAAATCATTTAAAAACTATATAGGTGTAATTGCAGTGTCCTGAATGCTATGTAACTGCATTTGCACTGTTCCGTGTACCTCCAAAATGAATTTCTAACACTTTTGAGTCTCCATACAGTGAAAAATGATTAAGTCCAAAAACATGACTTGTGCATCAAAGTGTTCAAAAAGGTCAAAATTGGGTTAAAATTAAAAAACACATAGTGCTACAGTGGCCCAATGGCATGCTAAACATATAATGAATGATACAGAATGAATAGTTTTACAAAAACATTGGAAAATTGTTATTTTAAATTTCAGGGGGACAAGGTCACGGAGGTCATGGAACTCCAAGCTGGGTAAAAGTTCAGCTTGAGGGCCCTCCCCATGGAGGTCAAAAATTGTATTACATCAAAATCATTTAAAAAATATATAGGTGTCATTGCAGTGTCCTGAATGCTATATAACTGCATTTGCACTGTTCTGTGCACCTCCAAAATGAATTTCTAACACTTTTGAAGTCTCCATGAAGCAGAAAATGACTAACGTCCAAAGACATCATTGGTGCATCAAAGTTTCAAAAACGGTCAAAAATGGATAAAAATGAAAACAAAACAAGTGCTACAGTGGCTTAATGCATGCTAAACACATAATGAATGACACAGAATGAATAGATTTACAAATTACTTGGAAAATGCTATTTTAAATTTCAGGGGGACGAGGTCACAGAAGTCATGGAACTCCGAGCGTGGTAAAAGTTCAACCTTTCCCCCCTTATAGAGGTCATAATTTTAATACATCAAAATCATTTAAAAACTATATAGGTGTAATTGCAGTGTCTTGAATACATCCCACATGAATTTTAAACACATTAGGAGTATCTCTGATCAAATTAATCATTAAAATCCCAAAGCTCCACCAGAGGTTCAAAGTGGTCCAATATGCTCAAAAATGGTGGAAATTGAAAAAAATTCATCATTTCTGAGGCTTTATAATATTCCTTAGACAATGCATATCTTCAATTAGTTTTAAATCCCTTTATTAAAAAGTTTCTCTTTTGTGCTCCACTGGTGCAACGCCTCAAGTCTGAGAAGCTGCACCAGTGGAGCAAAAGCTACACTGGTGCAGCCGAAGCGGCACTGGTGTAACAGGAGTCAAGCTAATTTTCAGTATCAACCCTCATGACTGTTTTCAGGTCCCTGTAGCCACCAGGACCCATTATATATCTCAGGTGATATAGCAAGAGTGGCTAGGCCTCATTTCTAGCCTCCAGGGACATGTCGGACTCCTATTTGTGACATTTCGAGGTGTTTGGTGTCAAACTCATTTTTTCCATTATAGGCCATAGTCACCTCACGGAACCCACATTATCCCTCAGGTGATATAGCAGCAATGTCTGAGACCTAATGATAGCATCCAGCCACCTGTTTTAGTGATATTCGTTATATTTGTGTTCAGGGAGTCCTGTGTACCTCCAAAACGAATTTCTAACACTTTTGAAGTGTACCTGAGGCACTGAGCTGGGTAAAAGTTCAGCTTAAGGGCATTCCCCATGGAGGTCAAAAACTGTATTACATCAAAATCATTTTAAAACTATATAGGTGTAATTGCAGTGTCCTGAATGCTATGTAACTGCATTTGCACTGTTCTGTGTACCTCCAAAATGAATTTCTAACACTTTTGAGTCTCCATACAGTGAAAAATGACTAAGTCCAAAAACATCATTGGTGCATCAAAGTGTTAAAAAAAGGTCAAAATTGGGTTAAAATTAAAAAAACATAGTGCTACAGTGGCCCAATGGCATGCTAAACATATAATGAATGATACAGAATGAATAGTTTTACAAAAACATTAGACAATTGTTATTTTAAATTTCAGGGGGACAAGGTCACGGAGGTCATGGAACTCCGAGCTGGGTAAAAGTTCAGCTTGAGGGAACTCCCCATGGAGGTCAAAAATTGTATTACATCAAAATAATTTAAAAACTATATACGTGTCATTGCAGTGTCCTGAATGCTATATAACTGCATTTTCACTTTTCTGTGCACCTCCAAAATGAATTTCTAACACTTTTGAAGTCTCCATGAAGTGAAAAATGACCAAGCCCAAAAACATCATTGGTGCATCAAAGTGTTCAAAAACGGTAAAAAAAGGATAAAAATTTAAAATACCAACTGCTACAGTGGCTCAATAGCGTGCTAAACACATAATGAATGACACAGAATGAATAGATTTACAAATTACTTGGAAAATGCTATTTTAAATTTCAGGGGGACGAGGTCACGGAAGTCATGGAACTCCGAGCGGGGTAAAAGTTCAACCTTTCCTCCCTTGTGGAGGTCAACATTTTAA
The DNA here is from genome assembly GCF_964263255.1 of Lissotriton vulgaris. Classification (NCBI taxonomy): domain Eukaryota; kingdom Metazoa; phylum Chordata; class Amphibia; order Caudata; family Salamandridae; genus Lissotriton; species Lissotriton vulgaris. Next base: position 356,988 of record NW_028246855.1, read on the forward strand.
ATTCATCAAAATCATTTAAAAACTATATAGGTGTAATTGGCTTGTCCTGAATGCTATATAGGTGCATGTGCACCGTTCTGTGTACCTCCAAAATGACTTTCTAACACCTTTGAAGTCTCCATGAAGCAGAAAATGACTAAAGTCCAAATACATCATTGGTGCATCAAAGTTTCAAAAACGGTCAAAAATGGATAAAAATGAAAACAAAACAAGTGCTACAGTGGCTTAATGCATGCTAAACACATAATGAATGACACAGAATGAATCGATTTACAAATTACTTGGAAAATGCTATTTTAAATTTCAGGGGGACGAGGTCACAGAAGTCATGGAACTCCGAGCGGGGTAAAAGTTCAACCTTTCCCCCCTTATAGAGGTCATAATTTTAATACATCAAAATCATTTAAAAACTATATAGGTGTAATTGCAGTGTCTTGAATACACCCCACATGAATTTTAAATAAGTATGGGCGAATTTTGCGAATCTGGCGTTCGCGAATTAAGCGGATTTGCGAACTCGCAATCCGCAAAATCCGCGAATTCCCGCGAATTTGCGGATTTTTTTTTTGTGTGTTCGCAAGTGTTTCTGCCAGTTCGCAAGGATTTGGTACTAGTTCGCAATTGCGAACTTACTTGTCGGCTCGCAACGGTCGCGACTATGTTGTTTCTATGTCTGGATTATCATCAAAGCCTCCCAGCACCCTCTGTTTCACCACTGCCACCCTCTCTTTGACCCATGCCACCCTCTGTTACATCAATGCCACCCTCTGGTTCATCATCACTGTAGAAGATGGGGGGGAAAAGCAAGCCCACCTGCCCTGCTTGAACTGACATGAATTAATTTGGGGTTAGTTTATTAACAACACCTGCCCTGCCCCAACTGACAATAATGAATTAGGGGCTAATTAATGTGTCACTGAATTTGAAGTTCCAGCCTGGCACCTGCTTGTCTGCTCCCTTAGCTGTAAATCAGGACCTTTGTGGCATACAGGACCTTTGTGGCATGCAGCCCTGATGCCATTTTTCTCACAGAAACATGGCTCAAAGATGCGTCAGACCCGGATATCACCTCCCTTCTACAACAGGGATATCTACTACAAAGAGTCGACAGGCCTGAAGGCAGAGGAGGAGGAATAGGAATCCTCTACAAAAACCAATATCAATGTAGGATTAACGCAGGTTCTATATCTAACTGCAAAAGCATGCAATTTGCCCTTGACCTCTCTCCCACGGCAACCTTTTCAGGCTTACTTATCTACCGCCCCCCAAACCAAATGGGAGATTTTCTTGACTCCTTACAACGTAAAGTTGCTGACTTAGCTGTCACTAGCCCACACCTCACCATACTAGGTGACATCAACATCCATCTGGATAATTCAGATGATCCCTCAACCAAAGCCTTGTTAGAGAATCTGGAAGCTATCCAACTCACTCAGAAGGGTTTCGAACCGACACATGAGAAAGGCCATCTTCTGGATGGTGTATTTAGCAATGATCACAGACTAGCAGTAGGAACCCCTTTGGCCCTCACTTGGTCTGACCACTACCTGGTCCCCCTACTGTGGCAACATACCATCTCTGCTTCACCACCTCCGCGTAATTTGCTTCAGGGGAGAGAGTGGACTAAGCTCTCTGTTGACAGGTGGACAGATGCCCTACTTACCAACATCCCACAAGCTATGGATGACCCAATTTTAATGTATGACAACTACTCTCAATGGGTCTCTAAGGCCCTTGACGATGTGTTGCCACAAACAACCCTAAGAGAAAAAACTAAATCTAAGGTATCACCATGGTACACCCCTAAACTCAAAGAAAGGAAAAGACACTGTAGGAAGTTAGAAAGAACCTGGAGGGCCACTCGTAGCAGTTCAGCCAAAATAGACCATCATGATGCCATAAAAGAATACAAAGCAGAGATTAACTCAACCAAGGCCCGCTTCTTCGAAGACAAAATTAATAACGCCAATAACTGTCCCAGAGAAATATTTCAAATCGCAAAATCTTTAATTGATACCCCATCTATCCCCCCTGACCCCAGTAAAGCACAATCCCGATGTAACAATCAAGCAGAATATTTTTATAATAAAATACAATTAATTTCATCGGCTTTTGTCGCCCCAGATCTAGCTGACCTCGAAGCAACCATGCCACCTGACATCACACCCTACAGACTGGTAGAATTCCCTCCAGTAGAAGCGGACGCCCTGGAGCTTATCATAAAAAAAGTCAAATCCGGATCTCCAAGTGATCCCGCACCCCCATGCCACTTAAAAAAGATCATAGATACAATACGGCCAGTCATTCTCAACATCCTTAATAACTCCATCATCACTGGTATAGTCCCCACGGCCTGGAAGAAAGCACAAGTACGAGCTCTTCTGAAAAAACCCTCCTTAGATCCAGACAACATGGCTAACTATCGCCCAATATCCTTGCTTCCCTGGGTAAGCAAACTGCTCGAGAGACACATCAACTCATCTCTCACTCATTACCTAGAATCAAACAACATCCTTCATGATTCCCAGGCAGGATTTCGCCCCAGGTTGGGAACGGAAGCAGCTCTCCTGACAGTAACAGAATTAGCTAGGAAACAGATGGACTCGGGCGGCACTACAGCAATTATTTTGCTGGATCTTAGTGCCGCCTTCGACACTGTAAACACCACCATCCTCATTCACCGTCTTAAGCAAAGAGGAGTTTCAGGAACAGCCATTCGATGGCTACAATCTTTCCTAGAAAATCGCTCTTTCCAAGTAGTTGAGGGCACCACACAATCCAGGTCCTGGCCCCTCAACCAGGGGGTGCCTCAGGGCTCGTCCCTGAGCCCCACCCTTTTTAATGTATATATGCTCCCCTTGGCAGACATCGTTCACTCATTCGGCCTGGAGCTGGTCACATATGCTGACGATACTCAGCTGATCGTCTCCTTGAACCAAACCATCGCCTCCTCGTCCAATCTCGAGGAATGTCTAGTAGCAGTAAACAAATGGATGGCCAGCTCCCACCTAAAACTTAATGGCGATAAAACGGAGCTGATGATTCTGGGAAATCCAAACATCCCCGGCCTGCTACCAAACTGGCCCCCATGCATGGGCACTCAGCCCCAGTCCAAACCTCAAATAAAGAGCCTGGGCATCTGGCTTGATGCTAATTTGAATTTTACCTACCAAGCAACAATCGTATCTGCCACCTGTTTTGGCTTGATGCGTATGCTCAGGAAGGTACTCCCACTTCTCCCCCCACAAGCCCGCAGGATCATGGTGCAAGCTATCATCCTGTCCCGTCTAGATTACGGGAACGCGCTGTACCTAGGGGCCCCAGCCACCACTACAAAGAAGCTCCAGGTCACGCAAAATGCAGCAGCTCGCCTCCTGCTGGGCCTAAACAGGCGGGACTCAGGGACTGCTGCCCTAAAAAAAAACTCCACTGGTTACCCATCAAAGCTAGAACAATGTTTAAATCAATGTGCTTTATGCATAGGGCTATGTGGAAGGAAGCGCCAGCAATGATCTGCTCGCTGGCCACTCCATATCTCCCCCGCAGGTCGCTGCGCTCCAGCACAGCCTTTCTGGCCACCGAAACCAAAGTCAAACGTGCCAGATGGGGAGGCCGCTCCTTCTCCTGGAATGCAGCTAAGGCATGGAATTCTCTGCCAGTCTCCCTGCGTGGGGAACCTAATCTCCTAAAATTCCGGAAGGAATTGAAAACCCTCCTTTTTAAATAAACCACATCGCCTTTACCTGTCCCCCAGTCATTTCAGCGCTACGAGGCCTCCGGGTTGTCTGCGCTTAATAAAACCCAATTAATAATAATAATTAATAATACAGTTAAGGTCAGAGCAGGGCCACACAATAGTTGCAAGCAGGCAACCGAATTCTGGAGGGCCCCCTCAGGAAGCACTACAGGGAATCGTTCCAAATCATGAGGTTGACCTTTTGCACCTGCTCATTGCTTTTGCTTTTGCGAAAATCGTTTTTTGTTTTTTTCGCGCTATTCGCGAGTCGCGGCGTCGTGCGAAACCAAACGTGGAAGCCGCCAATTCGTGCGAATGAGCTTTATATTTTTTTGCGGCTTGTTGTTTTGCGAGTTTTTTTGCAGTATTCGCGAGAAGCTTGCAGCGCAACACGCGAATTTACCCCAAGGTCGAGTACGGGCGCGGCCATTTTGTTTGCGTATTTCCGTTTCCGCCGGCTATGTATAATCTCGCGCAGTACGCGCATTGCGAGTACAAGTTCGCACGAGATCGCGAGGAAAATCTCGTGCAAACTTACTTTCGCGCTCGTAAACGGGCGCCGGCCATCTTGTTTTTCATTCATTTCCTGTGTCTGGGCATGGTGTTTAATCCTCTTGCTATCTTTGCCATCCTTTGCTTGTTTTCAGTTTTTTTTTGAACGATTTTGCTTCTTATCTATCCCTCTCTTTTCCTAGCTGTATATTTTTGTCTTTTCTGCTATTTTTCTTTACTTTTAAACTACTTTTTTAAACTCTTTTCTTTTCTTCTTCCCTATCCTATTCCTTCTTAATTTTCTACTTCCTACCTTACCTGCCCAGACCATGGTGAAGCCAGGCGCCGTGAAGCTGCCCAGGCACTTGAGGGCCGCAGCGGCGGCGGGGAGGAGGAGTCCTGGACCCCATGCCAGGACACCATGCGGTCGATTGAGGGGGGAGCAGGTGACGCGACGGGAGATATTCAGCCCGGAGGAAGTGGGCGCGCTGGTCTACTTCGTCCAGCGCCGCCTGCCCAGGACCATCGCAGGAGGCGGCAGGATCGCGGCCGGCGGCTACAACATCCGGGAGCGCTGGAAGCGGTGGGAGAAGGTGTGCTGGGCCATATCCCACCTCTACGGGGTCCAGCGCACCTACAGCCAGGTCACCCATCCGTGGACGGACCTCCTGGACCGGGAGCGCGACCTGCTGGACCAGCTCGGCTTGGAGATCCCCGGGCTTGGTGAGTAGTAGTAGCTATTTCATCACTCACTACTATGATGTTTTCTCCTGCTCTGTGTTGTTGTATTGCAAATATTTGTTTTTTACATGGAGCAAGCCAATAATGCCGCTGATGAAGATTACATTGTAGTTAAATTATATTTCAAAATCTTCTGTGCATTTCAGGTGCACTGCTCTCCTTCTCAGTGGCGTTGCTACTATGCTTATTTGTTTTCTATTTTGTGGTCTCATTGGCCTGAGTAACTATTATGTATGAGTGTACTTTACAGAACTGCGTAATGCTAGACACTAGGGGGCAGATTACATTTACAAGCCCCTTGCGCCACGTTTACGTTGCCTTGCATGACGCAACAGCGGCGTAAACGTGGCGCATCCCTGCGAGTCATTTACAGCATGACGCATCTAGGGAGATGCGTCACGTTATAATGCCATGGGCCTGCACCACAATGGGTGCGTTCCTAGTACACAGGGTGGGCGGTCCGGCGGCTGTGCGCCTCGCAAAAGTGCCTGCGTGAAATCTACAAGATTTAACGCAGGCACTTCTGCGACGCTGCTACGTCAATTCAATTCCTTATGCCTGCTTGAAGCAGGCGTAAGGACTGACACAGCATGTTAAGTAATGGGATGGCCCTGAGCATTACTGGAGTTGCATTGCGTTGGCGACGTGACTCCAGCGATGCGCCGCTCTTACGTGACGAGATGCGTCACGCAAGTGCCTACCCTTGCGCCAGGGCGCGCCGCAATGTAAATGAGGCGCATCTGCCGTGTCGCAAGGGTAGTTTTGCGTGACGCATTTGATCTGGCGCATCTCTGGAGATGCGCTAGAACGCGTAAGTAAGTATGCCCCTAAGGGGCAGAATTGCAATTACCGTCGCATCCCTGCAAAGTAGCAGGGATGCGCCATTAATTGTGCGGCCCGCTACCACCACCAAACATGGTGCGCCGTATTTGCAATGCGGCGCACCATGGGCCCAAAACGTCACCGAAGCTTTACTGCTGGAGTTGCGTTGCAACGATGGCGCAGCTCCAGTAATGCTCTGGGGTACACTATCTCCCCAACGCTGGGTCAAGCCGTACGTCTGCTTCAAGCAGGTGCAGGGTTTGTGTGACGCATCATTGTCCTAAAGGTGACTGATTGAAATTTTGTAGATTTCCCTCAGCCACTTTTAGGATGTGTTCCAGCGCAGGAATGCCCTCCCTTGCGCCGGAACGCCCCCTGATGGCGCAGGGCTTTATAACAGGATGCATCTCCCAAATGCGTCACGTTGTTATAATATTATACGCCGCACCATGGCGCCTCTTTTGTTTAGCTGCTGCGTCACAAAAGTCACGCAAGAACGGAGCAAAAGAGCCGCAAGGGGCTTAAATCTGCCCTTCCTTTGTACCCCTGACAATAAGAAAAATAGTGGCGGTGGATTGATAGTTTGACTATTTAAATGACTGGTAATGTATCAGGCAACTGTTAGTGTTGTCACTGATCTGACTGAAATCACAATGGAGTTTGTCTGTCACTTTGCGTCTTGCCTGCAGACTGCTGCCTGCCAGTCCTAGGTGAACCTTTCAGTACTTTGTTTAGTGAGTTACGTGACTTTCGAAGTCACAGGTCCGCAAATCAATGAAAACTAACCCTAATCTATATAATTTCGCGGAAATATTTTGTTATTGTTCTTTTGAAATGTTTGATTTGGTTGACATTGACAAGCAACAATCATCCATGTTTTCTGTTCTTTCTTTCATGTTGTACGTCAGCTCCCCCCAGGGGCGAGGGGAGGACACAGGAGCAGCAGGCGGCGGATGCTGTTGAACAGGGCCAGGATCGGGCAGGCGAGGGCTCCTTTGCTGGCCCCAGTAAGTTTTCATTTTAGACTAGTACCTATTTTTCCTAGCGTTCCTCATTTGATTTTTTCAAAATCGTCTTTGATCTTCTTGTAGACTGTATCTAAATTCTTATCCTGCCTCTACTATGACTCCCTGTGGTATTACTAGATTATTCTTATTAGTCTGTCTGTGTAGCTAACTAAGATTGCACGGTTGGCGAAACTCCCATTCTAGTCAGCAATAGCTCTATCAACTTAGTGCAGTCCTCTGGGATTGTCCATATTGTCTTTTGAAGTGTTCTATCTGCTTTGAAAATTCCCAACTATAAAATGTGAATGACCACCAAGAAAGAATAAGATACTACCTTTTGGTTTGGATAGGAGGACAATCCATACCACTACAGTGGCGCGGACAATTCTTCTGCAGAAACAGAACTATGGACAATAAATAGTGCATTGCTTATCAATTATAATAGGCGCTGTTAGAGTTTCCACATACCTCTGTGATAACAGACTTTGAACCCCCAATGTCCTTACTGACTGACTAGACTACATAGTGTGGCACAGTCATTTACCTCCCGAATTCATCGCTGATTGATCCCCAATGATCCAACGTAGCTGAAGAGTACGGAGTCAAGAAGTGTCAGAGGCACGGACTCATGCTTGCAAAAATTGCAAAACCTTTCGCTCAGTCACTCAAGTCTGGACCAAAAAACACAGAGTCTCTCTAAGTTTAAAAGCTTTATTAAAAGTAAACACATTTATTAAAATGAAGTCATAATAAAAAAACGAAACGTTTAACCGAGAATGGAAAAGTGGTTAGTGCTGACGATTAATTGAAGACATTTCTTGTGGTCGAGCCGAGCTCTCACCTTGTTTCAACTTGATCTTGTTGTTAGAAGTCCATCTTCTGTCTGTGTGGAAAAAAATGGTGCGTGTTAAAAAGCCAGCCTTCATCAGTTGTACCAAAAAGTGCTGCATTACATTGTTTTCACATGTCTTCATTCCTAGACCAAATACTAGTGAGTGGTTTATTCTAACATTCTTAAATGTACTTTGTAGGTGGAACATCTGGTGGCAGGGCCAACGCGGAGGTGGTTTTGCTCGACACGGAGGCGGAGGGCAATTCCTCAGGGGAGGATGCAGCGGTTCCAGTGCCGGCTGTAAGAGTTCAGACGGTGGTGGTGGCGGGCAGAGGTAAGCTCTTATATATTCCTTACTTATTGAGATTGAAGACGTGGCTGGGAAGGAAAGAATATGAGATGCATGGCTGGGTGAATGATGAAGCAATGATTGATGGAAGGACAACAGCCTGGGTGGGTGACACAGAAACCGTAGTGTGTCCATATACCTGGATCATGCTACTATCTGACTCTTAGATAGCATATGTGTATCTAGAGCAGGGGTACTCATAGTACGGCCCGCGGGCCGGTGGCGGCCCGGCAAGCCTTCCTTGGCGGTGCGCAGACCTTGCAGACAATCACTGCTCCCCCGGCCCCCACAGAGCAGGGTGGAGATGCAGGGCCACAAAGAGGTGAAATAGAACAAAGCCTCTGCTCTGTGGGGCCGGGCAAGCAGTGATTGTCAGGGTGGAGATGCAGGGGCGCTACAACAAACAAAGCCTCAATAATATGTTAATATAGAGTTTTATTGGGTATTCCCAAACATAGCTCTGTTTCTGGACATTTGGACCAACTGCACTGGCTCCCAGTCAGGAGTCGTACGAAGTTTAAGACCCTCTGTATTGTCTATAAGGCAATAAATAATACGGGACCCAAATTCCTGAGAAGTTCTTTTAAGCCTTTGGCAACCCCCAGAACGCTGCGTTCCAATATGGCTCATATGCTTCAGATTCCTAGAACAAGGAAAGTAAATTGGGGAGACAGATGTTTTGCCATAGCAGCAGCAAAACTATGGAACTCCCTTCCCCTCAATATAAAAAGTAGCCCATCTTTGATTATCTACAGAAAACAGATAAAGACGTGGCTGTTTTCTCAACGGCACGACTCATAGATCTCTCATCCATTGCCTTAAAGTTCTATTTACTGGTCTTCTGCCTTTAGCCTCTAGCGCCGAGACACCCAAGGGTAATTGTAGCGCTTTAAAAATTGCAAAAATAAATAAATAAATAAATGGTCTTTTAAAGACCTGTTAAGTACTTTGGTGTGGCTGTCTGTGTGTGCGCGTTGAGGAAGCTGTCTCAGCCTGGGCTGAAGGCTGACACAGACAGACACACACACAGTGAGATGACAGAGGGGGAGGGAGAGGGAGGGCAGGAGGGAGAGAGAGATGGAGAGGGAGGGCAGGAGGGAGAGCATGAGGGAGAGAGATGTATGTAAATGCTGGGTCTGGTGGCTCAGTGGATGAAGGCATCTGCTGCAGGGACCTGTGTGCAACCTCATGGTCACAAGTTTTCGTTTTGCTTTTGCCCCGCCCCCTCTGACTCCGCCCCCACCAGTGCGGCCCTCGGCCACAAACTACACTGTAAATTTAGCCCCTGAGAGAAAGTTTGTGAGTACCCATGATCTAGAGAGAGTAGACGGTCAGTGGATGAACTAAGTGTAACTTTGAAGAGCATGTAACACTGCACCCGCACGTCCGTTCCAGTGTAGGAAAGGCAAGGAAAAGAAGTTTTAATTTTGTCCAAATACTACCATCAATAGTAGCAGTAGTTTGTATTGCAAGCACAGCATAGATCCGGTTATTACGGTGGCCACTCCCTACCTCTCTTAATAAGTTTAGTAGTACTCAGTCATTCATGTGTGGATGTATCACTGGTCACTCAATAAAAAGCAAAGCACTTAAAGTCATCCCATATATAAGCAAAAACATCCCATGTGAAGTGATAGATAATCAGATTATTTATCTTCTTCAATTTTCCATTTCTAGTACTCATTTGCACTGTAGGGTGAAAGTTAAATTAATTAAGCAGTAGCCCTTGTAACAGAGTATTCTCAGTGCCACCCGTAATAGAAAAGTAAGAGCTTCACCACCTGCATGTACTGGACGGGTACAGTAACGCAACGCAAGTCTAGGTCACTCATCATGGCGCGCGTCTCTTTTTCTCGGGTGCAAGTTCACTGCGCTGGCATTATGCCGGCTTGCAGAAGATAACGTACCAATTTTCCTAAACAAGAGACAAGAAGAAGAATAAGACTGGTGTACTTTCATAGTCGACTCCAATGGAAGTCCATAGTGCTCGTAGAATTTGTTCCTTAAACTCCCACTAATGTTAGAGCAAGGATGAAGAAGTGTGAGGTTAGATAGATACTGGCCTCAATAGTTATGTAATGCGCTTGCAAGTTGCTAGTTGTACTGCAATACAAATTTCTGCTGAATGATTGAGTTAATCTTAAAGAGCATTGATTACAGACTATGTCTTTCTTTCTTCATATAGATGCTCCTTCCAAACAAACAAGGAGGAAGGAGCTGGCTAGAGCGGCCCGGCAACGGAGGATCGATGCCACTGTGGCAGAATATCGGCGGCTGGTGGCCCTGGAGGACGAAGAAAGTGTGCAGTCGACCACAACAACAACGTCGTCTGCATCGGCCTCCGTGCCCCCACGGGCTGCCACCCAGCACAGTGGTCCACCCAGACTGAGCCGGGCTGCCAAAGCCAAACGCCACCGCCGAGCAGCAAGGACAACAGCTTCCTCTCACAGCCGTTGCACCTGCAAGGCAGTGAAGGCACGCCTGCGCCGCAGTACCCTGATGGTGTCCCGCCTTCAGCAGGAGCTCCACCACTTTACAAACGTGTTGGAGGGGCTCCGCGTAGAGCACGCCTTGCTCCACCAGGAGCATGATGCCCTGGCCCAAAAAGTAGACAGCATCCACCCATAGTGTCCCTTGCCCCTTTTTTAGAGACTTTTGGGGGGTGGGAATTGGGAGTTGGGTTTTTGGGGACTTTTGAAGGACAATCGTTGGGGTTAGGGAGGGTCTTGCGGGATATTATTTTGTTAGGGATATAAATATACTTTTTCAAACTTTATCTGAGCATACCTGTTTTTTACTGCTTGCCTGGTGGGTGGGGGTTTAACAGTGACTTTGTTTTCCTGAAAGTTTAGTTCCATTTTCTTCCTTTAAGTGTAAATGCCCAAATGTTTTCAACACTAAGTGCCTCTCACAGAGTAAGTGAAGTGAATTAAAGAGTCCTAGGACTTTAGTAGTACTACCGTCAGTCTCTCGTCTCTCCTCCTAATACTCCATTATACCCCCAAAACACCAAACGCTTATCTTACCTGTAATTTGTGTTTGAAAGTAGGGCTAGACCCAGGGCTGGCTCCACGGGAAACAGCGAATAAGGTTGGCAATCCTGGTCGGATAAAATTTCCTCATAGCGGTGGTACTAGTGGTGTGACACAGTGGTAGTTGCATGCCTATGAAAAAAAAGAAAATTAAATCTGGTTTGTCCTCCTGAGCAAATCAACGGTACAATAGAGAATATAGCAGGTGACAGAAGTACACTAGAACAGTGCCACATTGTAGCCTAACAAATGGTAAAGTATAACTACTAATTCGGTTGAAGTTCTTTGACATTAGCCATGGGTCTTTGTCAAGCAGAGTAAGAATATATCCTCGGATTTCTTCACCAGCCTGTTGCTGTGTGTGGATTTATTGCTGTAATTTAGTCACACATCAATCAAAACCACACAGCCCGGGGGAAGAGGGTTAGGGTTTGAAAAATGGATGGGTACGGGGGTTTTTGGGAAAGGTTTTGGGAGACAAGAAAAAATAGCACAGCATGGACAAACAATTGTGAACATAAACAAATCTTTGGGTACAAACCTATCCATTAATCTTTGAAAGTGCATGCACTACTGCATGCATGTCAGTGAAAAGTAAGTAGTACTTTCGACAACTGTGGAAGATAGAATGCGACAGTACAGGGCGTGTGTGGAATTATTGATAACTATATTCAACATAAGGTCTCTGTTGCCAGATACCTGAGAGCCTTGCTGGTCACTATAAATCCATTCACAACACTTTATGGGGTTGGTCTGGAAGGTATAGTAGATAGAAAAGGAGAAATTGCTCTTTTTCTAGGTGTCCCCTCACTCACCAGGGTTGCCCCTTGGTGACATGCTTCATCATTGGGGCCATCCCAGTCCTCTACGGGCTGGGGCGTGCTGCAACTTGCGAATTACGTAGGAGCACTTACAAATGACTATGTGTGGTGCAGATGTGATTGTGCAGTGGACTAAGTGATGTGTTGAGGGATCAGTTTAGAAGCAGAGAGAGATCCAAGAAATGCAGTCACAGTCAGAGAAAAACACAAAGGATACTGTATCTGTATGTTGTTGTAGTTGTCCTGTTGAATTTGGTAAGTAAGTTGCATGCAGAAAAAAAATCCTCTCATTGGCGGCACTCCTCCATTGCAGCTGAAGCTTCGTCCATCAAAGTTGGTGACCAGAAGACACCCTGTCCACTGCCTGCCTGATGCTGAATTGTGGCTCGCTAATGTGAAGCCTGACTCCATCCTTTTTTCCCCATTGCACAGACTGAAACCCGGCCTGTAATTATTCAACGAAAAACAGGAATTGGTATAATCAAATCTCAAAAAACGAGGCCTAGCAGAAAACTGGTGACAAAACGTACTTTGAAAGTAAAAGTAGGCCCAAGTACCCCCTTACCCACGTGGATTGTATTCAAACCACTTGCAAGCAACCAAGCAAAAGTATCCATAGCCAGCATCGCTCCAAGACTCGAAAACCCCCCCACAAAAACACATGCAATAGAAATACTGCTAACCCTAACAAACCCTAAGTTAAGAATAGTGGCAAAGGCTTTCTTTAACTATGCCAAATCCCCCCTTTCCCACCATGGATTTTCTTCAAATGACTTGCAACCAAAATTACACATTCTCACGAGTGCTCTAAGACCCCAGAACTCAGTTGCAAAAATCTAGAACACCCCGAAACATATGCAATCCTGCTGCTAGGGCTAACCCTAACGAACCCTAGGTTACAAAAAGTGCCAAAAGGCTTTTCCGCGAGGATTTTGTCCCAACCACTTCTACCCGGTATTAGACCTTCCCAGGAATGCCCCAAGAACCGCCTACCCACCCGCCAAAAAGCATAACACCCCCAAACAGGCCAAAAGCAACATCTCCTACTTACAATATTTCGCGGCCTTCGGTCCAAACGCGCTGAGTAGCTAGGCCATAGGTCCGGTTTGCCACCACGGATTTCCTGAAAAGCAAATGCAATCAAGACTAGAGTGTCCCAGCAGTGCTCCCAGACCCCGAAACTCACCCACAAACAGGCAGAACCCCCCCTAAGAGCACCTCAAAGGCAAGCAAGTCATCAAAAACACAAAAAAAATTCCGCCTGGGATTTGGTCCAAACCACTTTTATCCGGTATTAGAGCTTCCCAGCAATGGCCCCAGCGCCCTCAACCCAGGAGAAAACGAGTAGAAGACCCCCAAACAGCCAAAGAGCAAAAGTACAAAAATGGGGACTTTGTCATTTTTTCCCAAATTTCCCAAATCACTCCACGCGCGCTCTGCAGCTAGGCCCTAACTCCCCTCTGCCACCATGGATTTGCTTCAAACCTCTTGCAAAGTAAAGTATATATTGCCAGCAGTGCTCCCAGACCCCAAAACCAAACACAGACACCAGGAAGCCCCCCAAACAGGCCCCCAAAAACGCTACATTGAGCAAAATGTCAGAAATAGCAACAACAAAAAATCAGCGTGGATTTTGTCCCAACCATTTCTACCCGGTATTAGACCTTCCCAGGAATGCCCCAAGACCCGTTAACCCACCCGCCAAAAACCATAACACCCCCAAACAGGCCAAGCAACATCTCCTACTTACAATATTTCGCGGCCTTCGGTCCAAACTCGCTGCGTAGCTAGGCCATAGGTCCGGTTTGCCACCACGGATTTCCTGAAAAGCAAATGCAATCAAGATTAGAGTGTCCCAGCAGTGCTCCCAGACCCCGAAACTCACCCACAAACAGGCGGAACCCCCCCTAAGAGCACCTCAAAGGCAAGCAAGTCATCAAAAACACAAAAAAAATTCCGCCTGGGATTTGGTCCAAACCACTTTTATCCGGTATTAGAGCTTCCCAGCAATGGCCCCAGCGCCGTCAACCCAGGAGAAAACGAGTAGAAGACCCCCAAACAGCCAAAGAGCAAAAGTACAAAAATGGGGACTTTGTCATTTTTTCCCAAATTTCCCAAATCACTCCGCGCGCGCTCTGCAGCTAGGCCCTAACTCCCCTCTGCCACCATGGATTTGCTTCAAACCTCTTGCAAAGTAAAGTATATATAGCCAGCAGTGCTCCCAGACCCCGAAACCAACCCACAGACACCAGGAAGCCCCCCAAACAGGCCCCCAAAAACGCTACATTGAGTAAAATGTCAGAAATAGCAACAACAAAAAATCGGCGTGGATTTTGTCCCAACCACTTCTACCCGGTATTAGACCTTCCCAGGAATGCCCCAAGACCCGCCAACCCACCCGCCAAAAAGCATAACACCCCCAAACAGGCCAAAAGCAACATCTCCTACTTACAATATTTTGCGGCCTTCGGTCCAAACGCGCTGCGTAGCTAGGCCATAGGTCCGGTTTGCCACCACGGATTTCCTGAAAAGCAAATGCAATCAAGATTAGAGTGTCCCAGCAGTGCTCCCAGACCCCGAAACTCACCCACAAACAGGCGGAACCCCCCCTAAGAGCACCTCAAAGGCAAGCAAGTCATCAAAAACACAAAAAAATTCCGCCTGGGATTTGGTCCAAACCACTTTTATCCGGTATTAGAGCTTCCCAGCAATGGCCCCACTGACGTCAACCCAGGAGAAAACGAGTAGAAGACCCCCAAACAGCCAAAGAGCAAAAGTACAAAAATGGGGACTTTGTCATTTTTCCCAAATTTCCCAAATCACTCCGCGCGCGCTCTGCAGCCAGGCCCTAACTCCCCTCTGCCACCATGGATTTGCTTCAAACCTTTTGCAAAGTAAAGTATATATAGCCAGCAGTGCTCCCAGACCTCGAAACCCACCCACAGACACCAGGAAGCCCCCCAAACAGGCCCCCGAAAATGCTACATTGAGCAAAATGTCAGAAATAGCAACAACAAAAATCGGCGTGGATTTTGTGCCAACCACTTCTACCCGGTATTAGACCTTCCCAGGAATGCCCCAAGACCCGCCAACCCACCCGCCAAAAAGCATAACACCCCCAAACAGGCCAAAAGCAACATCTCCTACTTACAATATGTCTCGGCCTTCGGTCCAAACGCGCTGCGTAGCTTGGCCATAAGTCCGTTTTGCCACCACGGATTTCCTGAAAAGCAAATGCAATCAAGATTAGAGTGTCCCAGCAGTGCTGACAGACCCCGAAACTCACCCACAAACAGACGCAACCCCCCCTAAGAGCACCTCAAAGGCAAGCAAGTCAGCAAAAACACTAAAAAATTTGTGCCTCGGATTTGGTCCAAACCACTTTTAGAGCTTCCCAGCAATGGCCCCAGAGCCGTCAACTCACCTGCAAAGAGGTAGAACAACACCCCCACAAGTGCTCAGTCTTTCTTCATTGGGCGTAAACCAGCCCTCTGCTTTGATGGAAATAGGAGTCTGGAGGAGGAGGATATAGAGGAGCATGTTCTTCTGAACTTGTGAACCTGAGGAATGCAGACTGCGGCACCTTCAAATCAATTAGCAAACAAGTGAAGACAGTTCTGCTGATGGGCTTGTTTTTGTGATTATCTGATTAAAGTTTGAATTATATTAACTGTGCACAACAAAGAAAGACAGACACACAGGAATAAAAGTGAATAAGGACGAAAAAGAAAGTTATTGATTCGTTGTCTCATTTTCAGGGCTCGGTATCACGATCCATGAATAAGAATAAGGCTTCGTCATCATACTCTGCGAATTCAGACAGGGTGAGCTCAGTGTCACCTGACAGAGTAGAAATTCCCTCATCTATGTTGCTGGCCACCTCGTCTTCATCCGGCGCGCTTTCTCGTACTCTGAAATCTGGTGGTATGAGGTGCTGATTCATCTTGATCATTGTTAACCTCTCCACATTTTTGGGCGAGAGGCGGCTCCGTTTGGAAGTTACAATGCCACCAGCAGCACTGAAAACATGTTCAGAAGACACGCTTGAGAGTGGGCAAGACAAGTAGTTTAAAGCCAGGTTGGTGAGCTGTGGCCACAATTCTTTTTTCCCATGCCAATACGCCAATGGGTCAGCATTAACATAGACCTCTGTTGAGTCATTCAGATAGTCCTTCACCATCGACTCAATGTTCTCGTTCAAGGTTCCTCCTCTTTGCTTAGCTGTTGTTGTGACCTTTTGAGAACCAAACCCAAGCCGAGCTAGCCAATCCTCTTCAGCCTCCAATGTTACTGTTGCGTCTGGTGGTGGTGCAGATGATCCGGTTGCCGGTCTCTTTAACGGCTGAGAGGTCACTTGTGCCGCAGCCACAGGTGCAGAAGAGGATTGTTGTGACTGGGGATGGCCTGCTGATGCTAATGTACTGCCTTCTCCTTCAATTTTCTGCCGTTCTCTTTCAAACCTCTTGGCTGAGGAGGCTAGCCACCGTTTGTAAGTTGTAACATCTTCATCAGCAAAAGGAAAGAATGCTTGGCCTGCTAGCGCCTTTTTGTAGCGTGGATCCAGAATAGTAGCACAAATGTAATGCTGTTCTGAGTGGATCATTTTAAGACGTTCATCACCTTGTAGGTGCTCTAATAATTTCTCAGCCAGAACAGAGGAGTCTTGGTTTTTTGGATCTTTTTCAAACACAGAACACACCTCCTTCAGTTGGTGCTCCAGCATGTACAACAATGGGATAGCTTTTCCCAAATTACAGTCCTCCTTGCTGACTGCACGCGTGAAGAACTCAAAAGGACGAAGCATGCGTATCAGGCTTTTAACTATGTTCCATTGCGCCGCACCCATCCTCAGGTCCTCCTTCTGAGCTGTACCCTCCTGTGTTAAGAAATAGTATACTGCTCATACAGACGCATAAGCATGTAGAAGGTTGAGTTCCAACGTGTTACCACCTCCTGGATGAGTGCTTTCACTGGCAATTGACATTGATATAGCAGGGTCCTCAGCTGCTTCCGGGCCTTAAAAGAATGGCTGAAATGGTTGCACATTTTTCGGCAGGTGTCCAATACTCTGTACGCTGCACTGGCTTTATTACCCAAGAATTTTTGGACAACCAGGTTTATACAGTGCGCCAAACACGGCACTCTGAAATAGTAACCCTGCTTTATGGCCTTAACTATATTGGCGCCATTGTCCGTGGAAACATAACCAACCTGGCGTTTTTTTGGGGACAGCCAGTTAAGGACCTTTGTGTTAAAGACCTCCAAAATGTTTTCTGCTGTGTGACGTTTCTCCAAACCAAACATGGCTAGTGTTGCATGTTTCCGAGCAGCTTTAAAAACAATGTCCGCGTCAACACCTGAGTTTAGCTTTGATTTAACCCCTGAAAAAGAGACCCAGTGTGCAGTGATGCACATGTAATCAGCGCCTGCGCCACTGGTCCACATGTCTGTTGTCAGATGTATAGTGTGAACAGCACTCTTCTGCAAAGCTGCCCCAATCACCTTCAGAACATCTTCATGTAGTGCTGGAACCGCAACTCGGGCAAAATAGAACCGGCTAGGAACCTTCCATTTAGGGCAGAGCGCTGCCACTAATTCTAGAAAACCAACCCCTTCTACAAAAGAAAAAGGGAGAAGGTCCGGAGCTAGCATTTTAGCCAGATTAGTGTTATACAGACGCGTCAGTGGGTGGTTGCGTTCATATTGCGCTTCTGTAAACAACATCTTTTTAATGTTGCCCTGGACCAAGGATTTACGGGATGATGATGATATCTTCGACCCAGTTACGCTCGCTGATGAACTTTTGCGCATTGGTGTCTCACTCTCTCCAACACTCTTAGTGTGGCTCACATGGGGTGTGCTGCTGACAGGGGGACTGGGTGTAAGTGAAGGGTTTGACACGTCTTCTTCCTCCTCGTCATCATCAGATGAAACAGCATTACATGCAATTCGGGCTTCCTTGATCGCCTGTAGGTGCGCAAACCATTTGACAGCGTGCTTTCTTTCAAGATGACCTCTCTGGCCTCCGGTACCATAGTTGGAACCAAACTTACCACGACTAACTCGAAGCTTACACATGCTACAAATGGCTACGTTTTCATTTTTGGGGCAAACACTAAAGAAGTCCCAAACTGCAGACTTGAAATGTCTTTGGGGGCCGGAGGAGACGGAGATACTGGTGGTGGTGGTCCTGCTGCTAATGCCAGATGAAGTGGAGGATGTGGATTGCCGAACTTCAGTACGTTTTGCACTTTCACCACCACTAATTGAGGTCGAGGTGGATGGAGGTCCCTTCTTGCGAGAAAGAAATATGGAAGCGGTAGGTGTTGGTGTACTAGTTAACTCCAAATCCAATGACTGTTGTGTTTCCATTGCCTCCTCGTCGACATCATCATCACGCTCAGCAGCTTCTCGGGATAGGGTCAAAATGTCTCTTTGCTGCATGCCCGCTGGGGCTGCAGTGACCTTTATGATGACTGCCTCGTCATCGTGAGAGGCTTCATCAGCAGGAGTATCCGTCACTTCTTGTTGAGCCTCACCACACTCCATAGCTATGAGTTTTTCGACGACCTTCCTTTTACGCTTAGGTATCTTTGTCAGATCATGGTCTGCCTCATTCTCAGACTGCCGTGATAATGGTTCCCAATCTTCATCCAGAACGGGATCATCAGAAGGAGGTGGGCTTGAAGAAGATGTAGACACCCCCTTGATCTTTTCCTTGCTAGGGATGTGGAAGACAATGAATGATCATCAGGAGGAGTGGCTTCCTCAAATGATACCTCGGTTTGATTGTCAATTTCCTGATGTGCCCCTACTTCGGGAGGAACAACTATTGTGGGCACTTGTGACCCTCCATGCACCTCTGCTTGCGCATCTCCTTGCGCTGCCTCTCCTTCCACATGTACTTGGGCTTGTACTTGCACATGTTGTTGTTGTTGCGGCTGTGGTTGTTCAACACTTGTCAGATGAGTTACAACAACCTGTGTTGATTCAGGGACATTGCTGCTACTTTCTTGCGATGAGCCAACATCACTGGTCGATGGTGATTGAAGAAGTACACTGACTGCCTCTGAAGCAGTCAAGGGCTTTGACTTAAGTTGGCGTGGTGGTGGAGGCACTGACCCCAATGGAGCGGGGGTGCTGCTCGCAGCTTGGTCCCCAGCAGATCCCGCTGCTGCTGCAGGCGTACTTTTTTTTTTACTCCCAAAAAACGCGGCGACCGGCACACCAGCCTCCTTGGTAACTTGCTTCTTCTGCTCCTTACTAGCAACTTTCTTGCTAGAGGAGCTACGGAGACCTTTTTTTGGGGCCATCTTCTTCAGAGCAGGTCAGAACAGCAGGCCGCAGTTGCACGAGTTAGTTGTCTGAGGCCAGACGTGACGTCGCGTGACGTTATGCTGCACACACACCGCTGCAGGACTTCTTCCTGGCACTGGTGGTTCTCTTGAGTCTTGTGCACCTAAAAGCAATGGAAGACAGAGGAACATCACTTCAGTTATACACCCCAAAAAAAATAAAAAAAAAGCAGAAAAATCCGCACAATCCCATGCCCTCCATGATGTTTAAGTTCAAGAGACCCCACAGAAAGACGAGGCCCATACAAGACTCACTACCCCTGGGCATAAAGGTTGAAAAGTAGGCAAAATGGTTGCAGGCCTAACAACACTGCCTGGAATCAAAATGGCCACTTGCCTCCCAGCACATGGCCAGGGCCTGTAGCAGCACTCAAAATGGCCCCCACCCACATGGCCTGTCCCCATGAACACCCCCAAAAATCGAAAAACACAGAAAAATCAGCACAATCCCATTCCTTCCATGCCCTCCATGATGTTTAAGTTCAGGACAGCCTACAGAAAGACTAGGCCCATGCAAGACTCAATACCCCTGGTGACAAGGCCACAAGTACAGCCCCAAAAAACGAAAATCACTGAAAAATCAGCACAATCCCATTCCATCCATGCCCTCCATGATGTTTAAGTTCAAGACACCCTACAGAAAGACTAGGCCCATGCAAGACTCAATACCCCTGGGCATAAAGGTTGAAAAGTAGCCAAAATGGTTGCAGGCCTAACAACACTGCCTGGATTTAAAATGGCCACTTGCCTCCCAGCACATGGCCAGGGCCTGTAGCAGCACTCAAAATGGCCCCCACCCACATGGCCTGTCCCCATGAACACCCCCAAAAATCGAAAAACACAGAAAAATCAGCACAATCCCATTCCATCCATGCCCTCCATGATGTTTAAGTTCAAGACACCCTACAGAAAGACTAGGCCCATGCAAGACTCAATACCCCTGGTGACAAGGCCACAAGTACAGCCCCAAAAAACGAAAATCACTGAAAAATCAGCACAATCCCATTCCATCCATGCCCTCCATGATGTTTCAATTCAAGACACCCTACAGAAAGACTAGGCCCATGCAAGACTCAATACCCCTGGTGACAAGGCCACAAGTACAGCCACAAAAAACGAAAATCACTGAAAAATCAGCACAATCCCATTCCATCCATGCCCTCCATGATGTTTCAATTCAAGACACCCCACAGAAAGACTAGGCCCATGCAAGACTCACTACCCCTGGGCATAAAGGTTGAAAAGTAGCCAAAATGGTTGCAGGCCTAACAACACTGCCTGGATTCAAAATGGCCACTTGCCTCCCAGCACATGGCCAGGGCCTGTAGCAGCACTCAAAATGGCCCCCACCCACATGGCCTGTCCCCATGAACACCCCCAAAAATCGAAAAACACAGAAAAATCAGCACAATCCCATTCCATCCATGCCCTCCATAATGTTTAAGTTCAAGACACCCTACAGAAAGACTAGGCCCATGCAAGACTCAATACCCCTGGTGACAAGGCCACAAGTACAGCCCCAAAAAACGAAAATCACTGAAAATCAGCACAATCCCATTCCATTCCATGCCCTCCATGATGTTTCAATTCAAGACACCCTACAGAAAGACTAGGCCCATGCAAGACTCAATACCCCTGGTGACAAGGCCACAAGTACAGCCCCAAAAAACGAAAATCACTGGATAATCAGCACAATCCCATTCCATCCATGCCCTCCATGATGTTTCAATTCAAGACACCCCACAGAAAGACTAGGCCCATGCAAGACTCACTACCCCTGGGCATAAAGGTTGAAAAGTAGCCAAAATGGTTGCAGGCCTAACAACACTGCCTGGATTCAAAATGGCCACTTGCCTCTCAGCACATGGCCAGGGCCTGTAGCAGCACTCAAAATGGCCCCCACCCACATGGCCTGTCCCCATGAACACCCCCAAAAATCGAAAAACACAGAAAAATCAGCACAATCCCATTCCATCCATGCCCTCCATGATGTTTAAGTTCAAGACACCCTACAGAAAGACTAGGCCCATGCAAGACTCAATACCCCTGGTGACCAGGCCACAAGTACAGCCCCAAAAAAACGAAAATCACTGAAAAATTAGCACAATCCCATTCCATCCATGCCCTCCATGATGTTTAAGTTCAAGACACCCCACAGAAAGACTAGGCCCATGCAAGACTCACTACCCCAGGGCATAAAGGTTGAAAAGTAGGCAAAATGGTTGCAGGCCTAACAACACTGCCTGCATTCAAAATGGCCACTTGCCTCCCAGCACAGGGCCAGGGCCTGTAGCAGCACTCAAAATGGCCCCCACCCACGTGGCTTGTCCCCATGAACACGCCCAAAAATCGAAAAACACAGAAAAATCAGCACAATCCCATTCCATCCATGCCCTCCATGATGTTTAAGTTCAAGACACCCCACAGAAAGACTAGGCCCATGCAAGACTCAATACCCCTGGTGAAAAGGCCACAAGTACAGCCCCAAAAAACGAAAATCACTGAAAAATCAGCACAATCCCATTCCATCCATGCCCTCCATGATGTTTAAATTCAAGACACCCCACAGAAAGACTCAGTCCACCCACCACTGAGTGCCCCTGGGCAAAAGGCCCCAAAACAGCCCAAAAATCGAAAATTCCAAAATTGTAGTTGCAGCAACTGTAATGCCCCAAACAAACTTACTTGTGAAATTTCTAATCCAAAAGTTATCCAAAGAAAGTCAAAAAGGCCTCAAATCCAAATATCCAGCAGCATCCACAAAAAGTAATCCTTCCAGCTCCAGATCCAAATGAAAAGTGACCAGGAGATGGACAAAGCACTGGGAGGAGCCTGCTGGACAGGAACAGGAAGTTGGAGACTGTGGGGCACTTCCTTCCTCCCACCCCCACTCCCCAAAATGGACTCCCCACAAAACAAGTGCAGGCAAATGTCAACCTGAGGAGTTATTCAGAGAAAAATCATCATTTCCAGAAGGTTTATGCTGCTTGCTGGTGGATTTCTTGTGCAGAATTGCAAATTTTATATTTTCGCGAGTGCGGGATTATTCCTGCGCACCGCATCTATAAATTGCGAATTGCCGCGATACGTGAACACGGCATACTCGCGTTGACAAACTCTCGCGGCCGCGCGCCGCAAAAATTGTATCACCCAGAAAAAAAATCCACTGCGTGCGAATTTTGCGGATTTTGCGGGAAATCCGCGAATCTCGCAGATAGCGAATTTCCCGAAAATCCACAAAATCCGCGAGCGGAGCGGATTTTACGCCCATACTTAATTTTATTTACAACAAGGGGTGGTGAGGGACAGAGTCTCTGAATTAAACAGAATACTCTCACCCAGTCAAGAGATCAGGGCTAGATCCAACACCGTTTTTTAGCTCACTGCACCATCCCAGTTTCAGAACCTGGCTGTATGCAAATTAGTCTGTTCCTGTCTCAGTGCATGATGGGAACAGGGCAAACCAAACTACAAAAGCCAATTCTTACACTGGGAAGGAAACAAGCTACCGGGGACCGGTTTCTGGCATTTCAGCCTCTTCGGCCCGGCTTGCTTGAATCCTGATGGTGCAATGAGCAAGGGACTCACATCTGAGCATACCCTTCCACGCTTAGGGTGGACAAAAATATTTACAACAAGGGGTGGTGAGGGACAGAGTCTCTGAATTAAACAGAATACTCTCACCCAGTCAAGAGATCAGGGCTAGATCCAACACCGTTTTTTAGCTCACTGCACCATCCCAGTTTCAGAACCTGGCTGTATGCAAATTAGTCTGTTCCTGTCCCAGTGCATGATGGGAACAGGGCAAACCAAACTACAAAAGCCAATTCTTACACTGGGAAGGAAACAAGCTACCGGGGACCGGTTTCTGGCATTTCAGCCTCTTCGGCCCGGCTTGCTTGAATCCTGATGGTGCAATGAGCAAGGGACTCACATCTGAGCATACCCTTCCACGCTTAGGGTGGACAAAAATATTTACAACAAGGGGTGGTGAGGGACAGAGTCTCTGAATTAAACAGAATACTCTCACCCAGTCAAGAGATCAGGGCTAGATCCAACACCGTTTTTTAGCTCACTGCACCATCCCAGTTTCAGAACCTGGCTGTATGCAAATTAGTCTGTTCCTGTCCCAGTGCATGATGGGAACAGGGCAAACCAAACTACAAAAGCCAATTCTTACACTGGGAAGGAAACAAGCTACCGGGGACCGGTTTCTGGCATTTCAGCCTCTTCGGCCCGGCTTGCTTGAATCCTGATGGTGCAATGAGCAAGGGACTCACATCTGAGCATACCCTTCCACGCTTAGGGTGGACAAAAATATTTACAACAAGGGGTGGTGAGGGACAGAGTCTCTGAATTAAACAGAATACTCTCACCCAGTCAAGAGATCAGGGCTAGATCCAACACCGTTTTTTAGCTCACTGCACCATCCCAGTTTCAGAACCTGGCTGTATGCAAATTAGTCTGTTCCTGTCCCAGTGCATGATGGGAACAGGGCAAACCAAACTACAAAAGCCAATTCTTACACTGGGAAGGAAACAAGCTACCGGGGACCGGTTTCTGGCATTTCAGCCTCTTCGGCCCGGCTTGCTTGAATCCTGATGGTGCAATGAGCAAGGGACTCACATCTGAGCATACCCTTCCACGCTTAGGGTGGACAAAAATATTTACAACAAGGGGTGGTGAGGGACAGAGTCTCTGAATTAAACAGAATACTCTCACCCAGTCAAGAGATCAGGGCTAGATCCAACACCGTTTTTTAGCTCACTGCACCATCCCAGTTTCAGAACCTGGCTGTATGCAAATTAGTCTGTTCCTGTCCCAGTGCATGATGGGAACAGGGCAAACCAAACTACAAAAGCCAATTCTTACACTGGGAAGGAAACAAGCTACCGGGGACCGGTTTCTGGCATTTCAGCCTCTTCGGCCCGGCTTGCTTGAATCCTGATGGTGCAATGAGCAAGGGACTCACATCTGAGCATACCCTTCCACGCTTAGGGTGGACAAAAATATTTACAACAAGGGGTGGTGAGGGACAGAGTCTCTGAATTAAACAGAATACTCTCACCCAGTCAAGAGATCAGGGCTAGATCCAACACCGTTTTTTAGCTCACTGCACCATCCCAGTTTCAGAACCTGGCTGTATGCAAATTAGTCTGTTCCTGTCCCAGTGCATGATGGGAAGAGGGCAAACCAAACTACAAAAGCCAATTCTTACACTGGGAAGGAAACAAGCTACCGGGGACCGGTTTCTGGCATTTCAGCCTCTTCGGCCCGGCTTGCTTGAATCCTGATGGTGCAATGAGCAAGGGACTCACATCTGAGCATACCCTTCCACGCTTAGGGTGGACAAAAATATTTACAACAAGGGGTGGTGAGGGACAGAGTCTCTGAATTAAACAGAATACTCTCACCCAGTCAAGAGATCAGGGCTAGATCCAACACCGTTTTTTAGCTCACTGCACCATCCCAGTTTCAGAACCTGGCTGTATGCAAATTAGTCTGTTCCTGTCCCAGTGCATGATGGGAACAGGGCAAACCAAACTACAAAAGCCAATTCTTACACTGGGAAGGAAACAAGCTACCGGGGACCGGTTTCTGGCATTTCAGCCTCTTCGGCCCGGCTTGCTTGAATCCTGATGGTGCAATGAGCAAGGGACTCACATCTGAGCATACCCTTCCACGCTTAGGGTGGACAAAAATATTTACAACAAGGGGTGGTGAGGGACAGAGTCTCTGAATTAAACAGAATACTCTCACCCAGTCAAGAGATCAGGGCTAGATCCAACACCGTTTTTTAGCTCACTGCACCATCCCAGTTTCAGAACCTGGCTGTATGCAAATTAGTCTGTTCCTGTCCCAGTGCATGATGGGAACAGGGCAAACCAAACTACAAAAGCCAATTCTTACACTGGGAAGGAAACAAGCTACCGGGGACCGGTTTCTGGCATTTCAGCCTCTTCGGCCCGGCTTGCTTGAATCCTGATGGTGCAATGAGCAAGGGACTCACATCTGAGCATACCCTTCCACGCTTAGGGTGGACAAAAATATTTACAACAAGGGGTGGTGAGGGACAGAGTCTCTGAATTAAACAGAATACTCTCACCCAGTCAAGAGATCAGGGCTAGATCCAACACCGTTTTTTAGCTCACTGCACCATCCCAGTTTCAGAACCTGGCTGTATGCAAATTAGTCTGTTCCTGTCCCAGTGCATGATGGGAACAGGGCAAACCAAACTACAAAAGCCAATTCTTACACTGGGAAGGAAACAAGCTACCGGGGACCGGTTTCTGGCATTTCAGCCTCTTCGGCCTGGCTTGCTTGAATCCTGATGGTGCAATGAGCAAGGGACTCACATCTGAGCATACCCTTCCACGCTTAGGGTGGACAAAAATATTTACAACAAGGGGTGGTGAGGGACAGAGTCTCTGAATTAAACAGAATACTCTCACCCAGTCAAGAGATCAGGGCTAGATCCAACACCGTTTTTTAGCTCACTGCACCATCCCAGTTTCAGAACCTGGCTGTATGCAAATTAGTCTGTTCCTGTCCCAGTGCATGATGGGAACAGGGCAAACCAAACTACAAAAGCCAATTCTTACACTGGGAAGGAAACAAGCTACCGGGGACCGGTTTCTGGCATTTCAGCCTCTTCGGCCCGGCTTGCTTGAATCCTGATGGTGCAATGAGCAAGGGACTCACATCTGAGCATACCCTTCCACGCTTAGGGTGGACAAAAATATTTACAACAAGGGGTGGTGAGGGACAGAGTCTCTGAATTAAACAGAATACTCTCACCCAGTCAAGAGATCAGGGCTAGATCCAACACCGTTTTTTAGCTCACTGCACCATCCCAGTTTCAGAACCTGGCTGTATGCAAATTAGTCTGTTCCTGTCCCAGTGCATGATGGGAACAGGGCAAACCAAACTACAAAAGCCAATTCTTACACTGGGAAGGAAACAAGCTACCGGGGACCGGTTTCTGGCATTTCAGCCTCTTCGGCCCGGCTTGCTTGAATCCTGATGGTGCAATGAGCAAGGGACTCACATCTGAGCATACCCTTCCACGCTTAGGGTGGACAAAAATATTTACAACAAGGGGTGGTGAGGGACAGAGTCTCTGAATTAAACAGAATACTCTCACCCAGTCAAGAGATCAGGGCTAGATCCAACACCGTTTTTTTTTTTTTTTAGCTCACTGCACCATCCCAGTTTCAGAACCTGGCTGTATGCAAATTAGTCTGTTCCTGTCCCAGTGCATGATGGGAACAGGGCAAACCAAACTACAAAAGCCAATTCTTACACTGGGAAGGAAACAAGCTACCGGGGACCGGTTTCTGGCATTTCAGCCTCTTCGGCCCGGCTTGCTTGAATCCTGATGGTGCAATGAGCAAGGGACTCACATCTGAGCATACCCTTCCACGCTTAGGGTGGACAAAAATATTTACAACAAGGGGTGGTGAGGGACAGAGTCTCTGAATTAAACAGAATACTCTCACCCAGTCAAGAGATCAGGGCTAGATCCAACACCGTTTTTTAGCTCACTGCACCATCCCAGTTTCAGAACCTGGCTGTATGCAAATTAGTCTGTTCCTGTCCCAGTGCATGATGGGAACAGGGCAAACCAAACTACAAAAGCCAATTCTTACACTGGGAAGGAAACAAGCTACCGGGGACCGGTTTCTGGCATTTCAGCCTCTTCGGCCCGGCTTGCTTGAATCCTGATGGTGCAATGAGCAAGGGACTCACATCTGAGCATACCCTGGTATGAGCCAGGTTCTGAGCTGGGATGGGGCAGTGAGATAAATAACGGTGATGGATCAAGCCCTGATCTTTGGACTGGGTAAGAGTGGTCTGCTCAATTCAGACACTCTGTTCATCACCACCCCCTTTTGTAAATCGATTTTGGCCACTATAGGTGTGGCAGGGTATACTCAGACATGAGTCCCTTTCTCACTGCTCCATCAGGATTCAAGCAAGCCGGGCCGAAGAGGCTGAAATGCCAGAAACCGGTCCCCGGTAGCTTGTCTCCTTTCTGGTAAAGAATTGGCTTGGTAGTTTAGTCTGCCCTGTTCCCATGATGCACTGGGCCAGGGACAGACTGATTTGCATATAGCCAGGTTCTGAGCTGGGATGGGGCAGTGAGATAAATAACGGTGATGGATCAAGCCCTGATCTTTGGACTGGGTAAGAGTGGTCTGCTCAATTCAGACACTCTGTTCATCACCACCCCCTTTTGTAAATCGATTTTGGCCACTATAGGTGTGGCAGGGTATACTCAGACATGAGTCCCTTTCTCACTGCTCCATCAGGATTCAAGCAAGCCGGGCCGAAGAGGCTGAAATGCCAGAAACCGGTCCCCGGTAGCTTGTCTCCTTTCTGGTAAAGAATTGGCTTGGTAGTTTAGTCTGCCCTGTTCCCATGATGCACTGGGCCAGGGACAGACTGATTTGCATATAGCCAGGTTCTGAGCTGGGATGGGGCAGTGAGATAAATAACGGTGATGGATCAAGCCCTGATCTTTGGACTGGGTAAGAGTGGTCTGCTCAATTCAGACACTCTGTTCATCACCACCCCCTTTTGTAAATCGATTTTGGCCACTATAGGTGTGGCAGGGTATACTCAGACATGAGTCCCTTTCTCACTGCTCCATCAGGATTCAAGCAAGCCGGGCCGAAGAGGCTGAAATGCCAGAAACCGGTCCCCGGTAGCTTGTCTCCTTTCTGGTAAAGAATTGGCTTGGTAGTTTAGTCTGCCCTGTTCCCATGATGCACTGGGCCAGGGACAGACTGATTTGCATATAGCCAGGTTCTGAGCTGGGATGGGGCAGTGAGATAAATAACGGTGATGGATCAAGCCCTGATCTTTGGACTGGGTAAGAGTGGTCTGCTCAATTCAGACACTCTGTTCATCACCACCCCCTTTTGTAAATCGATTTTGGCCACTATAGGTGTGGCAGGGTATACTCAGACATGAGTCCCTTTCTCACTGCTCCATCAGGATTCAAGCAAGCCGGGCCGAAGAGGCTGAAATGCCAGAAACCGGTCCCCGGTAGCTTGTCTCCTTTCTGGTAAAGAATTGGCTTGGTAGTTTAGTCTGCCCTGTTCCCATGATGCACTGGGCCAGGGACAGACTGATTTGCATATAGCCAGGTTCTGAGCTGGGATGGGGCAGTGAGATAAATAACGGTGATGGATCAAGCCCTGATCTTTGGACTGGGTAAGAGTGGTCTGCTCAATTCAGACACTCTGTTCATCACCACCCCCTTTTGTAAATCGATTTTGGCCACTATAGGTGTGG
Source organism: Lissotriton vulgaris (assembly GCF_964263255.1). NCBI lineage: Eukaryota > Metazoa > Chordata > Amphibia > Caudata > Salamandridae > Lissotriton > Lissotriton vulgaris. The sequence goes on from NW_028246855.1 coordinate 385,475, forward strand.
CAGGGTATACTCAGACATGAGTCCCTTTCTCACTGCTCCATCAGGATTCAAGCAAGCCGGGCCGAAGAGGCTGAAATGCCAGAAACCGGTCCCCGGTAGCTTGTCTCCTTTCTGGTAAAGAATTGGCTTGGTAGTTTAGTCTGCCCTGTTCCCATGATGCACTGGGCCAGGGACAGACTGATTTGCATATAGCCAGGTTCTGAGCTGGGATGGGGCAGTGAGATAAATAACGGTGATGGATCAAGCCCTGATCTTTGGACTGGGTAAGAGTGGTCTGCTCAATTCAGACACTCTGTTCATCACCACCCCCTTTTGTAAATCGATTTTGGCCACTATTGGTGTGGCAGGGTATACTCAGACATGAGTCCCTTTCTCACTGCTCCATCAGGATTCAAGCAAGCCGGGCCGAAGAGGCTGAAATGCCAGAAACCGGTCCCCGGTAGCTTGTCTCCTTTCTGGTAAAGAATTGGCTTGGTAGTTTAGTCTGCCCTGTTCCCATGATGCACTGGGCCAGGGACAGACTGATTTGCATATAGCCAGGTTCTGAGCTGGGATGGGGCAGTGAGATAAATAACGGTGATGGATCAAGCCCTGATCTTTGGACTGGGTAAGAGTGGTCTGCTCAATTCAGACACTCTGTTCATCACCACCCCCTTTTGTAAATCGATTTTGGCCACTATAGGTGTGGCAGGGTATACTCAGACATGAGTCCCTTTCTCACTGCTCGATCAGGATTCAAGCAAGCCGGGCCGAAGAGGCTGAAATGCCAGAAACCGGTCCCCGGTAGCTTGTCTCCTTTCTGGTAAAGAATTGGCTTGGTAGTTTAGTCTGCCCTGTTCCCATGATGCACTGGGCCAGGGACAGACTGATTTGCATATAGCCAGGTTCTGAGCTGGGATGGGGCAGTGAGATAAATAACGGTGATGGATCAAGCCCTGATCTTTGGACTGGGTAAGAGTGGTCTGCTCAATTCAGACACTCTGTTCATCACCACCCCCTTTTGTAAATCGATTTTGGCCACTATAGGTGTGGCAGGGTATACTCAGACATGAGTCCCTTTCTCACTGCTCCATCAGGATTCAAGCAAGCCGGGCCGAAGAGGCTGAAATGCCAGAAACCGGTCCCCGGTAGCTTGTCTCCTTTCTGGTAAAGAATTGGCTTGGTAGTTTAGTCTGCCCTGTTCCCATGATGCACTGGGCCAGGGACAGACTGATTTGCATATAGCCAGGTTCTGAGCTGGGATGGGGCAGTGAGATAAATAACGGTGATGGATCAAGCCCTGATCTTTGGACTGGGTAAGAGTGGTCTGCTCAATTCAGACACTCTGTTCATCACCACCCCCTTTTGTAAATCGATTTTGGCCACTATAGGTGTGGCAGGGTATACTCAGACATGAGTCCCTTTCTCACTGCTCCATCAGGATTCAAGCAAGCCGGGCCGAAGAGGCTGAAATGCCAGAAACCGGTCCCCGGTAGCTTGTCTCCTTTCTGGTAAAGAATTGGCTTGGAAGTTTAGTCTGCCCTGTTCCCATGATGCACTGGGCCAGGGACAGACTGATTTGCATATAGCCAGGTTCTGAGCTGGGATGGGGCAGTGAGATAAATAACGGTGATGGATCAAGCCCTGATCTTTGGACTGGGTAAGAGTGGTCTGCTCAATTCAGACACTCTGTTCATCACCACCCCCTTTTGTAAATCGATTTTGGCCACTATAGGTGTGGCAGGGTATACTCAGACATGAGTCCCTTTCTCACTGCTCCATCAGGATTCAAGCAAGCCGGGCCGAAGAGGCTGAAATGCCAGAAACCGGTCCCCGGTAGCTTGTCTCCTTTCTGGTAAAGAATTGGCTTGGTAGTTTAGTCTGCCCTGTTCCCATGATGCACTGGGCCAGGGACAGACTGATTTGCATATAGCCAGGTTCTGAGCTGGGATGGGGCAGTGAGATAAATAACGGTGATGGATCAAGCCCTGATCTTTGGACTGGGTAAGAGTGGTCTGCTCAATTCAGACACTCTGTTCATCACCACCCCCTTTTGTAAATCGATTTTGGCCACTATAGGTGTGGCAGGGTATACTCAGACATGAGTCCCTTTCTCACTGCTCCATCAGGATTCAAGCAAGCCGGGCCGAAGAGGCTGAAATGCCAGAAACCGGTCCCCGGTAGCTTGTCTCCTTTCTGGTAAAGAATTGGCTTGGCAGTTTAGTCTGCCCTGTTCCCATGATGCACTGGGCCAGGGACAGACTGATTTGCATATAGCCAGGTTCTGAGCTGGGATGGGGCAGTGAGATAAATAACGGTGATGGATCAAGCCCTGATCTTTGGACTGGGTAAGAGTGGTCTGCTCAATTCAGACACTCTGTTCATCACCACCCCCTTTTGTAAATCGATTTTGGCCACTATAGGTGTGGCAGGGTATACTCAGACATGAGTCCCTTTCTCACTGCTCCATCAGGATTCAAGCAAGCCGGGCCGAAGAGGCTGAAATGCCAGAAACCGGTCCCCGGTAGCTTGTCTCCTTTCTGGTAAAGAATTGGCTTGGTAGTTTAGTCTGCCCTGTTACCATGATGCACTGGGCCAGGGACAGACTGATTTGCATATAGCCAGGTTCTGAGCTGGGATGGGGCAGTGAGATAAATAACGGTGATGGATCAAGCCCTGATCTTTGGACTGGGTAAGAGTGGTCTGCTCAATTCAGACACTCTGTTCATCACCACCCCCTTTTGTAAATCGATTTTGGCCACTATAGGTGTGGCAGGGTATACTCAGACATGAGTCCCTTTCTCACTGCTCCATCAGGATTCAAGCAAGCCGGGCCGAAGAGGCTGAAATGCCAGAAACCGGTCCCCGGTAGCTTGTCTCCTTTCTGGTAAAGAATTGGCTTGGTAGTTTAGTCTGCCCTGTTCCCATGATGCACTGGGCCAGGGACAGACTGATTTGCATATAGCCAGGTTCTGAGCTGGGATGGGGCAGTGAGATAAATAACGGTGATGGATCAAGCCCTGATCTTTGGACTGGGTAAGAGTGGTCTGCTCAATTCAGACACTCTGTTCATCACCACCCCCTTTTGTAAATCGATTTTGGCCACTATAGGTGTGGCAGGGTATACTCAGACATGAGTCCCTTTCTCACTGCTCCATCAGGATTCAAGCAAGCCGGGCCGAAGAGGCTGAAATGCCAGAAACCGGTCCCCGGTAGCTTGTCTCCTTTCTGGTAAAGAATTGGCTTGGTAGTTTAGTCTGCCCTGTTCCCATGATGCACTGGGCCAGGGACAGACTGATTTGCATATAGCCAGGTTCTGAGCTGGGATGGGGCAGTGAGATAAATAACGGTGATGGATCAAGCCCTGATCTTTGGACTGGGTAAGAGTGGTCTGCTCAATTCAGACACTCTGTTCATCACCACCCCCTTTTGTAAATCATACTTAATTTTAAACACATTAGGAGTATCTCTGATCAAATTAATCATTAAAATCCCAAAGCTCCACCAGTGGTTCAAAGTGGTCCAATACGTTTAAAAATGGTGGAAAATGAAAAAAAATCATCATTTCTGAGGCTTTATAATATTCCTTAGATAATGTATATCTTCAATTAGTTTTTAAATCCCTTTATTAAAAAGTTTCTCTTTTGTGCTCCACTGGTGCAACGCCTCAAGTCTGAGAAGCTGCACCAGTGGAGCAAAAGCTACACTGGTGCAGCCGAAGCTGCACTGGTGTAACAGGAGTCAAGCTAATTTTCAGTATCAACCCTCATGACTGTTTTCAGGTCCCTGTAGCCACCAGGACCCATTATATATCTCAGGTGATATAGCAAGAGTGGCTAGGCCTCATTTCTAGCCTCCAGGTTCATGTCGGACTCCTATTTGTGACATTTCGAGGAGTTTGGTGTCAAACTATTTTTTTCCATTATATGCCATAGTCACCTCACGGAACCCACATTATCCCTCAGGTGATATAGCAGCAATGTCTGAGACCTAATGATAGCATCCAGAAACCTGTTTAAGTGATATTCGTTATATTTGTGTTCAGGGAGTCCTGTGTACCTCCAAAACGAATTTCTAACACTTTTGAAGTGTACCTGAGGCACTGAGCTGGGTAAAAGTTCAGCTTAAGGGCCCTCCCCATGGAGGTCAAAAACTGTATTACATGAAAATCATTTAAAAACTATATAGGTGTAATTGCAGTGTCCTGAATGCTATGTAACTGCATTTGCACTGTTCTGTGTACCTCCAAAATGAATTTCTAACACTTTTGAGTCTCGATACAGTGAAGAATGACTAAGTCCAAAAACATCATTGGTGCATCAAAGTGTTCAAAAAAGGTCAAAATTGGGTTAAAATAAAAAATCCATAGTGCTACAGTGGCCCAATGGCATGCTAAACATATAATGAATGATACAGATTGAATAGTTTTACAAAAACATTGGAAAATAGTTATTTTAAATTTCAGGGGGACAAGGTCACGGAGGTCATGGAACTCCGAGCTGGGTAAAAGTTCAGCTTGAGGGCCCTCCCCATGGATGTCAAAAATTGTATTACATCAAAATCATTTAAAAACTATATAGGTGTAATTGCAGTTTTCTGAATGCTATGTAACTGCATTTGTACTGTTCTGTGTACCTCCAAAATTACTTTCTAACACTTTTGAAGTCTCCATGAAGCAGAAAATGACTAAAGTCCAAAGACATCATTGGTGCATCAAAGTTTCAAAAACGGTCAAAAATGGATAAAAATGAAAAAAAAACACAAGTGCTACAGTGGCTTAATGCATGCTAAACACATAATGAATGACACAGAATGAATAGATTTACAAATTACTTGGAAAATGCTATTTTAAATTTCAGGGGGACGAGGTCACGGAAGTCATGGAACTCCGAGCGTGGTAAAAGTTCAACCTTTCCTCCCTTGTGTAGGTCAACATTTTAAATTCATCAAAATCATTTAAAAACTATATAGGTGTAATTGGCTTGTCCTGAATGCTATATAGGTGCATGTGCACTATTCTGTGTACCTCCAAAATGACTTTCTAACACTTTTGAAGTCTCCATGAAGCAGAAAATGACTAAAGTCCAAAGACATCATTGGTGCATCAAAGTTTCAAAAACGGTCAAAAATGGATAAAAATGAAAACAAAACAAGTGCTACAGTGGCTTAATGCATGCTTAACACATAATGAATGACACATAATGAATAGATTACAAATTACTTGGAAAATGCTATTTTGAATTTCAGGGGGATGAGGTCACAGAAGTCATGGAACTCTGAGCGGGGTAAAAGTTCAACCTTTCCCCCCCTATAGAGGTCATAATTTTAATACATCAAAATCATTTAAAAACTATATAGTTGTAATTGCAGTGTCTTGAATACATCCCACATGAATTTTAAACACATTAGGAGTATCTCTGATCAAATTAATCATTAAAATCCCAAAGCTCCACCAGTGGTTCAAAGTGGTCCAAAACGCTCAAAAATGGTGGAAAATGAAATAAATTCATCATTTCTGAGGCTTTATAATATTCCTTAGATAATGTATATCTTCAATTAGTTTAAAATCCCTTTATTAAAAAGTTTCTCTTTTGTGCTCCACTGGTGCAACGCCTCATGTCTGAGAAGCTGCACCAGTGGAGCAAAAGCTACACTGGTGCAGCCGAAGCTGCACTGGTGTAACAGGAGTCAAGCTAATTTTCAGTATCAACCCTCATGACTGTTTTCAGGTCCCTGTAGCCATCAGGACCCATTATATATCTCAGGTGATATAGCAAGAGTGGCTACGCCTCATTTCTAGCCTCCAGGTACATGTCGGACTCCTATTTGTGACATTTCGAGGAGTTTGGTGTCAAACTATTTTTTTCCATTATATGCCATAGTCACCTCACGGAACCCACATTATCCCTCAGGTGATATAGCAGCAATGTCTGAGACCTAATGATAGCATCCAGAAACCTGTTTAAGTGATATTCGTTATATTTGTGTTCAGGGAGTCCTGTGTACCTCCAAAACGAATTTCTAACACTTTTGAAGTGTACCTGAGGCAATGAGCTGGGTAAAAGTTCAGCTTAAGGGCCCTCCCCATGGAGGTCAAAAACTGTATTACATGAAAATCATTTAAAAACTATATAGGTGTAATTGCAGTGTCCTGAATGCTATGTAACTGCATTTGCACTGTTCTGTGTACCTCCAAAATGAATTTCTAACACTTTTGAGTCTCGATACAGTGAAGAATGACTAAGTCCAAAAACATCATTGGTGCATCAAAGTGTTCAAAAAAGGTCAAAATTGGGTTAAAATAAAAAATCCATAGTGCTACAGTGGCCCAATGGCATGCTAAACATATAATGAATGATACAGATTGAATAGTTTTACAAAAACATTGGAAAATAGTTATTTTAAATTTCAGGGGGACAAGGTCACGGAGGTCATGGAACTCTGAGCTGTGTAAAAGTTCAGCTTGAGGGCCCTCCCCATGGATGTCAAAAATTGTATTACATCAAAATCATTTAAAAACTATATAGGTGTAATTGCAGTTTTCTGAATGCTATGTAACTGCATTTGTACTGTTCTGTGTACCTCCAAAATTACTTTCTAACACTTTTGAAGTCTCCATGAAGCAGAAAATGACTAAAGTCCAAAGACATCATTGGTGCATCAAAGTTTCAAAAACGGTCAAAAATGGATAAAAATGAAAAAAAACACAAGTGCTACAGTGGCTTAATGCATGCTAAACACATAATGAATGACACAGAATGAATAGATTTACAAATTACTTGGAAAATGCTATTCTAAATTTCAGGGGGACGAGGTCACGGAAGTCATGGAACTCCGAGCGTGGTAAAAGTTCAACCTTTCCTCCCTTGTGGAGGTCAACATTTTAAATTCATCAAAATCATTTAAAAACTATATAGGTGTAATTGGCTTGTCCTGAATGCTATATAGGTGCATGTGCACTATTCTGTGTACCTCCAAAATGACTTTCTAACACTTTTGAAGTCTCCATGAAGCTGAAAATGACTAAAGTCCAAAGACATCATTGGTGCATCAAAGTTTCAAAAACGGTCAAAAATGGATAAAAATGAAAACAAAACAAGTGCTACAGTGGCTTAATGCATGCTAAACACATAATGGATGACACATAATGAATAGATTTTTTCATTTCATTTCATAAACTTTTATTCGATTATAAAAATTTGCATAATCATAAAAAGTACAAATTTATAAAAAGTCATCAGGTTATACAAAAATACACATATTGCGGTTTATAAAACAATGCCCTTGCGAGTTTTTAGTACTTTTTTTAAGAAAGTCACTGTCATTTTAGCTTCATGCGGGTTTACCGGTGACTGAAGATAGGCAAGAGCAGGGTACGTGGTTCTAAGGCCACTTGAACGAAGGAGAGGAAGGATCCATTTTTTCCTGGCTTCTCTATAGAATTTGCAGAACAGTGTGACATGGACCGTGGATTGTTTAGAGACTCCATCACACGGACAACAGGTCATGTCCCGAGACCAGTTATGCTGTTCCGGGAATGAAACCAAGCGAAAGAAGAGATCGAATCGGAGCCTTGTCAATAGGTATTTTTCATAGTTCGAAAGAAAGAACGTCAAGTAGGGCTGTGTCAGTTTCTCTGATTGCAATGGGCAGATCTTCCCGTTTTGTGCTTTTACGATCTCTGCCTGATTGCGAAGTTCTCTCAGATGACCCATACATAGTTCTTTGAGTTGTTTCTTTGAAATATCCTCTATTGAAGGTGGGTCTAAGAAGTATTGCTCCCGATCGAGATCTTGGAAGAATTTAGAGATGTAATTGAGCCAGGGTATTTTTCTCCAGTGGACAAGGCTGAGGCAATCGGTAATAAGGAGGAGTTTGAGATCTGCTGACCTGGCTAAAGTGGAGGTACCAGTGATCAAACGCGTGCGGATGGGAGGCCGGTCCTTCCAGTTTATGGCGGCCAGGTTGTGGAATGAGCTTCCTCTATCACTCCGCAAGGCTAATAATCTTCTGGCCTTTAGAAAGGAGCTCAAGACGCTCCTTTTCTCCGCCTAACCAGTGGGCCTACAGTGTTTCTGCCGCTGGGTTTTTCTTGGTTGTGTTCAGGACTCTCTGCCAAAGCGCCGGGACACCCGATCTGGGTAGCCGTGCGCTCAAGAAATACAGTTCTAACATAACATAACATAACATAACATAAGAGAACGCATTATGTGGCTTTCTGGATTGCACCATATGCGGTGCCATAAGATGAGGGGCTGGCAGCGTAGGGTGTCTGTCACAAATTCCATCCCTAGCTCCCGATGTGATGCTAGAATCGGAGAGCTTTGGGGAAGAGCCAGAACGTACTTGATGAAGGTGTTCTCCGTTACCTGTAGTTGGTTGATGTTTCCATGGCCCCAGATGCCTGCTCCATAGCTAGCCACGCTGTGGCATTTTGCATAGTACAGCGTTAGCAGTTCCGAGGGAGCTGGTTTGCCAAGTTTCCTGGAAAAGGCACATAGTGCTGATGTTGCTCAACAAAAGTTGAGGTTTCTGGCTTCGATGGCTTTGCGCCATGTCATTGAGTCGTCTACGAGTATACCCAGATAAGGATATACTGATGTTTTTTCCAACTTGGTATTGTTTATGTGTATGGGTTTTAGAGTTCCGTGTTTGGGGCCTATGATCATTGTAAATGTTTTCTTTGTATTTACTTTTAGACCCAGGGAGTCCATGAATGTCACATATTTGTTCAGCTGACGCTGGAGTTGGTTGGCTGTTCGGGCCAGGATGACCGAATCGTCGGCGTAGAGGAGGATGGGTATAGGGCGGCGTGCTATCTGTGGAAGATCCTGGCTCCCTGCCAACATGGCTTTTTCGATCCCGTTGGTATATAGATTGAATAGGAAGGGAGCCAGCACGCACCCTTGCCTTACTCCTCTTGTAATTTTGAAGGGACGTGATAGTTCGCCACCAATGCCAAAACGCACTCGGCCTTCTGCGTTGGTGTATAGACCCCGAAGAAAGGCCAATATAGATGGATCTACTCCGAGATTGGTCATGATATTCCACATTTTTGCGTGCTGAACACAATCAAAGGCCGAGCTTAGATCTACATATACCAGGTAGATTTTTCCTTCTTTTGCGCGTGTGTATTTTCCGGCCAGAAGGGTAAGGTTTAAGGCCTGCTCCACCGTTCCGAGCCCCTTCTGGAAGCCATATTGCAGGTCTGTGAGGATGTTGTTTTCCTGGGCCCAAGATTGTAATCGGTCCAGGAGTAATCGACCTGCAATTTTACCTGTGGAGTCCAGAAGGGAGATCGGCCGGTAGCACGCGGGATCGTTTCGGTCCCCTTTCTTAAATATTGGCACGAGGGTGGATGATGACCATGATGGGAGGAGACCGATTTTGGTGACTGCGGTCATTACCCGAGTTATTATTAGTGACCAATATTCGCTGTTATGTAAGAACAGGTCCATGGGTACCCCATCAGGGCCGGGAGCCTTGCCAGTTTTTGATGCTTTAATTGCTTTTCTGACCTCGTTGACAGTGAAGCATAAATCGATAGGGAGAAAACTGTTCTCTGCTTCGTCCTCGCCATCTTTTTGGGAAATGTCTTTTGTCGGGCCGAAGATTTTTGTAAAATGGTGGACCCAGTCGTTCTCAGTTATAGCTACATCAAGATGATGTGAATCGGTGTTATTGTCTAAAAAGGGTGATCTAATAACCTGCCAAAAAGTGATGCTGTCCTTTTTTAATGCACTCTCATGCAATTGGGACCATAGATCTTTCTTTATCTGGTACCTTCGGTTTTTCCTGGCGTTATTGTACGTTTTTCTTCGGACTGAGATTAATTGAACGTCTCTCGGTTTTTGTCGAAGGGCTTCTTTTAAGGATGTGAGGGCCTTTCTGCAATCTGAGTTGAACCATCTCTTTGTTTGGGGTTTTGGTTTATTTGCCGTGTGCTTAAATAATTCGTCTCTTATTGCCCCTTGGATGTTGTGAAAAGAGGCAATAATTTGTGCGGGGGAGGCCTCTGCGGACAAGCAGTCCCTTTGCCAGGGATACGTTTTTTCAAGTATCCTTTGCGAGATGACTTCGGGGTCGACTTTCGCCCATTTAATGGCGTATCCATTCTTCTTCTTTATTACTAAAGATTCTTGGTCAAGAGGGCTGGTTTTTGTTTTGTGAGAGCCTACTTCTTCTATGATAATCTCTGCACTTAGGGGATAGTGGTCGCTGATCGGGCTGGACCCTACTTTGTAGTTGTTTAGCGATCCTTTACAAGTGTTAGAGGCTAAAATGAAGTCAATGGTAGACATACAACCTCGCCCATGGAAGGTGGGTAGGAATTCCTGGGGCGGGACGACTAGTTCGTTTACGAAGTCAAGGTCCAGAGTGAATATGAGTTCGTTGAACTTATTTCCACTTTGAGTGTGCACAAAGTGAGGGATGGGGTTTCCGGATTCCGATTGCAGGCCACAGATTCCACTTTTGTGGCTTGGACATAGTGGGTGGTTGAAATCGCCTCCCCAAATGAGTTTCATTGTTGCGTTTGAGTTCGTGCTTTGTAATGTAGATATGTGGGTCGCCATTTAGTCTAAGTAGGTGCAGCAGTCCTGAGTACCTGTGTTATTGTAATAGTTTATGAGTATGAATATATTTTTCGTTGCTGTGGTCTGGTGGGTAATTTGAATAATTTGGAAAATGGGTGTTTCTTTTGTTAACTTTACGGTGGCTGCTATGGTGTTTGAAAGGTAGATCATGAGCCCGCCTTTTGGTCTTCCCATTGGGCTTGGCGTTGCTTTAGTAAAAAATGTCTTGTATCCCACTAGATGGAGGGGGGATGTACGCCAAGTCTCTTGTAGGCACAAGATTTGGTAGCTGCCTACTACTTCCAGCCATTTAGGGCATGCTATTTTTCCAGTTAGGCCTGCGACATTCCAGAAGACTATGCCTATACTCGTGGCCTCTTTGTCTATCGAGGTAACGGATGCTGTATTAGGGTTGATAGGGATTTCTGCGGTTGGCAGTTGTTCGTTGGATGGTCTTCCTCTCGTGGCCAGTTCTACGGGGGGAGTGCGGGTCAGAGGGTTGTTTAAATGGGTCTTTGGTGTCTCTGAGGTATCGTGCAAATTTGGTGGAACTATCAGATGTTTGTCAGAGACAGAGTGATGTGAGGCATCTGCTGCTGTATGGTAACTGGGTTCGACCGTGAATGGTCAATCGACCATATCGAGGCACTCAAATCGGTTTTGGGTCGGGAAACCCTGCCAGCCTTCGTATGCCGAGTAAGGTCTGTCCTGCTAGTATGGGACCTGGCCATAAACGTACCTGTCTCTTGGCCCCCCCCTGTCTAGGTACTCGAATGTGTAATCCCTCTGGCTCCATGGTGTTTGACGCCATGGGTCCTGGTTACGCTGGGCTTTGGGGTGATGGTGCCATTCCCAGGGTGGGAAGTTGTGGTGTTGTTTGGCTGGGGGGTAGAAGAAAGAAAGGTGTCGGGCATCTATTCCCCCTTTTTTCTCAAGTTGTGGCCAGGCGCAGATGTGGTCTACCGTTGCGGGATCCCTGCATGTTACAATAATGCAGTCGCCGCGTATTGTTTTCTTTGTCTTTCCTATCCAAGCTACCCTACGTGCTGACGTGATCCCTCCCGATAGATGAGATTCAAGAGGTCTGTTTATACTGAGCCACTGCATGGCCTTGTTTTTAAGTGACCATGCAGTTTCTGGGATGTCCTCTACTAGCTCAGGTACTCCTGTTAGAACTATTGTAAAGGGCGTAGCTTCGGGAGGCAGATGGGCTGGGCGTCTAACTATGGGAAATTTTTTCGGGGTTGCTTCCGAAGGATTTTTTGATGCTTTTTGGGAAGGTGGTGGTTTCGCGGGCTGAGGATCGGGTTTCTCTGGAGGGACTCTACTGGAATCTGCGTTTTGCGTTGGACATGGGGTATGTGCGGTGACCTTGCCTGTAGTAGCTGCTTGCTGTGCTTTATGTTGCGCTGATTTCTCTTGCTGGGGAAGGGACGTGCTTACAGCTAGTTTGGGTGTGGTGGACGGTGGGTTTAAGTTCTTCTGTACTATAGGTATTGCGTTTGGGATATTGACTACCTTCTGTGTGTGTTTTTGGTTTGCTTTTTTGAGTTGGTGTGAAATGGTTCGCTGACCCTTTACATCTATCCTAGTGTTTGTGTCTAGGAGGGTGGCCGATATTATTGTCAGTTGAGCTTCAAGGTTTCTGATGCTCAGCTGGATTGGTTTTAAATATTGATACAGTAAATCTTTGGTGGTGGTGAGCACTTGTGATGTAATTCTACAGGTCTTACATTGCTCTGATGTATTACTGTTGGAAATTGCCTTATGTGGAAGGATAGAATCGGGAATATACAGTGTGGTGTTGGAAGATGGGGAATTTAAATGGATCGTGGATGAACTGTGTGTTTTTCCACTAAGTGTTAGGCAGGTCTCAGATGTTATCCCGTCCCTCTCACTAAGCTGGGGCAAATTTTCGATGGCTTCGGTGTTTCCTTGGGTTTGGCGTCCCTCTAAATCGGGAGTTGCTTCCAGGTCTTCTGATGTTAGCGAGGGGTCCGACTCAGAGTGCGTGACTGACAGGTCAACCACTGAAGGAACGGTGTTTAGTTCTGTCGTTAGTAGAGACGCTGGGAGTGAGCTGTTTTGGGAAGTCAAGTTGATTGGGGATGCCGCGCTCGCTATGGCGCCGAGTGATGAGCGCTTGGCATTTGCGGTCATGAGGTCCATTGAGACTCTCTTTTCTATTATAGCTATACTTTGGTTTATTGTTTCGTTAACCCGTGATAGGAATAGGTCAGTAGGACCTGTAACTTGTGCTACCTCCTGTGCGTGCTTGGATTTGGGTTTGGAGGCGCTTCTAGTTTTCGGCGGCATGCTTGTTTGTTGCTGGGTCGTCGGTCTTAGAGAGATGGCCCGGTCCGGTCTCTACCGGGCACGAACGGGCAACAACGGGCCCGCCCTTGGCCCGGGCTTAGCTCCGCGCTCAGCCCCGCGCGCGTCCCGCGTTGCGCGTCTCTATTGCTGCTAAAGTACTCCCAGGTATAGAGGGGGCGTGGCACTGGGAGGGGGCGCGGCTCGCCAGGGAAGAGGACACAGCTGAGGATGGTAGAAGCTGCTCCTCGCAGTCCCGGGGCCGTGCCTCTCACCTCCTCTGCGGCCTCGCGCTGTTGACTCCGTACACCGGCTGATGACTCCAAATGAATTCAGGTAACTGCTACTCCAGTAGCACAGGCAGGATTTGGGCAGTGAAAGCAAACTCCTCTCAGCGAGCGGCACCCGCGAAGCGGGGGCCGCGAGGAGTAAAGAACTCTTCGGTAGGGGCGGGCACTGGGAGGGGGCGCGGCTCGCCAGGGAAGAGGACACAGCTGAGGATGGTAGAAGCTGCTCCTCGCAGTCCCGGGGCCGCGCCTCTCACCTCCTCTGCGGCCTCGCGCTGTTGACTCCGTACACCGGCTGATGACTCCAAATGAATTCAGGTAACTGCTACTCCAGTAGCACAGGCAGGATTTGGGCAGTGAAAGCAAACTCCTCTCAGCGAGCGGATTTAGATTTACAAATTACTTGGAAAATGCTATTTTAAATTTCAGGGGGACGAGGTCACAGAAGTCATGGAACTCCGAGCGGGGTAAAAGTTCAACCTTTCCCCCCTTATAGAGGTCATAATTTTAATACATCAAAATCATTTAAAAACTATATAGGTGTAATTGCAGTGTCTTGAATACATCCCACATGCATTTTAAACACATTAGGAGTATCTCTGATCAAATTAATCATTAAAATCCCAAAGCTCCACCAGTGGTTCAAAGTGGTCCAAAACGCTCAAAAATGGTGGAAAATGAAAAAAAAACATCATTTCTGAGGCTTTATAATATTCCTTAGATAATGTATATCTTCAATTAGTTTTAAATCCCTTTATTAAAAGTTTCTCTTTTGTGCTCCACTGGTGCAACGCCTCAAGTCTGAGAAGCTGCACCAGTGGAGCAAAAGCTACACTGGTGCAGCCGAAGCTGCACTGGTGTAACAGGAGTCAAGCTAATTTTCAGTATCAACCCTCATGACTGTTTTCAGGTCCCTGTAGCCACCAGGACCCATTATATATCTCAGGTGATATAGCAAGAGTGTCTAGGCCTCATTTCTAGCCTCCAGGTACATGTCGGACTCCTATTTGTGACATTTCGAGGTGTTTGGTGTCAAACTCATTTTTTCCATTATAGGCCATAGTCACCTCACAGAACCCACATTATCCCTCAGGTGATATAGCAGCAATGTCTGAGACCTAATGATAGCATCCAGAAACCTGTTTAAGTGATATTCGTTATATTTGTGTTCAGGGAGTCCTGTGTACCTCCAAAACGAATTTCTAACACTTTTGAAGTGTACCTGAGGCACTGAGCTGGGTAAAAGTTCAGCTCACGGGCACTCCCCATGGAGGTCAAAAACTGTATTACATCAAAATCATTTAAAAACTATATAGGTGTAATTGCAGTGTCCTGAATGCTATGTAACTGCATGTGCACTGTTCTGTGCACCTCCAAAATGAATTTCTAACACTTTTGAAGTCTCCATGAAGTGAAAAATGACCAAGTCCAAAGACATCATTGGTGCATCAAAGTTTCAAAAACGGTCAAAAATGGATAAAAATGAAATAAAAACAAGTGCTACAGTGGCTTAATGCATGCTAAACACATAATGAATGACACAGAATGAATAGATTCACAAATTACTTAGAAAATGCTATTTTAAATTTCAGGGGGACGAGGTCACAAAAGTCATGGAACTCCGAGGGGGGTAAAAGTTCAACCTTTTCCCCCTTATAGAGGTCATATTTTAATACATCAAAATCATTTAAAAACTATATAGGTGTAATTGCAGTGTCTTGAATACATCCCACATGAATTTTAAACACATTAGGAGTATCTCTGATCAAATTAATCATTAAAATCCCAAAGCTCCACCAGTGGTTCAAAGTGGTCCAAAACGCTCAAAAATGGTGGAAAATGAAAAAAAATCATCATTTCTGAGGCTTTATAATATTCCTTAGATAATGTATGTCTTCAATTAGTTTTAAATCTCTTTATTAAAAAGTTTCTCTTTTGTGCTCCACTGGTGCAACGCGTCAAGTCTGAGAAGCTGCACCAGTGGAGCAAAAGCTACACTGGTGCAGCCGAAGCTGCACTGGTGTAACAGGAGTCAAGCTAATTTTCAGTATCAACCCTCATGACTGTTTTTAGGTCCCTGTAGCCACCAGGACCCATTATATATCTCAGTTGATATAGCAAGAGTGGCTAGGCCTCATTTCTAGCCTCCAGGTACATGTCGGACTCCTATTTGTGAGATTTCGAGGTGTTCGGTGTCAAACTCATTTTTTCCATTATAGGCCATAGTCACCTCACGGAATTCACATTATCCCTCAGGTGATATAGCAGCAATGTCTGAGACCTAATGATAGCATCCAGAAACCTGTTTAAGTGATATTCATTATATTTGTGTTCAGGGAGTCCTGTGTACCTCAAAAACGAATTTCTAACACTTTTGAAGTGTACCTGAGGCACTGAGCTGGGTAAAAGTTCAGCTTAAGGGCCCTCCCCATGGAGGTCAAAAATTGTATTACATCAAAATCATTTAAAAACTATATAGGTGTCATTGCAGTGTCCTGAATGCTATATAACTGCATTTGCACTGTTCTGTGCACCTCCAAAATGAATTTCTAACACTTTTGAAGTCTCCATGAAGTGAAAAATGACCAAGTCCAAAAAGATCATTGGTGCATCAAAGTGGTCAAAAACGGTCAAAAATGGATAAAAATGAAAAATACCAACTGCTAAAGTGCTCAATAGCGTGCTAAACACATAATGAATGACACAGAATAAATAGATTTAGAAATTACTTGGAAAATGCTATTTTAAATTTCAGGGGGACGAGGTCACGGAAGTCATGGAACTCCGAGCGGGGTAAAAGTTCAACCTTTCCTCCCTTGTGGAGGTCAACATTTTAAATTCATCAAAATCATTTAAAAACTATATAGGTGTAATTGGCTTGTCCTGAATGCTATATAGGTGCATGTGCACTGTTTTGTGTACCTCCAAAATGACTTTCTAACACTTTTGAAGTCTCCATGAAGCAGAAAATGACTAAAGTCCAAAGACATCATTGGTGCATCAAAGTTTCAAAAACGGTCAAAAATGGATAAAAATGAAAAAAAACACAAGTGCTACAGTGGCTTAATGCATGCTAAACACATAATGAATGACACAGAATGAATAGATTTACAAATTACTTGGAAAATGCTATTTTAAATTTCAGGGGGACGAGGTCACAGAAGTCATGGAACTCCGAGCGGGGTAAAAGTTCAACCTTTCCCCCCTTATAGAGGTCATAATTTTAATACATCAAAATCATTTAAAAACTATATAGGTGTAATTGCAGTGTCTTGAATACATCCCACATGAATTTTAAACACATTAGGAGTATCTCTGATCAAATTAATCATTAAAATCCCAAAGCTCCACCAGTGGTTCAAAGTGGTCCAAAACGCTCAAAAATGGTGGGAAATGAAAACAATTCATCATTTCTGAGGCTTTATAATATTCCTAAGATAATGTATATCTTCAATTAGTTTTAAATCCCTTTATTAAAAAGTTTCTCTTTTGTGCTCCACTGGTGCAACGCCTCAAGTCTGAGAAGCTGCACCAGTGGAGCAAAAGCTACACTGGTGCAGCCGAAGCTGCACGGGTGTAACAGGAGTCAAGCTAATTTTCAGTATCAACCCTCATGACTGTTTTCAGGTCCCTGTAGCCACCAGGACCCATTATATATCTCAGGTGATATAGCAAGAGTGGCTAGGCCTCATTTCTAGCCTCCAGGTACATGTCGGACTCCTATTTGTGACATTTTGAGGTGTTTGGTGTCAAACTCATTTCTTCCATTATAGGCCATAGTCACCTCACGGAACCCACATTATCCCTCAGGTGATATAGCAACAATGTCTGAGACCTGATGATAGCATCCAGCCACCTGTTTTAGTGATATTCGTTATATTTGTGTTCAGGGAGTCCTGTGTACCTCCAAAATGAATTTCTATCACTTTTGAAGTGTACCTGAGGCACTGAGCTGGGTAAAAGTTCAGCTTAAGGGCCCTCCCCATGGAGGTCAAAAACTGTATTACATCAAAATCATTTAAAAACTATATAGGTGTAATTGCAGTGTCCTGAATGCTATGTAACTGCATTTGCACTGTTCCGTGTACCTCCAAAATGAATTTCTAACACTTTTGAGTCTCCATACAGTGAAAAATGACTAAGTCCAAAAACATCATTTGTGCATCAAAGTGTTCAAAAAAGGTCAAAATTGGGTTAAAATTAAAAAAACATAGTGCTACAGTGGCCCAGTGGCATGCTAAACATATAATGAATGATACAGAATGAATAGTTTTACAAAAACATTGGAAAATTGTTATTTTAAATTTCAGGGGGACAAGGTCACGGAGGTCATGGAACTCCGAGCTGGGTAAAAGTTCAGCTTGAGGGCCCTCCCCATGGAGGTCAAAAATTGTACTACATAAAAATCATTTAAAAACTATATAGGTGTCATTGCAGTGTCCTGAATGCTATATAACTGCATTTGCACTGTTCTGAACACCTCCAAAATGAATTTCTAAGACTTTTGAAGTCTCCATGAAGTGAAAAATGACCAAGTCCAAAAAGATCATTGGTGCATCAAAGTGTTAAAAAACGGTACAAAATGGATAAAAATGAAAAATACCAACTGCTACAGTGGCTCAATAGCGTGCTAAACACATAATGAATGACACAGTGAGGTAATATGAATTTTTATGGTCAATTGTGTCCCCTATCGTAGACCCCAACGGCTCCATGTACACGCTTCAAGTACATGTATGTTCCCTCCACAACCAGCTATGAAGACGCAAATACATTCGCGTCCAACGTTAACATGTCCTCTTTCAGATCCACCATGAATGGGTCGAATATTCAGTTCCTAAGTATGCCTTGCCACCGTCTTTACATGGTGCACTTTCCACGTTTTCCTGGCTCTGGTGAGCTAGGCCCTGTTTTCTGCCATTCAAGCCTTTTTCTGCCTTCTGCCTCTGGAAGCTGCAGCTTGGACCTGCATCTGCATCCCTGAACTTTGACTTACTCCCTGTGCGGCGAGCGGTGCCCGGCTCGGACTGCTTGCCTGCCAAAACTGTATCCAGCCTTCAAGTTATCTGCTCCGCTCCTCGAAAATACATTCCTGTCTAGTAGTTTAGGTAAACATTCCCCCAGCTGCAGAGCAAAGGGCCCGGCCTTTCTGTCTGCATGCAAGTAATTCATAGCTCCCGTTACCATGGTAGGCCCATGGCCCCCTCGCTTTAGACACGTAGACGCATATGCACGCACTAGCAGTCAGTATAGAATAGCCTCTGCCCGAGAGACCTTTCCTTCTAGATAATACAGTTCCTCAAACACAAGATACCAGATATGATTTGGGATTAGGTTGTTCTGACACGCCAGACTTCTGTCTCCACATGTAAAGCTAAATGTCAAGTCCCCTTCACCCTCCAGTTACACGTCAATCACACGTCATGCTGCTGCGCGCGCATCTCTGCTGACACTGCAGGATTCTTCTAGGGATCCACCCACTTGTGACACCTCTATGTGACGTTTCTAGCACACACCTCCGTGTACGCCCTAGTGCACGCCTTTTGATTACGTATTGTTATGCACATATGTTCTTATCTCGTTTCTCTCAGCTGTTACGCCTTCTGGATCCATCACCACTGTAATGCATTGACTATATATACTGTGTACTGTTAATAAAGCATTGTACATGTCCATGTATATCCCTTCCTGAACCCTCGTGGTGATGGAACATGATACCTGGTTCGAACCAATTCCTTTTTAAGGAATAAAACCCTTATAAACTCAGATGCCACGGACTCTGCCTCTCATTTTTTGATTGAGTTATTCTTATTGAACTTTACCGCATAAATTAAGTCCAGGTAATTTTATTTACCACATAATTGGTGCCCGAATAGGGACCCCTCCCCCACCTTACGCGCCGGCGGTGCGTTGCAGGCCAAGTCCCCTGCCACAGCCGTGACGGACAACTACGCGTACCCGCAGGATTTCCTGTATCTCCCTCAGGCCAACGGAGGTGACTGAGACTGCGATCGACACCCAGACGAGGCGGTAAGGAGTGCGGAGGATCCCGACCAGAGCCCAGCCGAGAGTGCAAGGTCCGAGGTTTCTAGAGGCCCACCAGTTCCGAAGTTCCGAAGTACCTACGTCACGCGTCGAGCCGAGTCCAGTCCAGGGTCCAGTCCAGTGTCGAGTTTCCGAGGCCTTCCGATTCCGTGCTTCCCGGTGAGTACCGTTGCTGGGGACGCATCTAGATGGGTGCATTAATTTGTGTCCGGTCAAGACGGGTTTGGGTACGCAGACCCGGTCTGCACTGTTTTAGCAGTGTATCTGTACTGTTTAGCAGTGCATCCAGTAATTATCCAGTATTCTAGTATAATCTTTCAAGGTTTCCAGTATTTTGTTGTACTATGTACTAGATAGTATCTGTCCGAAATGTCTCAATGTGTTTTAAATGTCGTGGTATGAGTGATTGTCTGATCTTCATTACTGTGTTTATTGTATATTGTGTGTTCAAGTTCGAGTAAGTATCGAGTTATCAAGTACTGAGTTTCGAAAATGCCGCTGTTTAGCAAGCTACGACAGATAGGAACTAGAAAAGGGATTCTAGAAGAGGCAGTGCCTGTTCCACCTAGGGACACTCCAGGGCACTTTATGTATCACAAACACGGCTTAGATGCTGTATTATATCTCGACTTATGGGTGGACTACACCAAAGATTTAGCAGAGAATCAGAGATGGCCCGCTACAGGGACATGGGATGCCGAGTGCATCATGAGAGTAGAAGAAGCGTTATGGAAAAAGAAAGCCCGACAGTCACAGAAAGATGCCATTGAACTATGGCGTAAAGAATCACACAGACGCACAGAGAAAGCACTCAGAAAAGCAGAGAAGAGTAGAGAGGATTCCGAAAAAGCTAGAGAAAATGAACTACTAGAGGAAGGAGAACGAGTCAAACTGGAACAACACGACAGACAAAGAAGTGCACTTATGACAGGATTGTATCCGGTCCTGGCCGAGGGCCTGCCAAAGGCGACCCCGGAAGCACCGAAAGATCTTCCCCCTCCATTGGTTCCGACTAAATTACATCACAAGACCGCAGCAGAGATTTTCCTTTCTTCTTATTTAGACGATGTAGCACCCGCATACACCAATGTTCCACCTGCACCTATACCACCCACTAATAGCCTTCCCCAACGACAGACCACTCCTCCACCACTTCCTGCACCCCCCATTAACCCTATTAATCCGCTTAATCCTTTCGGGCCTGACATGGCCCTACAGACAGATCATGCTCAAGCCTCCGCCTCAGGAGGCGCATCAGGAGGTTACCTTACTCCGCCACCAGTACGCTGATTAACTGCTAGAGAATTAGCATTGCAACGTACTCCGATACCAGCCACAATTGAAAGACTTAAAGAGTTTCTTACAGACTGTAGATATGATCTAGTACCAGGCAAAGATGGTTGCATGATATTAGCCTCAACACGCATAAGACGTGCTGCAAACTTTTTGGTTTTATTTCCAGGAATGCAAGAACACCTAGACAGGATATATCATTTTGTTCAGACTGGGGAGGGCCCGGAATGTATTCACGAGGCCATGGCACATCAGAAAGTAGACACTTAAGGTATACTGTTAAGATTCCTCATAAACTGTTTCATAAGAGACAGAGACCGGCCTGGTGTAAATAAAGAAGAGATGGAGGTACTAACTACATGGGGTCAGAATATTGCAGACGGAAAACATGACAAACAGAAATGTATAGAGGCCATGTCCAGGAAAATTCGTAAAGAAATAACAGTATTTCATGCAAAAGAGAAAGCGGAAAGGGAAACAGAATCAGACACGAATAAATCCTCAGAGGATGAGCCAGAGACAGAGCCAGGAGATAGAGGAACGATAGCATATGTAGGAAAGGGTAGATCCTTTAATAAATCGATACGTCCAGAAAGCAAGAGACTTTTTCACTCCGCTATGTCAAACCCGAAGACTCCTGAACATCTATTTCAGGCTACCAATAAAATACTGCAAGAACGAATGGGGTATCATGTACTCAATTCCATGGATGAACAAGAATTAGCCAGGTCAGCAGTACAATGGGCTGACAATTCTGATAAATATAGTGATGACGCATTAGCGCAAACGTTTTTGAATCTTTCCCCAGACGAACAGCGACTAGCTGGTATGTATATGATACAACACCTCCTTATATTGTATACGAGCCAACATTCTGATCCAGGTCCCTTACCGGATGTATTAATAGAGTTACTCATGAATACATGGAGAGGCCTGGGTACCGATTTAATTAAACTTATTCTATAACATCGACACAGATATAGTGCTTTTCTGAATCCACAGTTTGTTTCAGCTCCACCCCCAGAAAGAAAAATGTTTTACATAGACAGACAAAATCCCTTGCGAGAAGTGCATCCAGTCAGGAATGCTGATAATACCTTTAGATGTGTGTTCGTGTACACGCCCATAACTAAAATGGAACTATTGGAAATGAAGAAACTAGTGCCCAGTCACAATAAAGACCCTGCAGGTTTCCACCCTGAAATAAAAGACATGTTACTCATGGGTGATTATACCTATCCCGACATCATGAAAATATTGAAAGTATTATTGCCTGCCGGTATTTACGAGAAACTCAAAGAGAAAGAATGGGAGGTGGGAGAGCAAAAGATTGATTGGGCTGCATTAGAGAACGAAGAAACTACTCGAACCCCAGGCCTAGGGCTTGGGGACAAAACTAAAGCATTACCAGGACTGTTAGTACAAGTACTGCCACGTTCATTAGCAACTAAAAAGGAGGACTGGGATGCAATCTCAGCCTGCAAACAGAAACCCGATGAAGACACTAGTGATTTTTATTCCCGATTTGAGAAATGTTTTATTATTAATAGTGGTCTGAAAGCAAGTAGCGAGTCATATCCACATCTTTTTGTATCTAAGTTAGTCGAGAATTCCCTGCCCCAAGTTAAGAATCGTGTACTGAAAGTCGAGAGCACATGGCAAGCAAATACGCCTTCACAAATGTTACAAATGTTACAGTACCACCAGAACAGAATTATGGAAGAACATGATCACGAACAAAGACGTATGAAAGACACAAAAATGAAAATGCTAGTAGCTCAGTCAGTTCCAGCTGACGGTCAGAAAAAGGGCATGACACAGTCCAATAATTCAGCAGCTCCTGTTAAAGGGACATGCAACTATTGTAAACAACCAGGTCACTATATAAACGATTGTGCAGTTTTGAAACACAATATAGCTACAGGTAAAACTAAAGAGAGACCGCGTCAACCTAGACCAGATCAGGTCCAACAACAAGTACCACAGAATGCACAGCCTATGCAGGCTTCGCAACAGACAGTACAGACTGTAGCGGTACCACAGCCACAGCCCATTGCCGCAACACAACATGCGACCCAGCAGATGTACCAGTATGCCCAAACTGATTATCCCGATTATCAGCGATACACATGAAACAGCCTAGAGAGGGAAGTTGGCTTGCCCCTCATTGAGATTCCTGTAGATCAAGAGGGTCCTTATGTACATAGTCAAGTATTAGGTAAAGATAGAAAGTTTTTGATTGACACATGGGCAAGCAGAACAACGATAAGTCACGACGAGGTTCCAGGGGCACCCCTCTCAGGCTCCCAGAATGTTTCCCTTGGATTTTCAGGCAAGCCTATTGTAAATGAAGTATCGAAACCAGTACCTCTTTTAGTTGGTCCATTGTCTCGCACTACAGATTTGTTATTAACAAAATCATGTCCAGAAAACTTATTGGGTATCAAGACATTGAAAGCTCTAGGAGCTGTCATTTGCTGTTCTCCGGAAGGAGTTAGACTATTTCTGCGTGACTTTAAGGGTCACTATGTATTGAGAGATATTGATCCCAGATTACAGAATGTTCCTGCACATTTATGGGCGCAAGGCCCCACTGATGTAGGTTGTATGCACATTACACCATATCGAGTTACACTCAAGCCAGGAGTTGTATTACCACGAATCCGACAATACAAGTTACCCCCAGATGCTGTAGTGGCTTTACTGAAAATCTCGAGCTCATTGCACAAGGAGTAGTTGTAGAAACCGACTCCAATGTTTGTAATTCCCCTATCATTCCAATTCTTAAACGCACTGATCCAAATGCACCCCCAGTTTATCGATTAGTTATCGATTTACGCGAATTGAATAAATGCATTGTACCACAGTATCCTGTGGTCCCAGATATCTCCTCATTATTGACAGCCATTGATTCCGAAGCAACGGTCTTTACTGTAATTGATCTGAAGAACGCCTTCTTTAGTGTCCCCATTGATCCGGATAGCCTATATCTGTTCGGATTCTGTTTAATTGGTCGAAGCTTCAAATTTGCGCGCGCACCTCAAGGATTCACAGAAAGCCCCAGCATCTATAGCCAAGCACTGAAAAGACAACTCGACAGTATTCACATGCCTGACAACACTGCCCTACTTCAGTATGTCGATGATCTATTGATCACCGCTCGAAGTGAACCCGAATGTGAACAAGCATCACTGACAGTTTTGCATTTCCTGGCTGACAAGGGACACAAGGTGTCCCCTTCGAAGCTCCAATTCTGTGTCCAGCAAGTGGTTTACTTTGGGCACTTGCTGTCCAAAGGGGGGAGACAGCTAACACCTGACCGCATCCAGTTAATTGTAAACATGTCACCACCCAAGACACAAAAGGAGGTACGGGCTTTTATAGGCCTCACTTCTTACTGTAGACAATGGATCCCTCAGTATGCATTTCTAGCCAAGCCACTCATACAGTTGACAACACAGGAGGCAGCGTCTTCGACTGCCCTCCCTTGGACTCAGGAACATACACAAGCTTTTGACGACCTAAAGAAAGCCTTATGTCAAGCACCAGTTTGAGCAACACCATGTTACAGCAAGCCTTTTACACTTTTTGTCACAGAACGTGAAGGTACTGCATTGTCAGTACTCACTCAGGATCAAGCAGGTTCACACAAACCGTGTGCCTATTTTTCCAGTACATTAGATGCAGTAGTCCAAGCTCTGCCTGCGTGCTTGAAATCAGTTGCAGCAACAGCTCTAGCAATCAGACAAAGTGATTCCATAGTGTTAGGACATCAATTGACAGTACAAGTTCCACACTCCGTGGAAGTTCTTTTAAATCAAACACAGACTCAACACTTGACTATAGCACGACTGACAGGTTATGAATTGACATTGTTTCAGCCACACATAGAAATTAGACGTTGTAATACATTAAATCCAGCTACACTTCTGCCATTAAGTGAAACAGACCCATTGGCACATGATTGTATTGAAGTCATCACCATCACAACGAAACCCAGACAAGACTTGACAGACACCGCATTACCAGATCCAGACCTGACACTTTATGTGGATGGTTCATGTATGAGAACAAGTACAGGAGAGTTAGTGGCTGCGTTGCAGTAACAACAGAAACTGAAGTCATAGAAACACATCGTATTGACACCCTGTCAGCTCAAGCAGCAGAGCTCATCGCTCTGACACAAGCCTGTATTCTAGCCAAGAATAAGAAAGTTAACATATATACAGATTCACGTTATGCCTTTGGAGTTGTACATGACTTCGGAGTTCTCTGGCAAGAGAGAGGTTTTTTGACTCTTCACGGTGCCAAAATCCAGCACGGACCCCTCATTCAAGCTCTGTTAGAAGCAATACATTTGCCTACAGCCATATCTATCATGAAGTGCAAGGCACATAGGAAAGTCACAGATACTATTTCCCAGGGTAACGACCTGGCAGACCGAACAGCCAAGCATACAGCTCAGACTCAGATTCAAACAACTGACTTGACAAAGACAATAGTCGTGACACCGACACATTGCATGACAGTTAAGGATCCCACCCTAGATGTAATTGACATCCAGACACATGCTACACCAGACGAAATCAAGAAATGGACTGAACTAGGAGGGATCCAGACAGAACAGGGATGGATGACGAAGGGAAAATCTACATGGTTTCTCCCCGACTCTATGGTTCAAGTTATCATTAACACAGTACATAGTCCAGCACATTTAGGAGAAAAAGCCATGTTAGACAGCATTCAAAACCTTTGGTGCAATAAACATTTACGAGCAGCAGCCAAACAGAAAGTGCGTACTTGCATGATTTGTTGCCAGTTCAATCCAGGTAAAAGCATTTCCGTAGAGCAAGATGGATTTCATCCTCCCGATCACCCTTTTGAAGTCCTCCAGATGGATTATATCCAGATGGAACGCTGTCGAGGATTCAAGTATGTCCTCGTAGTTGTATGTGCTCTTTCCCGATGGACAGAAGCATATCCAGTCCCAGATTACACTGCTCCGACCACTGCCAAGCAGCTGGTTCGTGAATTCTTCCCCAGGTACGGTTTGCCCCGTGTCGTGTATTCAGATAATGGACAACCATTCTCGTCCGAGTTAATGAAGCAGGTATCACTCCTGCTAGGCTATCAGTGGAAATTCCACTGTGTCCGACATCCCGAGGCAGCAGGTCTCGTGGAACGGTATATTCAGACTCTGAAAATTCATCTTGCCAAGATCTGTAGAGAGAAGGGCGTCGACTGGATAGTAGCTTTGCCAGTTGCACTCTTCTATATGAGGATGGTAGCGCATTCCAGAACAGGGCTATCCCCGTATGAGGTGGTCTTTGGCAGGCCACCAAATATGTGGGGGACGCCTCTGCTGAGAAAAATTACCGATGTTGATTGTAATATGCTGACAGATTACCTTGCTTCCTTGATGTCTGCACTACAATCATGTCGGTCACAGGTTGCTGCAGCTTTTCCCGACAACACCGAGGTGAAGCCACATGAGGTCGTTCCGGGGGACCTGGTATTCGTGAGGAACTTTGACAGAAGAAGTCCGCTGGAGCCCCGTTGGCAGGCGCCGAAGCTAGTACTTTTGACTACAAGGACTGCAATCAAAGCGGAGGGCCGCAAGGGCTGGCTTCACTCGAGTCATGTTAAAAAATACCATGGACTGCCGCCATATTTAGACTCCCAGCCCTGCCCTCCTCCACAGACTGACTCAAAACTCCCCCTGGTAGAGAAAACATCTTTACAGGAGTATAAATCAAAGTTGAGGTCTAGCAAGTCAGACAGTTTAATTGTTTAAGTCCTCCCCTAGGTGAATCGGTTAGACAAGTTTCTGACATGTATCCCCTAGACCCCAATAGAGAGAGAGATAGACAGAAACAGCTCAAGAAACATGAATATTGTAAATCTCTGCGTAGTCACTGTATAGTGACATTACTGATTATGTTTTTTCTGAGTCTTATGATCATTGCTGCAAGTATACTGCTACACTTGTATTATCCTATTTTCAAACGTATACATTCTTACTCAAATGCCACTGTCGAGCACACTTTTAGTGAATTACCCCCGCATGAGTTGTCTTACAGACTTGCGCTGCGCAACAATACATTCCTTAGTATGTTACATCATTCCCATCAGACCAGCAATGCTACTAATTGTTGGATATGTGGCCGACTCCCTCCCTATCAGAAATACAAGGGAGTTCTGCCCCTCTTTCCGTACCCGTTCACGCACAATGGTTCCTGTGGTGCGTGGTTTAGTTTGATTAATTCCTTAGATTCTGATTCTGTAGTTTACCAGGGCAACTGGGTATGGGGAAATCTGAACACTGTTCTGCATAAAGTATGTTTCCCTGACAAGGAGGGTCTTCCCCAAAGGACAGGGACTGATCTAGAAAATGAAGTATATGGATTAGGTAACTTTACACTTAACCTTATGATTCTGAATGTCCAGTCTGAAGTCGATCCAGTCTTACCCGCTATGTCAGTATTACCAGTCAAAGGTGAATTATGTGTCAGAAAGAATGGTTCAGTACACCTAGGTCATAGTACATGTACTACTGTTATCGAATTCAGTGATAAAGGCAAATCTACATTCAAGGCTTCCCGTCATTCCTATTTCGTTTGTGGACGTACAGCATATATACGTTTACCTCTAGATTGGGATGGTACTTGTTACATTGCATTCCTTCTGCCACCTGTTTTCCTAGCCCCTCCTGATTATCATAGGGATTCCCATCTAGTACACAACAGATCCAAGAGAGATCTCCCGATTGTCGACTATACTGAAACGGCATGGGAGCAATACACAGACTTCAATAAAGGTTTCTTTCCCTACTTAGGTACTGTTTTTAATAGTAAATTGATACGTAAATTAACCAGAACCCTTGAAGCAGTAGTGAATGAAACTACTTCCGCCCTAGGCAACTTAACAGAGGAACAGTCTGCTATGAGGATTGTTGTCCTTCAGAATCGTCTTGTTCTTGACGTCATACTGGCCGATAGGGGCGGAGCTTGTAGAGTCATCGGATCGAGTTGCTGTGTTTTCATTCTAGAAAACGCGCCTTCTGTATATAGAGCCATAACCCGTCTCCACAAGATTGCAAGTCAGATACACCAGAATCCAGGCACCTGGACTTGGTCCGGTTGGTTCTGGAGCACGTTATCAGCCTGGGGATGGAAAATCCTATCCTTCCTTGGAATAGCCCTTGTTATAGTATTCAGTTGTTGCCTATGTCTGCAATGTGGGCCAGCGATTTGCGGCTTGTGCGCCACATCATGTATTCCTCATTCAAGTCCACATTCAAAATAACGTCGGAAGAAAGAAGAGCAAATGATGTTACATGAACAAATTGATAGATTAATGAGGATTGATATATCATGAAGGGTCCGTAGGGGACAAGGAGGGAATGAGGTAATATGAATTTTTATGGTCAATTGTGTCCCCTATCGTAGACCCCAACGGCTCCATGTACACGCTTCAAGTACATGTATGTTCCCTCCACAACCAGCTATGAAGACGCAAATACATTTGCGTCCAACGTTAACATGTCCTCTTTCAGATCCACCATGAATGGGTCGAATATTCAGTTCCTAAGTATGCCTTGCCACCGTCTTTACATGGTGCACTTTCCACGTTTTCCTGGCTCTGGTGAGCTAGGCCCTGTTTTCTGCCATTCAAGCCTTTTTCTGCCTTCTGCCTCTGGAAGCTGCAGCTTGGACCTGCATCTGCATCCCTGAACTTTGACTTACTCCCTGTGTGGCGAGCAGTGCCCGGCTCGGCCTGCTTGCCTGCCAAAACTGTATCCAGCCTTCAAGTTATCTGCTCCGCTCCTCGAAAATACATTCCTGTCTAGTAGTTTAGGTAAACATTCCCCCAGCTGCAGAGCAAAGGGCCCGGCCTTTCTGTCTCCATGCAAGTAATTCATAGCTCCCGTTACCATGGTAGGCCCATGGCCCCCTCGCTTTAGACACGTAGACGCATATGCACGCACTAGCAGTCAGTATAGAATAGCCTCTGCCCGAGAGACCTTTCCTTCTAGATAATACAGTTCCTCAAATACAAGATACCAGATATGATTTGGGATTAGGTTGTTCTGACACGCCAGACTTCTGTCTCCACATGTAAAGCTAAATGTCAAGTCCCCTTCACCCTCCAGTTACACGTCAATCACACGTCATGCTGCTGCGCGCGCATCTCTGCCATATATTTCTGCTGACATTGCAGGATTCTTCTAGGGATCCACCCACTTGTGACACCTCTATGTGACGTTTCTAGCACACACCTCCGTGTACGCCCTAGTGCACGCCTTTTGATTACGTATTGTTATGCACATATGTTCTTATCTCGTTTCTCTCAGCTGTTACGCCTTCTGGATTCATCACCACTGTAATGCATTGACTATATATACTGTGTACTGTTAATAAAGCATTGTACATGTCCATGTCTATCCCTTCCTGAACCCTCGTGGTGATGGAACATGATACCTGGTTCGAACCAATTCCTTTTTAAGGAATAAAACCCTTATAAACTCAGATGCCACGGACTCTGCCTCTCACTTTTTGATTGAGTTATTCTTATTGAACTTTACCGCATAAATTAAGTCCAGGTAATTTTATTTACCACAACAGAATGAATAGATTTAGAAATTAGTGGAAAATGCTATTTTAAATTTCAGGGGGACGAGGTCACGGAAGTCATGGAACTCCGAGCGGGGTAAAAATTCAACCTTTCCTCCCTTGTGGAGGTCAACATTTTAAATTCATCAAAATCATTTAAAAACTATATAGGTGTATTTGGCTTGTCCTGAATGCTATATAGGTGCATGTGCACTGTTCTGTGTACCTCCAAAATGACTTTCTAACACTTTTGAAGTCTCCATGAAGCAGAAAATGACTAAAGTCCAAAGACATCATTGGTGCATCAAAGTTTCAAAAACGGTCAAAAATGGATAAAAATGAAAAAAAACACAAGTGCTACAGTGGCTTAATGCATGCTAAACACATAATGAATGACACAGAATGAATAGATTTACAAATTACTTGGAAAATGCTATTTTAAATTTCAGGGGGACGAGGTCACAGAAGTCATGGAACTCCGAGCGGGGTAAAAGTTCAACCTTTCCCCCCTTATAGAGGTCATAATTTTAATACATCAAAATCATTTAAAAACTATATAGGTGTAATTGCAGTGTCTTGAATACATCCCACATGAATTTTAAACACATTAGGAGTATCTCTGATCAAATTAATCATTAAAATCCCAAAGCTCCACCAGTGGTTCAAAGTGGTCCAAAACGCTCAAAAATGGTGGAAAATGAAAACAATTCATAATTTCTGAGGCTTTATAATATTCCTAAGATAATGTATATCTTCAATTAGTTTTAAATCCCTTTATTAAAAAGTGTCTCTTTTGTGCTCCACTGGTGCAACGCCTCAAGTCTGAGAAGCTGCACCAGTGGAGCAAAAGCTACACTGGTGCAGCCGAAGCTGCACTGGTGTAACAGGAGTCAAGCTAATTTTCAGTATCAACCCTCATGACTGTTTTCAGATCCCTGTAGCCACCAGGACCCATTATATATCTCAGGTGATATAGCAAGAGTGGCTAGGCCTCATTTCTAGCCTCCAGGTACATGTCGGACTCCTATTTGTGACATTTCGAGGTGTTTGGTGTCAAACTCATTTCTTCCATTATAGGCCATAGTCACCTCACGGAACCCACATTATCCCTCAGGTGATATAGCCACAATGTCTGAGACCTAATGATAGCATTAGGCCACCTGTTTTAGTGATATTCGTTATATTTGTGTTCAGGGAGTGCTGTGTACCTCCAAAACAAATTTCTAACACTTTTGAAGTGTACCTGAGGCACTGAGCTGGGTAAAAGTTCAGCTCACGGGCACTCCCCATGGAGGTCAAAAACTGTATTACATCAAAATCATTTAAAAACTATATAGGTGTAATTGCAGTGTCCTGAATGCTATGTAACTGCATTTGCACTGTTCCGTGTACCTCCAAAATGAATTTCTAACACTTTTGAGTCTCCATACAGTGAAAAATGACTAAGTCCAAAAACATCATTTGTGCATCAAAGTGTTCAAAAAAGGTCAAAATTGGGTTAAAATTAAAAAAAACATAGTGCTACAGTGGCCCAATGGCATGCTAAACATATAATGAATGATACAGAATGAATAGTTTTACAAAAACATTGGAAAATTGCTATTTTAAATTTCAGGGGGACAAGGTCACGGAGGTCATGGAACTCCGAGCTGGGTAAAAGTTCAGCTTGAGGGCCCTCCCCATGGAGGTCAAAAATTGTATTACATCAAAATCATTTTAAAACTATATAGGTGTCATTGCAGTGTCCTGAATGCTATATAACTGCATTTGCACTGTTCTGTGCACCTCCAAAATGAATTTCTAACACTTTTGAAGTCTCCATGAAGTGAAAAATGACCAAGTCCAAAAAGATCATTGGTGCATCAAAGTGTTCAAAAACGGTCAAAAATGGATAAAAATGAAAAATACCAACTGCTACAGTGGCTCAATAGCGTGCTAAACACATAATGAATGACACAGAATGAATAGATTTAGAAATTACTTGGAAAATGCTATTTTAAATTTCAGGGGGACGAGGTCACGGAAGTCATGGATCTCCGAGCGTGGTAAAAGTTCAACCTTTCCTCCCTTGTGGAGGTCAACATTTTAAATTCATCAAAATCATTTAAAAACTATATAGGTGTAATTGGCTTGTCCTGAATGCTATATAGGTGCATGTGCACTGTTCTGTGTACCATCAAAATGACTTTCTAACACTTTTGAAGTCTCCATGAAGCAGAAAATGACTAAAGTCCAAAGACATCATTGGTGCATCAAAGTTTCAAAAACGGTCAAAAATGGATAAAAATGAAAAAAAACACAAGTGCTACAGTGGCTTAATGCATGCTAAACACATAATGAATGACACAGAATGAATAGATTTACAAATTACTTGGAAAATGCTATTTTAAATTTCAGGGGGACGAGGTCACAGAAGTCATGGAACTCCGAGCGGGGTAAAAGTTCAACCTTTCCCCCCTTATAGAGGTCATAATTTTAATACATCAAAATCATTTAAAAACTATACAGGTGTAATTGCAGTGTCATGAATACATCCCACATGAATTTTAAACACATTAGGAGTATCTCTGATCAAATTAATCATTAAAATCCCAAAGCTCCACCAGTGGTTCAAAGTGGTCTAAAACGCTCAAAAATGGTGGAAAATTAAAACAATTCATCATTTCTGAGGCTTTATAATATTCCTAAGATAATGTATATCTTCAATTAGTTTTAAATCCCTTTATTAAAAAGTGTCTCTTTTGTGCTCCACTGGTGCAACGCCTCAAGTCTGAGAAGCTGCACCAGTGGAGCAAAAGCTACACTGGTGCAGCCGAAGCTGCACTGGTGTAACAGGAGTCAAGCTAATTTTCAGTATCAACCCTCATGACTGTTTTCAGGTCCCTGTAGCCACAAGGACCCATTATATATCTCAGGTGATATAGCAAGAGTGGCTAGGCCTCATTTCTAGCCTCCAGGTACATGTCGGACTCCTATTTGTGACATTTCGAGGTGTTTGGTGTCAAACTCATTTCTTCCATTATAGGCCATAGTCACCTCACGGAACCCACATTATCCCTCAGGTGATATAGCAACAATGTCTGAGACCTAATGATAGCATCCCGCCACCTGTTTTAGTGATATTCGTTATATTTGTGTTCAGGGAGTCCTGTGTACCTCCAAAACGAATTTCTAACACTTTTGAAGTGTACCTGAGGCACTGAGCTGGGTAAAAGTTCAGCTTAAGGGCCCTCCCCATGGAGGTCAAAAACTGTATTACATCAAAATCATTTAAAAACTATATAGGTGTAATTGCAGTGTCCTGAATGCTATGTAACTGCATTTGCACTGTTCCGTGTACCTCCAAAATGAATTTCTAACACTTTTGAGTCTCAATACAGTGAAAAATGACTAAGTCCAAAAACATCATTTGTGCATCAAAGTGTTCAAAAAAGGTCAAAATTGGGTTAAAATTACTAAAACATAGTGCTACAGTGGCCCAATGGCATGCTAAACATATAATGAATGATACAGAATGAATAGTTTTACAAAAACATTGGAAAATTGTTATTTTAAATTTCAGGGGGACAAGGTCACAGAGGTCATGGAACTCCGAGCTGGGTAAAAGTTCAGCTTGAGGGCCCTCCCCATGCAGGTCAAAAATTGTATCACATCAAAATCATTTAAAAACTATATAGGTGTCATTGCAGTGTCCTGAATGCTATATAACTGCATTTGCACTGTTCTGTGCACCTCCAAAATGAATTTCTAACACTTTTGAAGTCTCCATGAAGTGAAAAATGACCAAGTCCAAAAAGATCATTGGTGCATCAAAGTGTTCAAAAACGGTCAAAAATGGATAAAAATGAAAAATACCAACTGCTACAGTGGCTCAATAGCGTGCTAAACACATAATGAATGACACAGAATGAATAGATTTAGAAATTACTTGGAAAATGCTATTTTAAATTTCAGGGGGACGAGGTCACGGAAGTCATGGAACTCCGAGCGGGGTAAAAGTTCAACCTTTCCTCCCTTGTGGAGGTCAACATTTTAAATTCATCAAAATCATTTAAAAACTATATAGGTGTAATTGGCTTGTCCTGAATGCTATATAGGTGCATGTGCACTGCTCTGTGTACCTCCAAAATGACTTTCTAACACTTTTGAAGTCTCCATGAAGCAGAATATGACTAAAGTCCAAAACATCATTGGAGCATCAAAGTTTCAAAAACGGTCAAAAATGGATAAAAATGAAAAAAAAACACAAGTGCTACAGTGGCTTAATGCATGCTAAACACATAATGAATGACACAGAATGAATAGATTTACAAATTACTTGGAAAATGCTATTTTAAATTTCAGGGGGACGAGGTCACAGAAGTCATGGAACTCCGAGCGGGGTAAAAGTTCAACCTTTCCCCCCTTATAGAGGTCATAATTTTAATACATCAAAATCATTTAAAAACTATATAGGTGTAATTGCAGTGTCATGAATACATCCCACATGAATTTTAAACACATTAGGAGTATCTCTGATCAAATTAATCATTAAAATTCCAAAGCTCCACCAGTGGTTCAAAGTGGTCCAAAACGCTCAAAAATGGTGGAAAATGAAAACAATTCATCATTTCTGAGGCTTTATAATATTCCTAAGATAATGTATATCTTCAATTAGTTTTAAATCCCTTTATTTAAAAGTTTCTCTTTTAGGCTCCACTGGTGCAACGCCTCAAGTCTGAGAAGCTGCACCAGTGGAGCAAAAGCTACACTGGTGCAGCCGAAGCTGCACTGGTGTAACAGGAGTCAAGCTAATTTTCAGTATCAACCCTCATGACTGTTTTCAGGTCCCTGTAGCCACCAGGACCCATTATATATCTCAGGTGATATAGCAAGAGTGGCTAGGCCTCATTTCTAGCCTCCAGGTACATGTCGGAGTCCTATTTGTGACATTTCGAGGTGTTTGGTGTCAAACTCATTTCTTCCATTATAGGCCATAGTCACCTCACGGAACCCACATTATCCCTCAGGTGATATAGCAACAATGTCTGAGACCTAATGATAGCATCCAGCCACCTGTTTTAGTGATATTCGTTATATTTGTGTTCAGGGAGTCCTGTGTACCTCCAAAACGAATTTCTAACACTTTTGAAGTGTACCTGAGGCACTGAGCTGGGTAAAAGTTCAGCTTAAGGGCCCTCCCCATGGAGGTTAAAAACTGGATTACATCAAAATCATTTAAAAACTATATAGGTGTAATTGCAGTGTCCTGAATGCTGTGTAACTGCATTTGCACTGTGCCGTGTACCTCCAAAATTAATTTCTAACACTTTTGAGTCTCCATACAGTGAAAAATGACTAAGTCCAAAAACATCATTTGTGCATCAAAGTGTTCAAAAAAGGTCAAAATTGGGTTAAAATTTAAAAAACATAGTGCTACAGTGGCCCTATGGCTTGCTAAACATATAATGAATGATACAGAATTAATAGTTTTACAAAAACATTGGAAAATTGTTATTTTAAATTTCAGGGGGACAAGGTCACGGAGGTCATGGAACTCCGAGCTGGGTAAAAGTTCAGCTTGAGTGCCCTCCCCATGGAGGTCAAAAATTGTATTACATCAAAATCATTTAAAAACTATATAGGTGTCATTGCAGTGTCCTGAACGCTATATAACTGCATTTGCACTGTTCTGTGCACCTCCAAAATGAATTTCTAACACTTTTGATGTTTCCATGAAGTGAAAAATGACCAAGTCCAAAAAGATCATTGGTGCATCAAAGTGTTCAAAAACGGTCAAAAATGGATAAAAATGAAAAATACCAACTGCTACAGTGGCTCAATAGCGTGCTAAACACATAATGAATGACACAGAATGAATAGATTTAGAAATTACTTGGAAAATGCTATTTTAAATTTCAGGGGGACGAGGTCACGGAAGTCATGGAACTCCGAGCGGGGTAAAAGTTCAACCTTTCCTCCCTTGTGGAGGTCAACATTTTAAATTCATCAAAATCATTTAAAAACTATATAGGTGTAATTGGCTTGTCCTGAATGCTATATAGGTGCATGTGCACTGTTCTGTGTACCTCCAAAATGACTTTCTAACACTTTTGAAGTCTCCATGAAGCAGAAAATGACTAAAGTCCAAAGACATCATTGGTGCATCAAAGTTTCAAAAACGGTCAAAAATGGATAAAAATGAAAACAAACACAAGTGCTACAGTGGCTTAATGCATGCTAAACACATAATGAATGACACAGAATGAATAGATTTACAAATTACTTGGAAAATGCTATTTTAAATTTCAGGGGGACGAGGTCACAGAAGTCATGGAACTCCGAGCGGGGTAAAAGTTCAACCTTTCCCCCCTTATAGAGGTCATAATTTTAATACATCAAAATCATTTAAAAACTATATAGGTGTAATTGCAGTGTCATGAATACATCCCACATGAATTTTAAACACATTAGGAGTATCTCTGATCAAATTAATCATTAAAATCCCAAAGCTCCACCAGTGGTTCAAAGTGGTCCAAAACGCTCAAAAATGGTGGAAAATGAAAAGAATTCATCATTTCTGAGGCTTTATAATATTCCTAAGATAATGTATATCTTCAATTATTTTTAAATCCCTTTATTTAAAAGTTTCTCTTTTGGGCTCCACTGGTGCAACGCCTCAAGTCTGAGAAGCTGCACCAGTGGAGCAAAAGCTACACTGGTGCAGCCGAAGCTGCACTGGTGTAACAGGAGTCAAGCTAATTTTCAGTATCAACCCTCATGACTGTTTTCAGGTCCCTGTAGCCACCAGGACCCATTATATATCTCAGGTGATATAGCAAGAGTGGCTAGGCCTCATTTCTAGCCTCCAGGTACATGTCGGACTCCTATTTGTGACATTTCGAGGTGTTTGGTGTCAAACTCATTTCTTCCATTATAGGCCATAGTCACCTCACGGAACCCACATTATCCCTCAGGTGATATAGCAACAATGTCTGAGACCTAATGATAGCATCCAGCCACCTGTTTTAGTGATATTCGTTATATTTGTGTTCAGGGAGTCCTGTGTACCTCCAAAACGAATTTCTAACACTTTTGAAGTGTACCTGAGGCACTGAGCTGGGTAAAAGTTCAGCTTAAGGGCCCTCCCCATGGAGGTCAAAAACTGTATTACATCAAAATCATTTAAAAACTATATAGGTGTAATTGCAGTGTCCTGAATGCTATGTAACTGCATTTGCACTGTTCCGTGTACCTCCAAAATGAATTTCTAACACTTTTGAGTCTCCATACAGTGAAAAATGACCAACGGCCAGATTCATGAAAGACCCGTTTTGCGAGTCTGAAATAGCGATTCATAAGGAATCGCTATTACAGACTCGCAAAACGGGATTCATGTAGGAATCGCAAAATTAAATGTGATTCCTACAGATTCCTTATTTGCGATTAGCAAATTGCTAATCGCAAATAAGGAATAACTCCCCATTCATTCCTATGGGCCAAAAGGCCCATAGGAATGAATGAGGAGTATTCCTTATTTGCGATTAGCAATTTGCTAATCGCAAATAAGATAGCGATTTGAAGGGTGCCAGGGGGTCCAAAGGACACCCTGTAGCACCCCTTAAATACACATTTCAACAGGTGTTGCGCACACACATGTCCTAAGGACATGTGTGTGTGTAACATGCAACTTAGAAAAATGCTTTTAAAAGCATTTTTCTAAGTTTTCGCTATTTACCACGAGGTTTGACCTCGCGGTAAATAGCGGCTGAAATTTGCAAATTCGCAATTTTAAAATGTTTCAAGAATAGCATTTAAGGAATCTCTAATAGAGATTCCTTAAATGCTATTCCTCGCAAATTTGCGAGTTTCTAAATAGCGATTTTTGCATTTGGGATGATGAATCCCAAATGCAAAAATTGCACTCGCAAAGGGCCAGATTCTCAGAATCTGGGCCTTTGCGAGCGCAAATATGATTGATGAATCAGGCTGCAAGTCCAAAAACATGATTTGTGCATCAAAGTGTTCAAAAAGGTCAAAATTGGGTTAAAATTAAAAAAAACATAGTGCTACAGTGGCCCAATGGCATGCTAAACATATAATGAATGATACAGAATGAATAGTTTTACAAAAACATTGGAAAATTGTTATTTTACATTTCAGGGGGACAAGGTCACGGAGGTCATGGAACTCCAAGCTGGGTAAAAGTTCAGCTTGAGGGCCCTCCCCATGGAGGTCAAAATTTGTATTACATCAAAATCATTTAAAAACTATATAGGTGTCATTGCAGTGTCCTGGATGCTATATAACTGCATTTGCACTGTTCTGTGCACCTCCAAAATGAATTTCTAACACTTTTGAAGTCTCCATGAAGTGAAAAATGACCAAGTCCAAAAAGATCATTGGTGCATCAAAGTGTTCAAAAACGGTCAAAAATGGATAAAAATGAAAAATACCAACTGCTACAGTGGCTCAATAGCGTGCTAAACACATAATGAATGACACAGAATGAATAGATTTAGAAATTACTTGGAAAATGCTATTTTAAATTTCAGGGGGACGAGGTCACGGAAGTCATGGAACTCCGAGCGTGGTAAAAGTTCAACCTTTCCTCCCTTGTGGAGGTCAACATTTTAAATTCATCAAAATCATTTAAAAACTATATAGGTGTAATTGGCTTGTCCTGAATGCTATATAGGTGCATGTGCACTGTTCTGTGTACCATCAAAATGACTTTCTAACACTTTTGAAGTCTCCATGAAGCAGAAAATGACTAAAGTCCAAAGACATCATTGGTGCATCAAAGTTTCAAAAACGGTCAAAAATGGATAAAAATGAAAAAAAACACAAGTGCTACAGTGGCTTATTGCATGCTAAACACATAATGAATGACACAGAATGAATAGATTTACAAATTACTTGGAAAATGCTATTTTAAATTTCAGGGGGACGAGGTCACAGAAGTCATGGAACTCCGAGCGGGGTAAAAGTTCAACCTTTCCCCCCTTATAGAGATCATAATTTTAATACATCAAAATCATTTAAAAACTATATAGGTGTAATTGCAGTGTCATGAATACATCCCACATGAATTTTAAACACATTAGGAGTATCTCTGATCAAATTAATCATTAAAATCCCAAAGCTCCACCAGTGGTTCAAAGTGGTCCAAAACGCTCAAAAATGGTGGAAAATGAAAACAATTCATCATTTCTGAGGCTTTATAATATTCCTAAGATAATGTATATCTTCAATTAGTTTTAAATCCCTTTATTAAAAAGTTTCTCTTTTGTGCTCCACTGGTGCAACGCCTCAAGTCTGAGAAGCTGCACCAGTGGAGCACAAGCTACACTGGTGCAGCCGAAGCTGCACTGGTGTAACAGGAGTCAAGCTAAGTTTCAGTATCAACCCTCATGACTGTTTTCAGGTCCCTGTAGCCACCAGGACCCATTATATATCTCAGGTGATATAGCAAGAGTGGCTAGGCCTCATTTCTAGCCTCCAGGTACATGTCGGACTCCTATTTGTGACATTTCGAGGTGTTTGGTGTCAAACTCATTTCTTCCATTATAGGCCATAGTCACCTCACGGAACCCACATTATCCCTCAGGTGATATAGCAACAATGTCTGAGACCTAATGATAGCATCCAGCCACCTGTTTTAGTGATATTCGTTATATTTGTGTTCAGGGAGTCCTGTGTACCTCCAAAACGAATTTCTAACACTTTTGAAGTGTACCTGAGGCACTGAGCTGGGTAAAAGTTCAGCTTAAGGGCCCTCCCCATGGAGGTCAAAAACTGGATTACATCAAAATCATTTAAAAACTATATAGGTGTAATTGCAGTGTCCTGAATGCTGTGTAACTGCATTTGCACTGTGCCGTGTACCTCCAAAATGAATTTCTAACACTTTTGAGTCTCCATAAGGGGAAAAATGACTAAGTCCAAAAACATCATTTGTGCATCAAAGTGTTCAAAAAAGGTCAAAATTGGGTTAAAATTTAAAAAACATAGTGCTACAGTGGCCCAATGGCATGCTAAACATATAATGAATGATACAGAATTAATAGTTTTACAAAAACATTGGAAAATTGTTATTTTAAATTTCAGGGGGACAAGGTCACGGAGGTCATGGAACTCCGAGCTGGGTAAAAGTTCAGCTTGAGGGCCCTCCCCATGGAGTTCAAAAATTGTATTACATCAAAATCATTTAAAAACTATATAGGTGTCATTGCAGTGTCCTGAATTCTATATAACTGCATTTGCACTGTTCTGTGCACCTCCAAAATGAATTTCTAACACTTTTGAAGTCTCCATGAAGTGAAAAATGACCAAGTCCAAAAAGATCATTGGTGCATCAAAGTGTTCAAAAACGGTCAAAAATGGATAAAAATGAAAAATACCAACTGCTACAGTGGCTCAATAGCGTGCTAAACACATAATGAATGACACAGAATGAATAGATTTAGAAATTACTTGGAAAATGCTATTTTAAATTTCAGGGGGACGAGGTCACGGAAGTCATGGAACTCCGAGCGTGGTAAAAGTTCAACCTTTCCTCCCTTGTGGAGGTCAACATTTTAAATTCATCAAAATCATTTAAAAACTATATAGGTGTAATTGGCTTTTCCTGAATGCTATATAGGTGCATGTGCACTGTTCTGTGTACCTCCAAAATGACTTTCTAACACTTTTGAAGTCTCCATGAAGCAGAGAATGACTAAAGTCCAAAGACATCATTGGTGCATCAAAGTTTCAAAAACGGTCAAAAATGGATAAAAATGAAAAAAAAACACAAGTGCTACAGTGGCTTAATGCATGCTAAACACATAATGAATGACACAGAATGAATTGATTTACAAATTACTTGGAAAATGCTATTTTAAATTTCAGGGGGACAAGGTCACAGAAGTCATGGAACTCCGAGCGGGGTAAAAGTTCAACCTTTCCCCCTTATAGAGGTAATAATTTTAATACATCAAAATCATTTAAAAACTATATAGGTGTAATTGCAGTGTCATGAATACATACCACATGAATTTTAAACACATTAGGAGTATCTCTGATCAAATTAATCATTAAAATCCCAAAGCTCCACCAGTGGTTCAAAGTGGTCCAAAACGCTCAGAAATGGTGGAAAATGAAAACAATTCATCATTTCTGAGGCTTTATAATATTCCTAAGATAATGTATATCTTCAATTAGTTTTAAATCCCTTTATTAAAAGTTTCTCTTTTGGGCTCCACTGGTGCAACGCCTCAAGTCTGAGAAGCTGCACCAGTGGAGCAAAAGCTATACTGGTGCAGCCGAAGCTGCACTGGTGTAACAGGAGTCAAGCTAATTTTCAGTATCAACCCTCATGACTGTTTTCAGGTCCCTGTAGCCACCAGGACCCATTATATATCTCAGGTGATATAGCAAGAGTGGCTAGGCCTCATTTCTAGCCTCCAGGTACATGTCGGAGTCCTATTTGTGACATTTCGAGGTGTTTGGTGTCAAACTCATTTCTTCCATTATAGGCCATAGTCACCTCACGGAACCCACATTATCCCTCAGGTGATATAGCAACAATGTCTGAGACCTAATGATAGCATCCAGCCACCTGTTTTAGTGATATTCGTTATATTTGTGTTCAGGGAGTCCTGTGTACCTCCAAAACGAATTTCTAACACTTTTGAAGTGTACCTGAGGCACTGAGCTGGGTAAAAGTTCAGCTTAAGGGCCCTCCCCATGGAGGTTAAAAACTGGATTACATCAAAATCATTTAAAAACTATATAGGTGTAATTGCAGTGTCCTGAATGCTGTGTAACTGCATTTGCACTGTGCCGTGTACCTCCAAAATTAATTTCTAACACTTTTGAGTCTCCATACAGTGAAAAATGACTAAGTCCAAAAACATCATTTGTGCATGAAAGTGTTCAAAAAAGGTCAAAATTGGGTTAAAATGTAAAAAACATAGTGCTACAGTGGCCCTATGGCTTGCTAAACATATAATGAATGATACAGAATTAATAGTTTTACAAAAACATTGGAAAATTGTTATTTTAAATTTCAGGGGGACAAGGTCACGGAGGTCATGGAACTCCGAGCTGGGTAAAAGTTCAGCTTGAGTGCCCTCCCCATGGAGGTCAAAAATTGTATTACATCAAAATCATTTAAAAACTATATAGGTGTCATTGCAGTGTCCTGAACGCTATATAACTGCATTTGCACTGTTCTGTGCACCTCCAAAATGAATTTCTAACACTTTTGATGTTTCCATGAAGTGAAAAATGACCAAGTCCAAAAAGATCATTGGTGCATCAAAGTGTTCAAAAACGGTCAAAAATGGATAAAAAATGAAAAATACCAACTGCTACAGTGGCTCAATAGCGTGCTAAACACATAATGAATGACACAGAATGAATAGATTTAGAAATTACTTGGAAAATGCTATTTTAAATTTCAGGGGGACGAGGTCACGGAAGTCATGGAACTCCGAGCGGGGTAAAAGTTCAACCTTTCCTCCCTTGTGGAGGTCAACATTTTAAATTCATCAAAATCATTTAAAAACTATATAGGTGTAATTGGCTTGTCCTGAATGCTATATAGGTGCATGTGCACTGTTCTGTGTACCTCCAAAATGACTTTCTAACACTTTTGAAGTCTCCATGAAGCAGAAAATGACTAAAGTCCAAAGACATCATTGGTGCATCAAAGTTTCAAAAACGGTCAAAAATGGATAAAATTAAAACAAACACAAGTGCTACAGTGGCTTAATGCATGCTAAACACATAATGAATGACACAGAATGAATAGATTTACAAATTACTTGGAAAATGCTATTTTAAATTTCAGGGGGACGAGGTCACAGAAGTCATGGAACTCCGAGCGGGGTAAAAGTTCAACCTTTCCCCCCTTATAGAGGTCATAATTTTAATACATCAAAATCATTTAAAAACTATATAGGTGTAATTGCAGTGTCATGAATACATCCCACATGAATTTTAAACACATTAGGAGTATCTCTGATCAAATTAATCATTAAAATCCCAAAGCTCCACCAGTGGTTCAAAGTGGTCCAAAACGCTCAAAAATGGTGGAAAATGAAAAGAATTCATCATTTCTGAGGCTTTATAATATTCCTAAGATAATGTATATCTTCAATTATTTTTAAATCCCTTTATTTAAAAGTTTCTCTTTTGGGCTCCACTGGTGCAACGCCTCAAGTCTGAGAAGCTGCACCAGTGGAGCAAAAGCTACACTGGTGCAGCCGAAGCTGCACTGGTGTAACAGGAGTCAAGCTACTTTTCAGTATCAACCCTCATGACTGTTTTCAGGTCCCTGTAGCCACCAGGACCCATTATATATCTCAGGTGATATAGCAAGAGTGGCTAGGCCTCATTTCTAGCCTCCAGGTACATGTCGGACTCCTATTTGTGACATTTCGAGGTGTTTGGTGTCAAACTCATTTCTTCCATTATAGGCCATAGTCACCTCACGGAACCCACATTATCCCTCAGGTGATATAGCAACAATGTCTGAGACCTAATGATAGCATCCAGCCACCTGTTTTAGTGATATTCGTTATATTTGTGTTCAGGGAGTCCTGTGTACCTCCAAAACGAATTTCTAACACTTTTGAAGTGTACCTGAGGCACTGAGCTGGGTAAAAGTTCAGCTTAAGGGCCCTCCCCATGGAAGTCAAAAACTGTATTACATCAAAATCATTTAAAAACTATATAGGTGTAATTGCAGTGTCCTGAATGCTATGTAACTGCATTTGCACTGTTCCGTGTACCTCCAAAATGAATTTCTAACACTTTTGAGTCTCCATACAGTGAAAAATGACTAAGTCCAAAAACATGATTTGTGCATCAAAGTGTTCAAAAAGGTCAAAATTGGGTTAAAATTAAAAAAAAACATAGTGCTACAGTGGCCCAATGGCATGCTAAACATATAATGAATGATACAGAATGAATAGTTTTACAAAAACATTGGAAAATTGTTATTTTACATTTCAGGGGGACAAGGTCACGGAGGTCATGGAACTCCAAGCTGGGTAAAAGTTCAGCTTGAGGGCCCTCCCCATGGAGGTCAAAATTTGTATTACATCAAAATCATTTAAAAACTATATAGGTGTCATTGCAGTGTCCTGGATGCTATATAACTGCATTTGCACTGTTCTGTGCACCTCCAAAATGAATTTCTAACACTTTTGAAGTCTCCATGAAGTGAAAAATGACCAAGTCCAAAAAGATCATTGGTGCATCAAAGTGTTCAAAAACGGTCAAAAATGGATAAAAATGAAAAATACCAACTGCTACAGTGGCTCAATAGCGTGCTAAACACATAATGAATGACACAGAATGAATAGATTTAGAAATTACTTGGAAAATGCTATTTTAAATTTCAGGGGGACGAGGTCACGGAAGTCATGGAACTCCGAGCGTGGTAAAAGTTCAACCTTTCCTCCCTTGTGGAGGTCAACATTTTA
Source organism: Lissotriton vulgaris (assembly GCF_964263255.1). Taxonomy (NCBI): domain Eukaryota; kingdom Metazoa; phylum Chordata; class Amphibia; order Caudata; family Salamandridae; genus Lissotriton; species Lissotriton vulgaris. The sequence continues at coordinate 429,034 of NW_028246855.1, forward strand.
AATTCATCAAAATCATTTAAAAACTATATAGGTGTAATTGGCTTGTCCTGAATGCTATATAGGTGCATGTGCACTGTTCTGTGTACCATCAAAATGACTTTCTAACACTTTTGAAGTCTCCATGAAGCAGAAAATGACTAAAGTCCAAAGACATCATTGGTGCATCAAAGTTTCAAAAACGGTCAAAAATGGATAAAAATGAAAAAAAACACAAGTGCTACAGTGGCTTATTGCATGCTAAACACATAATGAATGACACAGAATGAATAGATTTACAAATTACTTGGAAAATGCTATTTTAAATTTCAGGGGGACGAGGTCACAGAAGTCATGGAACTCCGAGCGGGGTAAAAGTTCAACCTTTCCCCCCTTATAGAGATCATAATTTTAATACATCAAAATCATTTAAAAACTATATAGGTGTAATTGCAGTGTCATGAATACATCCCACATGAATTTTAAACACATTAGGAGTATCTCTGATCAAATTAATCATTAAAATCCCAAAGCTCCACCAGTGGTTCAAAGTGGTCCAAAACGCTCAAAAATGGTGGAAAATGAAAACAATTCATCATTTCTGAGGCTTTATAATATTCCTAAGATAATGTATATCTTCAATTAGTTTTAAATCCCTTTATTAAAAAGTTTCTCTTTTGTGCTCCACTGGTGCAACGCCTCAAGTCTGAGAAGCTGCACCAGTGGAGCACAAGCTACACTGGTGCAGCCGAAGCTGCACTGGTGTAACAGGAGTCAAGCTAAGTTTCAGTATCAACCCTCATGACTGTTTTCAGGTCCCTGTAGCCACCAGGACCCATTATATATCTCAGGTGATATAGCAAGAGTGGCTAGGCCTCATTTCTAGCCTCCAGGTACATGTCGGACTCCTATTTGTGACATTTCGAGGTGTTTGGTGTCAAACTCATTTCTTCCATTATAGGCCATAGTCACCTCACGGAACCCACATTATCCCTCAGGTGATATAGCAACAATGTCTGAGACCTAATGATAGCATCCAGCCACCTGTTTTAGTGATATTCGTTATATTTGTGTTCAGGGAGTCCTGTGTACCTCCAAAACGAATTTCTAACACTTTTGAAGTGTACCTGAGGCACTGAGCTGGGTAAAAGTTCAGCTTAAGGGCCCTCCCCATGGAGGTCAAAAACTGGATTACATCAAAATCATTTAAAAACTATATAGGTGTAATTGCAGTGTCCTGAATGCTGTGTAACTGCATTTGCACTGTGCCGTGTACCTCCAAAATGAATTTCTAACACTTTTGAGTCTCCATAAGGTGAAAAATGACTAAGTCCAAAAACATCATTTGTGCATCAAAGTGTTCAAAAAAGGTCAAAATTGGGTTAAAATTTAAAAAACATAGTGCTACAGTGGCCCAATGGCATGCTAAACATATAATGAATGATACAGAATTAATAGTTTTACAAAAACATTGGAAAATTGTTATTTTAAATTTCAGGGGGACAAGGTCACGGAGGTCATGGAACTCCGAGCTGGGTAAAAGTTCAGCTTGAGGGCCCTCCCCATGGAGTTCAAAAATTGTATTACATCAAAATCATTTAAAAACTATATAGGTGTCATTGCAGTGTCCTGAATTCTATATAACTGCATTTGCACTGTTCTGTGCACCTCCAAAATGAATTTCTAACACTTTTGAAGTCTCCATGAAGTGAAAAATGACCAAGTCCAAAAAGATCATTGGTGCATCAAAGTGTTCAAAAACGGTCAAAAATGGATAAAAATGAAAAATACCAACTGCTACAGTGGCTCAATAGCGTGCTAAACACATAATGAATGACACAGAATGAATAGATTTAGAAATTACTTGGAAAATGCTATTTTAAATTTCAGGGGGACGAGGTCACGGAAGTCATGGAACTCCGAGCGTGGTAAAAGTTCAACCTTTCCTCCCTTGTGGAGGTCAACATTTTAAATTCATCAAAATCATTTAAAAACTATATAGGTGTAATTGGCTTTTCCTGAATGCTATATAGGTGCATGTGCACTGTTCTGTGTACCTCCAAAATGACTTTCTAACACTTTTGAAGTCTCCATGAAGCAGAGAATGACTAAAGTCCAAAGACATCATTGGTGCATCAAAGTTTCAAAAACGGTCAAAAATGGATAAAAATGAAAAAAAAACACAAGTGCTACAGTGGCTTAATGCATGCTAAACACATAATGAATGACACAGAATGAATTGATTTACAAATTACTTGGAAAATGCTATTTTAAATTTCAGGGGGACGAGGTCACAGAAGTCATGGAACTCCAAGCGGGGTAAAAGTTCAACCTTTCCCCCTTATAGAGGTAATAATTTTAATACATCAAAATCATTTAAAAACTATATAGGTGTAATTGCAGTGTCATGAATACATCCCACATGAATTTTAAACACATTAGGAGTATCTCTGATCAAATTAATCATTAAAATCCCAAAGCTCCACCAGTGGTTCAAAGTGGTCCAAAACGCTCAGAAATGGTGGAAAATGAAAACAATTCATCATTTCTGAGGCTTTATAATATTCCTAAGATAATGTATATCTTCAATTAGTTTTAAATCCCTTTATTAAAAGTTTCTCTTTTGGGCTCCACTGGTGCAACGCCTCAAGTCTGAGAAGCTGCACCAGTGGAGCAAAAGCTATACTGGTGCAGCCGAAGCTGCACTGGTGTAACAGGAGTCAAGCTAATTTTCAGTATCAACCCTCATGACTGTTTTCAGGTCCCTGTAGCCACCAGGACCCATTATATATCTCAGGTGATATAGCAAGAGTGGCTAGGCCTCATTTCTAGCCTCCAGATACATTTTGGACTCCTATTTGTGACATTTCGAGGTGTTTGGTGTCAAACTCATTTCTTCCATTATAGGCCATAGTCACCTCACGGAACCCACATTATCCCTCAGGTGATATAGCAACAATGTCTGAGACCTAATGATAGCATCCAGCCACCTGTTTTAGTGATATTCGTTATATTTGTGTTCAGGGAGTCCTGTGTACCTCCAAAACGAATTTCTATCACTTTTGAAGTGTACCTGAGGCACTGAGCTGGGTAAAAGTTCAGCTTAAGGGCCCTCCCCATGGAGGTCAAAAACTGTATTACATCAAAATCATTTAAAAACTATATAGGTGTAATTGCAGTGTCCTGAATGCTATGTAACTGCATTTGCACTGTTCCGTGTACCTCCAAAATGAATTTCTAACACTTTTGAGTCTCCATACAGTGAAAAATGACTAAGTCCAAAAACATCATTTGTGCATCAAAGTGTTCAAAAAAGGTCAAAATTGGGTTAAAATTAAAAAAAGAAATAGTGCTACAGTGGCCCAATGGCAAGCTAAACATATAATGAATGATACAGAATGAAAAGTTTTACAAAAACATTGGAAAATTGTTATTTTAAATTTCAGGGGGACAAGGTCACGGAGGTCATGGAACTCCGAGCTGGGTAAAAGTTCAGCTTGAGGGCCCTCCCCATGGAGGTCAAAAATTGAATTACATCAAAATCATTTAAAAACTATATAGGTGTCATTGCAGTGTCCTGAATGCTATATAACTGCATTTGCACTGTTCTGTGCACCTCCAAAATGAATTTCTAACACTTTTGATGTTTCCATGAAGTGAAAAATGACCAAGTCCAAAAAGATCATTGGTGCATCAAAGTGTTCAAAAACGGTCAAAAATGGATAAAAATGAAAAATACCAACTGCTACAGTGGCTCAATAGCGTGCTAAACACATAATGAATGACACAGAATGAATAGATTTAGAAATTACTTGGAAAATGCTATTTTAAATTTCAGGGGGACGAGGTCACGGAAGTCATGGAACTCCGAGCGTGGTAAAAGTTCAACCTTTCCTCCCTTGTGGAGGTCAACATTTTAAATTCATCAAAATCATTTAAAAACTATATAGGTGTAATTGGCTTGTCCTGAATGCTATATAGGTGCATGTGCACTGTTCTGTGTACCATCAAAATGACTTTCTAACACTTTTGAAGTCTCCATGAAGCAGAAAATGACTAAAGTCCAAAGACATCATTGGTGCATCAAAGTTTCAAAAACGGTCAAAAATGGATAAAAATGAAAAAAAACACAAGTGCTACAGTGGCTTATTGCATGCTAAACACATAATGAATGACACATAATGAATAGATTTACAAATTACTTGGAAAATGCTATTTTAAATTTCAGGGGGACGAGGTCACAGAAGTCATGGAACTCCGAGCGGGGTAAAAGTTCAACCTTTCCCCCCTTATAGAGATCATAATTTTAATACATCAAAATCATTTAAAAACTATATAGGTGTAATTGCAGTGTCATGAATACATCCCACATGAATTTTAAACACATTAGGAGTATCTCTGATCAAATTAATCATTAAAATCCCAAAGCTCCACCAGTGGTTCAAAGTGGTCCAAAACGCTCAAAAATGGTGGAAAATGAAAACAATTCATCATTTCTGAGGCTTTATAATATTCCTAAGATAATGTATATCTTCAATTAGTTTTAAATCCCTTTATTAAAAAGTTTCTCTTTTGTGCTCCACTGGTGCAACGCCTCAAGTCTGAGAAGCTGCACCAGTGGAGCACAAGCTACACTGGTGCAGCCGAAGCTGCACTGGTGTAACAGGAGTCAAGCTAAGTTTCAGTATCAACCCTCATGACTGTTTTCAGGTCCCTGTAGCCACCAGGACCCATTATATATCTCAGGTGATATAGCAAGAGTGGCTAGGCCTCATTTCTAGCCTCCAGGTACATGTCGGACTCCTATTTGTGACATTTCGAGGTGTTTGGTGTCAAACTCATTTCTTCCATTATAGGCCATAGTCACCTCACGGAACCCACATTATCCCTCAGGTGATATAGCAACAATGTCTGAGACCTAATGATAGCATCCAGCCACCTGTTTTAGTGATATTCGTTATATTTGTGTTCAGGGAGTCCTGTGTACCTCCAAAACGAATTTCTAACACTTTTGAAGTGTACCTGAGGCACTGAGCTGGGTAAAAGTTCAGCTTAAGGGCCCTCCCCATGGAGGTCAAAAACTGGATTACATCAAAATCATTTAAAAACTATATAGGTGTAATTGCAGTGTCCTGAATGCTGTGTAACTGCATTTGCACTGTGCCGTGTACCTCCAAAATGAATTTCTAACACTTTTGAGTCTCCAGAAGGTGAAAAATGACTAAGTCCAAAAACATCATTTGTGCATCAAAGTGTTCAAAAAAGGTCAAAATTGGGTTAAAATTTAAAAAACATAGTGCTACAGTGGCCCAATGGCATGCTAAACATATAATGAATGATACAGAATTAATAGTTTTACAAAAACATTGGAAAATTGTTATTTTAAATTTCAGGGGGACAAGGTCACGGAGGTCATGGAACTCCGAGCTGGGTAAAAGTTCAGCTTGAGGGCCCTCCCCATGGAGTTCAAAAATTGTATTACATCAAAATCATTTAAAAACTATATAGGTGTCATTGCAGTGTCCTGAATTCTATATAACTGCATTTGCACTGTTCTGTGCACCTCCAAAATGAATTTCTAACACTTTTGAAGTCTCCATGAAGTGAAAAATGACCAAGTCCAAAAAGATCATTGGTGCATCAAAGTGTTCAAAAACGGTCAAAAATGGATAAAAATGAAAAATACCAACTGCTACAGTGGCTCAATAGCGTGCTAAACACATAATGAATGACACAGAATGAATAGATTTAGAAATTACTTGGAAAATGCTATTTTAAATTTCAGGGGGACGAGGTCACGGAAGTCATGGAACTCCGAGCGTGGTAAAAGTTCAACCTTTCCTCCCTTGTGGAGGTCAACATTTTAAATTCATCAAAATCATTTAAAAACTATATAGGTGTAATTGGCTTTTCCTGAATGCTATATAGGTGCATGTACACTGTTCTGTGTACCTCCAAAATGACTTTCTAACACTTTTGAAGTCTCCATGAAGCAGAGAATGACTAAAGTCCAAAGACATCATTGGTGCATCAAAGTTTCAAAAACGGTCAAAAATGGATAAAAATGAAAAAAAAACACAAGTGCTACAGTGGCTTAATGCATGCTAAACACATAATGAATGACACAGAATGAATTGATTTACAAATTACTTGGAAAATGCTATTTTAAATTTCAGGGGGACGAGGTCACAGAAGTCATGGAACTCCGAGCGGGGTAAAAGTTCAACCTTTCCCCCTTATAGAGGTAATAATTTTAATACATCAAAATCATTTAAAAACTATATAGGTGTAATTGCAGTGTCATGAATACATCCCACATGAATTTTAAACACATTAGGAGTATCTCTGATCAAATTAATCATTAAAATCCCAAAGCTCCACCAGTGGTTCAAAGTGGTCCAAAACGCTCAGAAATGGTGGAAAATGAAAACAATTCATCATTTCTGAGGCTTTATAATATTCCTAAGATAATGTATATCTTCAATTAGTTTTAAATCCCTTTATTAAAAGTTTCTCTTTTGGGCTACACTGGTGCAACGCCTCAAGTCTGAGAAGCTGCACCAGTGGAGCAAAAGCTATACTGGTGCAGCCGAAGCTGCACTGGTGTAACAGGAGTCAAGCTAATTTTCAGTATCAACCCTCATGACTGTTTTCAGGTCCCTGTAGCCACCAGGACCCATTATATATCTCAGGTGATATAGCAAGAGTGGCTAGGCCTCATTTCTAGCCTCCAGATACATGTCGGACTCCTATTTGTGACATTTCGAGGTGTTTGGTGTCAAACTCATTTCTTCCATTATAGGCCATAGTCACCTCACGGAACCCACATTATCCCTCAGGTGATATAGCAACAATGTCTGAGACCTAATGATAGCATCCAGCCACCTGTATTAGTGATATTCGTTATATTTGTGTTCAGGGAGTCCTGTGTACCTCCAAAACGAATTTCTATCACTTTTGAAGTGTACCTGAGGCACTGAGCTGGGTAAAAGTTCAGCTTAAGGGCCCTCCCCATGGAGGTCAAAAACTGTATTACATCAAAATCATTTAAAAACTATATAGGTGTAATTGCAGTGTCCTGAATGCTATGTAACTGCATTTGCACTGTTCCGTGTACCTCCAAAATGAATTTCTAACACTTTTGAGTCTCCATACAGTGAAAAATGACTAAGTCCAAAAACATCATTTGTGCATCAAAGTGTTCAAAAAAGGTCAAAATTGGGTTAAAATAAAAAAAAACATAGTGCTACAGTGGCCCAATGGCATGCTAAACATATAATGAATGATACAGAATGAAAAGTTTTACAAAAACATTGGAAAATTGTTATTTTAAATTTCAGGGGGACAAGGTCACGGAGGTCATGGAACTCCGAGCTGTGTAAAAGTTCAGCTTGAGGGCCCTCCCCATGGAGGTCAAAAATTGTATTACATCAAAATCATTTAAAAACTATATAGGTGTCATTGCAGTGTCCTGAATGCTATATAACTGCATTTGCACTGTTCTGTGCACCTCCAAAATGAATTTCTAACACTTTTGATGTTTCCATGAAGTGAAAAATGACCAAGTCCAAAAAGATCATTGGTGCATCAAAGTGTTCAAAAACGGTCAAAAATTGATAAAAATGAAAAATACCAACTGCTACAGTGGCTCAATAGCGTGCTAAACACATAATGAATGACACAGAATGAATAGATTTAGAAATTACTTGGAAAATGCTATTTTAAATTTCAGGGGGACGAGGTCACGGAAGTCATGGAACTCCGAGCAGGGTAAAAGTTCAACCTTTCCTCCCTTGTGGAGGTCAACATTTTAAATTCATCAACATCATTTAAAAACTATATAGGTGTAATTGGCTTGTCCTGAATGCTATATAGGTGCATGTGCACTGCTCTGTGTACCTCCAAAATGACTTTCTAACACTTTTGAAGTCTCCATGAAGCAGAAAATGACTAAAGTCCAAAACATCATTGGTGCATCAAAGTTTCAAAAACGGTCAAAAATGGATAAAAATGAAAAAAAACACAAGTGCTACAGTGGCTTAATGCATGCTAAACACATAATGAATGACACAGAATGAATAGATTTACAAATTATTCGGAAAATGCTATTTTAAATTTCAGGGGGACGAGGTCACAGAAGTAATGGAACTCCGTCGGGGTAAAAGTTCAACCTTTCCCCCCTTATAGAGGTCATAATTTTAATACATCAAAATCATTTAAAAACTATATAGGTGTAATTGCAGTGTCATGAATACAACCCACATGAATTTTAAACACATTAGGAGTATCTCTGATCAAATTAATCATTAAAATTCCAAAGCTCCACCAGTGGTTCAAAGTGGTCCAAAACGCTCAAAAATGGTGGAAAATGAAAACAATTCATCATTTCTGAGGCTTTATAATATTCCTAAGATAATGTATATCTTCAATTAGTTTTAAATCCCTTTATTTAAAAGTTTCTCTTTTGGGCTCCACTGGTGCAACGCCTCAAGTCTGAGAAGCTGCACCAGTGGAGCAAAAGCTACACTGGTGCAGCCGAAGCTGCACTGGTGTAACAGGAGTCAAGCTAATTTTCAGTATCAACCCTCATGACTGTTTTCAGGTCCCTGTAGCCACCAGGACCCATTATATATCTCAGGTGATATAGCAAGAGTGGCTAGGCCTCATTTCTAGCCTCCAGAAACATGTCGGACTCCTATTTGTGACATTTCGAGGTGTTTGGTGTCAAACTCATTTCTTCCATTATAGGCCATAGTCACCTCACGGAACCCACATTATCCCTCAGGTGATATAGCAACAATGTCTGAGACCTAATGATAGCATCCAGCCACCTGTTTTAGTGATATTCGTTATATTTGTGTTCAGGGAGTCCTGTGTACCTCCAAAACGAATTTCTAACACTTTTGAAGTGTACCTGAGGCACTGAGCTGGGTAAAAGTTCAGCTTAAGGGCCCTCCCCATGGAGGTCAAAAACTGTATTACATCAAAATCATTTAAAAACTATATAGGTGTAATTGCAGTGTCCTGTATGCTATGTAACTGCATTTGCACTGTTCCGTGTACCTCCAAAATGAATTTCTAACACTTTTGAGTCTCCATACAGTGAAAAATGACTAAGTCCAAAAACATGACTTGTGCATCAAAGTGTTCAAAAAGGTCAAAATTGGGTTAAAATTAAAAAACACATAGTGCTACAGTGGCCCAATGGCATGCTAAACATATAATGAATGATACAGAATGAATAGTTTTACAAAAACATTGGAAAATTGTTATTTTAAATTTCAGGGGGACAAGGTCACGGAGGTCATGGAACTCCAAGCTGGGTAAAAGTTCAGCTAGAGGGCCCTCCCCATGGAGGTCAAAAATTGTATTACATCAAAATCATTTAAAAAATATATAGGTGTCATTGCAGTGTCCTGAATGCTATATAACTGCATTTGCACTGTTCTGTGCACCTCCAAAATGAATTTCTAACACTTTTGAAGTCTCCATGAAGTGAAAAATGACCAAGTCCAAAAAGATCATTGGTGCATCAAAGTGTTCAAAAACGGTCAAAAATGGATAAAAATTAAAAATACCAACTGCTACAGTGGCTAAATAGCGTGCTAAACACATAATGAATGACACAGAATGAATAGATTTAGAAATTACTTGGAAAATGCTATTTTAAATTTCAGGGGGACGAGGTCACGGAAGTCATGGAACTCCGAGCGGGGTAAAAGTTCAACCTTTCCTCCCTTGTGGAGGTCAACATTTTAAATTCATCAAAATCATTTAAAAACTATATAGGTGTAATTGGCTTGTCCTGAATGCTATATAGGTGCATGTGCACTGCTCTGTGTACCTCCAAAATGACTTTCTAACACTTTTGAAGTCTCCATGAAGCAGAAAATGACTAAAGTCCAAAACATCATTGGTGCATCAAAGTTTCAAAAACGGTCAAAAATGGATAAAAATGAAAAAAAACACAAGTGCTACAGTGGCTTAATGCATGCTAAACACATAATGAATGACACGGAATGAATAGATTTACAAATTACTTGGAAAATGCTATTTTAAATTTCAGGGGGACGAGGTCACAGAAGTCATGGAACTCCGAGCGGGGTAAAAGTTCAACCTTTCCCCCCTTATAGAGGTCATAATTTTAATACATCAAAATCATTTAAAAACTATATAGGTGTAATTGCAGTGTCATGAATACAACCCACATGAATTTTAAACACATTAGGAGTATCTCTGATTAAATTAATCATTAAAATTCCAAAGCTCCACCAGTGGTTCAAAGTGGTCCAAAACGCACAAAAATGGTGGGAAATGAAAACAATTCATCATTTCTGAGGCTTTATAATATTCCTAAGATGATGTATATCTTCAATTAGTTTTAAATCCCTTTATTTAAAAGTTTCTCTTTTGGGCTCCACTGGTGCAACGCCTCAAGTCTGAGAAGCTGCACCAGTGGAGCAAAAGCTACACTGGTGCAGCCGAAGCTGCACTGGTGTAACAGGAGTCAAGCTAATTTTCAGTATCAACCCTCATGACTGTTTTCAGGTCCCTGTAGCCACCAGGACCCATTATATATCTCAGGTGATATAGCAAGAGTGGCTAGGCCTCATTTCTAGCCTCCAGAAACATGTCGGACTCCTATTTGTGACATTTCGAGGTGTTTGGTGTCAAACTCATTTCTTCCATTATAGGCCATAGTCACCTCACGGAACCCACATTATCCCTCAGGTGATATAGCAACAATGTCTGAGACCTAATGATAGCATCCAGCCACCTGTTTTAGTGATATTCGTTATATTTGTGTTCAGGGAGTCCTGTGTACCTCCAAAACGAATTTCTAACACTTTTGAAGTGTACCTGAGGCACTGAGCTGGGTAAAAGTTCAGCTTAAGGGCCCTCCCCATGGAGGTCAAAAACTGTATTACATCAAAATCATTTAAAAACTATATAGGTGTAATTGCAGTGTCCTGTATGCTATGTAACTGCATTTGCACTGTTCCGTGTACCTCCAAAATGAATTTCTAACACTTTTGAGTCTCCATACAGTGAAAAATGACTAAGTCCAAAAACATGACTTGTGCATCAAAGTGTTCAAAAAGGTCAAAATTGGGTTAAAATTAAAAAACACATAGTGCTACAGTGGCCCAATGGCATGCTAAACATATAATGAATGATACAGAATGAATAGTTTTACAAAAACATTGGAAAATTGTTATTTTAAATTTCAGGGGGACAAGGTCACGGAGGTCATGGAACTCCAAGCTGGGTAAAAGTTCAGCTAGAGGGCCCTCCCCATGGAGGTCAAAAATTGTATTACATCAAAATCATTTAAAAAATATATAGGTGTCATTGCAGTGTCCTGAATGCTATATAACTGCATTTGCACTGTTCTGTGCACCTCCAAAATGAATTTCTAACACTTTTGAAGTCTCCATGAAGTGAAAAATGACCAAGTCCAAAAAGATCATTGGTGCATCAAAGTGTTCAAAAACGGTCAAAAATGGATAAAAATTAAAAATACCAACTGCTACAGTGGCTAAATAGCGTGCTAAACACATAATGAATGACACAGAATGAATAGATTTAGAAATTACTTGGAAAATGCTATTTTAAATTTCAGGGGGACGAGGTCACGGAAGTCATGGAACTCCGAGCGGGGTAAAAGTTCAACCTTTCCTCCCTTGTGGAGGTCAACATTTTAAATTCATCAAAATCATTTAAAAACTATATAGGTGTAATTGGCTTGTCCTGAATGCTATATAGGTGCATGTGCACTGCTCTGTGTACCTCCAAAATGACTTTCTAACACTTTTGAAGTCTCCATGAAGCAGAAAATGACTAAAGTCCAAAACATCATTGGTGCATCAAAGTTTCAAAAACGGTCAAAAATGGATAAAAATGAAAAAAAACACAAGTGCTACAGTGGCTTAATGCATGCTAAACACATAATGAATGACACGGAATGAATAGATTTACAAATTACTTGGAAAATGCTATTTTAAATTTCAGGGGGACGAGGTCACAGAAGTCATGGAACTCCGAGCGGGGTAAAAGTTCAACCTTTCCCCCCTTATAGAGGTCATAATTTTAATACATCAAAATCATTTAAAAACTATATAGGTGTAATTGCAGTGTCATGAATACAACCCACATGAATTTTAAACACATTAGGAGTATCTCTGATTAAATTAATCATTAAAATTCCAAAGCTCCACCAGTGGTTCAAAGTGGTCCAAAACGCACAAAAATGGTGGGAAATGAAAACAATTCATCATTTCTGAGGCTTTATAATATTCCTAAGATGATGTATATCTTCAATTAGTTTTAAATCCCTTTATTTAAAAGTTTCTCTTTTGGGCTCCACTGGTGCAACACCTCAAGTCTGAGAAGCTGCACCAGTGGAGCAAAAGCTACACTGGTGCAGCTGAAGCTGCACTGGTGTAACAGGAGTCAAGCTAATTTTCAGTATCAACCCTCATGACTGTTTTCAGGTCCCTGTAGCCACCAGGACCCATTATATATCTCAGGTGATATAGCAAGAGTGGCTAGGCCTCATTTCTAGCCTCCAGGTACATGTCGGACTCCTATTTGTGACATTTCGAGGTGTTTGGTGTCAAACTCATTTCTTCCATTATAGGCCATAGTCACCTCACGGAACCCACATTATCCCTCAGGTGATATAGCAACAATGTCTGAGACCTAATGATAGCATCCAGCCACCTGTTTTAGTGATATTCGTTATATTTGTGTTCAGGGAGTCCTGTGTACCTCCAAAACGAATTTCTAACACTTTTGAAGTGTACCTGAGGCACTGAGCTGGGTAAAAGTTCAGCTTAAGGGCCGTCCCCATGGAGGTCAAAAAATGGATTACATCAAAATCATTTAAAAACTATATAGGTGTAATTGCAGTGTCCTGAATGCTGTGTAACTGCATTTGCACTGTGCCGTGTACCTCCAAAATGAATTTCTAACACTTTTGAGTCTCCATACAGTGAAAAATGACTAAGTCCAAAAACATCATTTGTGCATCAAAGTGTTCAAAAAAGGTCAACATTGGGTTAAAATTTAAAAAACATAGTGCTACAGTGGCCCAATGGCATGCTAAACATATAATGAATGATACAGAATTAATAGTTTTACAAAAACATTGGAAAATTGGTATTTTTAATTTCAGGGGGACAAGGTCACGGAGGTCATGGAACTCCGAGCTGGGTAAAAGTTCAGCTTGAGGGCCCTCCCCATGGAGTTCAAAAATTGTATTACATCAAAATCATTTAAAAACTATATATGTGTCATTGCAGTGTCCTGAATGCTATATAACTGCATTTGCACTGTTCTGTGCACCTCCAAAATGAATTTCTAACACTTTTGAAGTCTCCATGAAGTGAAAAATGACCAAGTCCAAAAAGATCATTGGTGCATCAAAGTGTTCAAAAACGGTCAAAAATGGATAAAAATGAAAAATACCAACTGCTACAGTGGCTCAATAGCGTGCTAAACACATAATGAATGACACAGAATGAATAGATTTAGAAATTACTTGGAAAATGCTATTTTAAATTTCAGGGGGACGAGGTCACGGAAGTCATGGAACTCCGAGCGTGGTAAAAGTTCAACCTTTCCTCCCTTGTGGAGGTCAACATTTTAAATTCATCAAAATCATTTAAAAACTATATAGGTGTAATTGGCTTTTCCTGAATGCTATATAGGTGCATGTGCACTGTTCTGTGTACCTCCAAAATGACTTTCTAACACTTTTGAAGTCTCCATGAAGCAGAAAATGACTAAAGTCCAAAGACATCATTGGTGCATCAAAGTTTCAAAAACGGTCAAAAATGGATAAAAATGAAAAAAAAAACACAAGTGCTACAGTGGCTTAATGCATGCTAAACACATAATGAATGACACAGAATGAATAGATTTACAAATTACTTGGAAAATGCTATTTTAAATTTCAGGGGGACGAGGTCACAGAAGTCATGGAACTCCGAGCGGGGTAAAAGTTCAACCTTTCCCCCCTTATAGAGGTCATAATTTTAATACATCAAAATCATTTAAAAACGATATAGGTGTAATTGCAGTGTCATGAATACATCCCACATGAATTTTAAACACATTAGGAGTATCTCTGATCAAATTAATCATTAAAATCCCAAAGCTCCACCAGTGGTTCAAAGTGGTCCAAAACGCTCAGAAATGGTGGAAAATGAAAACAATTCATCATTTCTGAGGCTTTATAATATTCCTAAGATAATGTATATCTTCAATTAGTTTTAAATCCCTTTATTAAAAAGTTTCTCTTTTGGGCTCCACTGGTGCAACGCCTCAAGTCTGAGAAGCTGCACCAGTGGAGCAAAAGCTACACTGGTGCAGCCGAAGCTGCACTGGTGTAACAGGAGTCAAGCTAATTTTCAGTATCAACCCTCATGACTGTTTTCAGGTCCCTGTAGCCACTAGGACCCATTATATATCTCAGGTGATATAGCAAGAGTGGCTAGGCCTCATTTCTAGCCTCCAGATACATGTCGGACTCCTATTTGTGGCATTTCGAGGTGTTTGGTGTCAAACTCATTTCTTCCATTATAGGCCATAGTCACCTCACGGAACCCACATTATCCCTCAGGTGATATAGCAACAATGTCTGAGACCTAATGATAGCATCCAGCCACCTGTTTTAGTGATATTCGTTATATGTGTTCAGGGAGTCCTGTGTACCTCCAAAACGAATTTCTATCACTTTTGAAGTGTACCTGAGGCACTGAGCTGGGTAAAAGTTCAGCTTAAGGGCCCTCCCCATGGAGGTCAAAAACTGTATTACATCAAAATAATTTAAAAACTATATAGGTGTAATTGCAGTGTCCTGAATGCTATGTAACTGCATTTGCACTGTTCCGTGTACCTCCAAAATGAATTTCTAACACTTTTGAGTCTCCATACAGTGAAAAATGACTAAGTCCAAAAACATCATTTGTGCATCAAAGTGTTCAAAAAAGGTCAAAATTGGGTTAAAATAAAAAAAACATAGTGCTACAGTGGCCCAATGGCATGCTAAACATATAATGAATGATACAGAATGAAAAGTTTTACAAAAACATTGGAAAATTGTTATTTTAAATTTCAGGGGGACAAGGTCACGGAGGTCATGGAACTCCGAGCTGGGTAAAAGTTCAGCTTGAGGGCCCTCCCCATGGAGGTCAAAAATTGTATTACATCAAAATCATTTAAAAACTATATAGGTGTCATTGCAGTGTCCTGAATGCTATATAACTGCATTTGCACTGTTCTGTGCACCTCCAAAATGAATTTCTAACACTTTTGATGTTTCCATGAAGTGAAAAATGACCAAGTCCAAAAAGATCATTGGTGCATCAAAGTGTTTAAAAAACGGTCAAAAATTGATAAAAATGAAAAATACCAACTGCTACAGTGGCTCAATAGCGTGCTAAACACATAATGAATGACACAGAATGAATAGATTTAGAAATTACTTGGAAAATGCTATTTTAAATTTCAGGGGGACGAGGTCACGGAAGTCATGGAACTCCGAGCGGGGTAAAAGTTCAACCTTTCCTCCCTTGTGGAGGTCAACATTTTAAATTCATCAACATCATTTAAAAACTATATAGGTGTAATTGGCTTGTCCTGAATGCTATATAGGTGCATGTGCACTGCTCTGTGTACCTCCAAAATGACTTTCTAACACTTTTGAAGTCTCCATGAAGCAGAAAATGACTAAAGTCCAAAACATCATTGGTGCATCAAAGTTTCAAAAACGGTCAAAAATGGATAAAAATAAAAAAAAACACAAGTGCTACAGTGGCTTAATGCATGCTAAACACATAATGAATGACACAGAATGAATAGATTTACAAATTACTTGGAAAATGCTATTTTAAATTTCAGGGGGACGAGGTCACAGAAGTCATGGAACTCCGAGCGGGGTAAAAGTTCAACCTTTCCCCCCTTATAGAGGTCATCATTTTAATACATCAAAATCATTTAAAAACTATATAGGTGTAATTGCAGTGTCTTGAATACATCCCACATGAATTCTAAACACATTAGGAGTATCTCTGATCAAATTAATCATTAAAATCCCAAAGCTCCACCAGTTGTTCAAAGTGGTCCAAAACGCTCAAAAATGGTGGAAAATGAAAACAATTCATCATTTCTGAGGCTTTATAATATTCCTAAGATAATGTATATCTTCAATTAGTTTTAAATCCCTTTATTTAAAAGTTTTTCTTTTGGGCTCCACTGGTGCAACGCCTCAAGTCTGAGAAGCTGCACCAGTGGAGCAAAAGCTACACTGGTGCAGCCGAAGCTGCACTGGTGTAACAGGAGTCAAGCTAATTTTCAGTATCAACCCTCATGACTGTTTTCAGGTCCCTGTAGCCACCAGGACCCATTATATATCTCAGGTGATATAGCAAGAGTGGCTAGGCCTCATTTCTAGCCTCCAGGTACATGTCGGACTCCTATTTGTGACATTTCGAGGTGTTTGGTGTCAAACTCATTTCTTCCATTATAGGCCATAGTCACCTCACGGAACCCACATTATCCCTCAGGTGATATAGCAACAATGTCTGAGACCTAATGATAGCATCAAGCCACCTGTTTTAGTGATATTCCTTATATTTGTGTTCAGGGAGTCTTGTGTACCTCCAAAACGAATTTCTAACTCTTTTGAAGTGTACCTGAGGCACTGAGCTGGGTAAAAGTTCAGCTTAAGGGCCCTCCCCATAGAGGTCAAAAACTGTATTACATCAAAATCATTTAAAAACTATATAGGTGTAATTGCAGTGTCCTGAATGCTATGTAACTGCATTTGCACTGTTCCGTGTACCTCCAAAATGAATTTCTAACACTTTTGAGTCTCCATACAGTGAAAAATGACTAAGTCCAAAAACATGACTTGTGCATCAAAGTGTTCAAAAAGGTCAAAATTGGGTTAAAATTAAAAGACACATAGTGCTACAGTGGCCCAATGGCATGCTAAACATATAATGAATGATACAGAATGAATAGTTTTACAAAAACATTGGAAAATTGTTATTTTAAATTTCAGGGGGACAAGGTCACGGAGGTCATGGAACTCCAAGCTGCGTAAAAGTTCAGCTTGAGGGCCCTCCCCATGGAGGTCAAAAATTGTATTACATCAAAATCATTTAAAAAATATATAGGTGTCATTGCAGTGTCCTGAATGCTATATAACTGCATTTGAACTGTTCTGTGCACCTCCAAAATGAATTTCTAACACTTTTGAAGTCTCCATGAAGTGAAAAATGACCAAGTCCAAAAAGATCATTGGTGCATCAAAGTGTTCAAAAACGGTCAAAAATGGATAAAAATGAAAAATACCAACTGCTACAGTGGCTCAATAGCGTGCTAAACACATAATGAATGACACAGAATGAATAGATTTAGAAATTACTTGGAAAATGCTATTTTAAATTTCAGGGGGACGAGGTCACGGAAGTCATGGAACTCCGAGCGGCGTAAAAGTTCAACCTTTCCTCCCTTGTGGAGGTCAACATTTTAAATTCATCAAAATCATTTAAAAACTATATAGGTGTAATTGGCTTGTCCTGAATGCTATATAGGTGCATGTGCACTGCTCTGTGTACCTCCAAAATGACTTTCTAACACTTTTGAAGTCTCCATGAAGCAGAAAATGACTAATGTCCAAAACATCATTGGTGCATCAAAGTTTCAAAAACGGTCAAAAATGGTTAAAAATGAAAAAAAACACAAGTGCTACAGTGGCTTAATGCATGCTAAACACATAATGAATGACACAGAATGAATAGATTTACAAATTACTTGGAAAATGCTATTTTAAATTTCAGGGGGACGAGGTCACAGAAGTCATGGAACTCCGAGCGGGGTAAAAGTTCAACCTTTCCCCCCTTATAGAGGTCATAATTTTAATACATCAAAACCATTTAAAAACTATATAGGTGTAATTGCAGTGTCATGAATACAACCCACATGAATTTTAAACACATTAGGAGTATCTCTGATCAAATTAATCATTAAAATTCCAAAGCTCCACAAGTGGTTCAAAGTGGTCCAAAACGCTCAAAAATGGTGGAAAATGAAAACAATTCATCATTTCTGAGGCTTTATAATATTCCTAAGATAATGTATATCTTCAATTAGTTTTAAATCCCTTTATTTAAAAGTTTCTCTTTTGGGCTCCACTGGTGCAACGCCTCAAGTCTGAGAAGCTGCACCAGTGGAGCAAAAGCTACACTGGTGCAGCCGAAGCTGCACTGGTGTAACAGGAGTCAAGCTAATTTTCAGTATCACCCCTCATGACTGTTTTCAGGTCCCTGTAGCCACCAGGACCCATTATATATCTCAGGTGATATAGCAAGAGTGGCTAGGCCTCATTTCTAGCCTCCAGATACATGTCGGACTCCTATTTGTGGCATTTCGAGGTGTTTGGTGTCAAACTCATTTCTTCCATTATAGGCCATAGTCACCTCACGGAACCCACATTATCCCTCAGGTGATATAGCAACAATGTCTGAGACCTAATGATAGCATCCAGCCACCTGTATTAGTGATATTCGTTATATTTGTGTTCAGGGAGTCCTGTGTACCTCCAAAACGAATTTCTATCACTTTTGAAGTGTACCTGAGGCACTGAGCTGGGTAAAAGTTCAGCTTAAGGGCCCTCCCCATGGAGGTCAAAAACTGTATTACATCAAAATCATTTAAAAACTATATAGGTGTAATTGCAGTGTCCTGAATGCTATGTAACTGCATTTGCACTGTTCCGTGTACCTCCAAAATGAATTTCTAACACTTTTGAGTCTCCATACAGTGAAAAATGACTAAGTCCAAAAACATCATTTGTGCATCAAAGTGTTCAAAAAAGGTCAAAATTGGGTTAAAATTTAAAAAACATAGTGCTACAGTGGCCCAATGGCATGCTAAACATATAATGAATGATACAGAATGAATAGTTTTACAAAAACATTGGAAAATTGTTATTTTAAATTTCAGGGGGACAAGGTCACGGAGGTCATGGAACTCCGAGCTGGGTAAAAGTTCAGCTTGAGGGCCCTCCCCATGGAGGTCAAAAATTGTATTACATCAAAATCATTTAAAAACTATATAGGTGTCATTGCAGTGTCCTGAATGCTATATAACTGCATTTGCACTGTTCTGTGCACCTCCAAAATGAATTTCTAACACTTTTGATGTTTCCATGAAGTGAAAAATGACCAAGTCCAAAAAGATCATTGGTGCATCAAAGTGTTCAAAAACGGTCAAAAATTGATAAAAATGAAAAATACCAACTGCTACAGTGGCTCAATAGCGTGCTAAACACATAATGAATGACACAGAATGAATAGATTTAGAAATTACTTGGAAAATGCTATTTTAAATTTCAGGGGGACGAGGTCACGGAAGTCATGGAACTCCGAGCGGGGTAAAAGTTCAACCTTTCCTCCCTTGTGGAGGTCAACATTTTAAATTCATCAACATCATTTAAAAACTATATAGGTGTAATTGGCTTGTCCTGAATGCTATATAGGTGCATGTGCACTGCTCTGTGTACCTCCAAAATGACTTTCTAACACTTTTGAAGTCTCCATGAAGCAGAAAATGACTAAAGTCCAAAACATCATTGGTGCATCAAAGTTTCAAAAACGGTCAAAAATGGATAAAAATGAAAAAAACACAAGTGCTACAGTGGCTTAATGCATGCTAAACACATAATGAATGACACAGAATGAATAGATTTACAAATTACTTGGAAAATGCTATTTTAAATTTCAGGGGGACGAGGTCACAGAAGTCATGGAACTCCGAGCGGGGTAAAAGTTCAACCTTTCCCCCCTTATAGAGGTCATAATTTTAATACATCAAAATCATTTAAAAACTATATAGGTGTAATTGCAGTGTCATGAATACAACCCACATGAATTTTAAACACATTAGGAGTATCTCTGATCAAATTAATCATTAAAATCCCAAAGCTCCACCAGTTGTTCAAAGTGGTCCAAAACGCTCAAAAATGGTGGAAAATGAAAACAATTCATCATTTCTGAGGCTTTATAATATTCCTAAGATAATGTATATCTTCAATTAGTTTTAAATCCCTTTATTTAAAAGTTTCTCTTTTGGGCTCCACTGGTGCAACACCTCAAGTCTGAGAAGCTGCACCAGTGGAGCAAAAGCTACACTGGTGCAGCCGAAGCTGCACTGGTGTAACAGGAGTCAAGCTAATTTTCAGTATCAACCCTCATGACTGTTTTCAGGTCCCTGTAGCCACCAGGACCCATTATATATCTCAGGTGATATAGCAAGAGTGGCTAGGCCTCATTTCTAGCCTCCAGGTACATGTCGGACTCCTATTTGTGACATTTCGAGGTGTTTGGTGTCAAACTCATTTCTTCCATTATAGGCCATAGTCACCTCACGGAACCCACATTATCCCTCAGGTGATATAGCAACAATGTCTGAGACCTAATGATAGCATCCAGCCACCTGTTTTAGTGATATTCGTTATATTTGTGTTCAGGGAGTCCTGTGTACCTCCAAAACGAATTTCTAACACTTTTGAAGTGTACCTGAGGCACTGAGCTGGGTAAAAGTTCAGCTTAAGGGCCGTCCCCATGGAGGTCAAAAACTGTATTACATCAAAATCATTTAAAAACTATATAGGTGTAATTGCAGTGTCCTGAATGCTATGTAACTGCATTTGCACTGTTCCGTGTACCTCCAAAATGAATTTCTAACACTTTTGAGTCTCCATACAGTGAAAAATGACTAAGTCCAAAAACATGACTTGTGCATCAAAGTGTTCAAAAAGGTCAAAATTGGGTTAAAATTAAAAAACACATAGTGCTACAGTGGCCCAATGGCATGCTAAACATATAATGAATGATACAGAATGAATAGTTTTACAAAAACATTGGAAAATTGTTATTTTAAATTTCAGGGGGACAAGGTCACGGAGGTCATGGAACTCCAAGCTGGGTAAAAGTTCAGCTTGAGGGCCCTCCCCATGGAGGTCAAAAATTGTATTACATCAAAATCATTTAAAAAATATATAGGTGTCATTGCAGTGTCCTGAATGCTATATAACTGCATTTGCACTGTTCTGTGCACCTCCAAAATGAATTTCTAACACTTTTGAAGTCTCCATGAAGTGAAAAATGACCAAGTCCAAAAAGATCATTGGTGCATCAAAGTGTTCAAAAACGGTCGAAAATGGATAAAAATGAAAAATACCAACTGCTACAGTGGCTCAATAGCGTGCTAAACACATAATGAATGACACAGAATGAATAGATTTAGAAATTACTTGGAAAATGATATTTTAAATTTCAGGGGGACGAGGTCACGGAAGTCATGGAACTCCGAGCGGGGTAAAAGTTCAACCTTTCCTCCCTTGTGGAGGTCAACATTTTAAATTCATCAAAATCATTTAAAAACTATATAGGTGTAATTGGCTTGTCCTGAATGCTATATAGGTGCATGTGCACTGCTCTGTGTACCTCCAAAATGACTTTCTAACACTTTTGAAGTCTCCATGAAGCAGAAAATGACTAAAGTCCAAAACATCATTGGTGCATCAAAGTTTCAAAAACGGTCAAAAATGGATAAAAATGAAAAAAAACACAAGTGCTACAGTGGCTTAATGCATGCTAAACACATAATGAATGACACAGAATGAATAGATTTACAAATTACTTGGAAAATGCTATTTTAAATTTCAGGGGGACGAGGTCACAGAAGTCATGGAACTCCGAGCGGGGTAAAAGTTCAACCTTTCCCCCCTTATAGAGGTCATAATTTTAATACATCAAAATCATTTAAAAACTATATAGGTGTAATTGCAGTGTCATGAATACAACCCACATGAATTTTAAACACATTAGGAGTATCTCTGATCAAATTAATCATTAAAATTCCAAAGCTCCACCAGTGGTTCAAAGTGGTCCAAAACGCTCAAAAATGGTGGGAAATGAAAACAATTCATCATTTCTGAGGCTTTATAATATTCCTAAGATGATGTATATCTTCAATTAGTTTTAAATCCCTTTATTTAAAAGTTTCTCTTTTGGGCTCCACTGGTGCAACACCTCAAGTCTAAGAAGCTGCACCAGTGGAGCAAAAGCTACACTGGTGCAGCCGAAGCTGCACTGGTGTAACAGGAGTCAAGCTAATTTTCAGTATCAACCCTCATGACTGTTTTCAGGTCCCTGTAGCCACCAGGACCCATTATATATCTCAGGTGATATAGCAAGAGTGGCTAGGCCTCATTTCTAGCCTCCAGGTACATGTCGGACTCCTATTTGTGACATTTCGAGGTGTTTGGTGTCAAACTCATTTCTTCCATTATAGGCCATAGTCACCTCACGGAACCCACATTATCCCTCAGGTGATATAGCAACAATGTCTGAGACCTAATGATAGCATCCAGCCACCTGTTTTAGTAATATTCGTTATATTTGTGTTCAGGGAGTCCTGTGTACCTCCAAAACGAATTTCTAACACTTTTGAAGTGTACCTGAGGCACTGAGCTGGGTAAAAGTTCAGCTTAAGGGCCGTCCCCATGGAGGTCAAAAACTGGATTACATCAAAATCATTTAAAAACTATATAGGTGTAATTGCAGTGTCCTGAATGCTGTGTAACTGCATTTGCACTGTGCCGTGTACCTCCAAAATGAATTTCTAACACTTTTGAGTCTCCATACAGTGAAAAATGACTAAGTCCAAAAACATCATTTGTGCATCAAAGTGTTCAAAAAAGGTCAAAATTGGGTTAAAATTTAAAAAACATAGTGCTACAGTGGCCCAATGGCATGCTAAACATATAATGAATGATACAGAATTAATAGTTTTACAAAAACATTGGAAAATTGGTATTTTTAATTTCAGGGGGACAAGGTCACGGAGGTCATGGAACTCCGAGCTGGGTAAAAGTTCAGCTTGAGGGCCCTCCCCATGGAGTTCAAAAATTGTATTACATCAAAATCATTAAAAAACTATATATGTGTCATTGCAGTGTCCTGAATGCTATATAACTGCATTTGCACTGCTCTGTGCACCTCCAAAATGAATTTCTAACACTTTTGAAGTCTCCATGAAGTGAAAAATGACCAAGTCCAAAAAGATCATTGGTGCATCAAAGTGTTCAAAAACGGTCAAAAATGGATAAAAATGAAAAATACCAACTGCTACAGTGGCTCAATAGCGTGCTAAACACATAATGAATGACACAGAATGAATAGATTTAGAAATTACTTGGAAAATGCTATTTTAAATTTCAGGGGGACGAGGTCACGGAAGTCATGGAACTCCGAGCGTGGTAAAAGTTCAACCTTTCCTCCCTTGTGGAGGTCAACATTTTAAATTCATCAAAATCATTTAAAAACTATATAGGTGTAATTGGCTTTTCCTGAATGCTATATAGGTGCATGTGCACTGTTCTGTGTACCTCCAAAATGACTTTCTAACACTTTTGAAGTCTCCATGAAGCAGAAAATGACTAAAGTCCAAAGACATCATTGGTGCATCAAAGTTTCAAAAACGGTCAAAAATGGATAAAAATGAAAAAAAAAACACAAGTGCTACAGTGGCTTAATGCATGCTAAACACATAATGAATGACACAGAATGAATAGATTTACAAATTACTTGGAAAATGCTATTTTAAATTTCAGGGGGACGAGGTCACAGAAGTCATGGAACTCCGAGCGGGGTAAAAGTTCAACCTTTCCCCCCTTATAGAGGTCATAATTTTAATACATCAAAATCATTTAAAAACTATATAGGTGTAATTGCAGTGTCATGAATACATCCCACATGAATTTTAAACACATTAGGAGTATCTCTGATCAAATTAATCATTAAAATCCCAAAGCTCCACCAGTGGTTCAAAGTGGTCCAAAACGCTCAGAAATGGTGGAAAATGAAAACAATTCATCATTTCTGAGGCTTTATAATATTCCTAAGATAATGTATATCTTCAATTAGTTTTAAATCCCTTTATTAAAAAGTTTCTCTTTTGGGCTCCACTGGTGCAACGCCTCAAGTCTGAGAAGCTGCAAAAGTGGAGCAAAAGCTACACTGGTGCAGCCGAAGCTGCACTGGTGTAACAGGAGTCAAGCTAATTTTCAGTATCAACCCTCATGACTGTTTTCAGGTCCCTGTAGCCACCAGGACCCATTATATATCTCAGGTGATATAGCAAGAGTGGCTAGGCCTCATTTCTAGCCTCCAGATACATGTCGGACTCCTATTTGTGGCATTTCGAGGTGTTTGGTGTCAAACTCATTTCTTCCATTATAGGCCATAGTCACCTCACGGAATCCACATTATCCCTCAGGTGATATAGCAACAATGTCTGAGACCTAATGATAGCATCCAGCCACCTGTTTTAGTGATATTCGTTATATGTGTTCAGGGAGTCCTGTGTACCTCCAAAACGAATTTCTATCACTTTTGAAGTGTACCTGAGGCACTGAGCTGGGTAAAAGTTCAGCTTAAGGGCCCTCCCCATGGAGGTCAAAAACTGTATTACATCAAAATAATTTAAAAACTATATAGGTGTAATTGCAGTGTCCTGAATGCTATGTCACTGCATTTGCACTGTTCCGTGTACCTCCAAAATGAATTTCTAACACTTTTGAGTCTCCATACAGTGAAAAATGACTAAGTCCAAAAACGTCATTTGTGCATCAAAGTGTTCAAAAAAGGTCAAAATTGGGTTAAAATAAAAAAAACATAGTGCTACAGTGGCCCAATGGCATGCTAAACATATAATGAATGATACAGAATGAAAAGTTTTACAAAAACATTGGAAAATTGTTATTTTAAATTTCAGGGGGACAAGGTCACGGAGGTCATGGAACTCTGAACTGGGTAAAAGTTCAGCTTGAGGGCCCTCCCCATGGAGGTCAAAAATTGTATTACATCAAAATCATTTAAAAACTATATAGGTGTCATTGCAGTGTCCTGAATGCTATATAACTGCATTTGCACTGTTCTGTGCACCTCCAAAATGAATTTCTAACACTTTTGATGTTTCCATGAAGTGAAAAATGACCAAGTCCAAAAAGATCATTGGTGCATCAAAGTGTTCAAAAACGGTCAAAAATTGATAAAAATGAAAAATACCAACTGCTACAGTGGCTCAATAGCGTGCTAAACACATAATGAATGACACAGAATGAATAGATTTAGAAATTACTTGGAAAATGCTATTTTAAATTTCAGGGGGACGAGGTCACGGAAGTCATGGAACTCCGAGCGGGGTAAAAGTTCAACCTTTCCTCCCTTGTGGAGGTCAACATTTTAAATTCATCAACATCATTTAAAAACTATATAGGTGTAATTGGCTTGTCCTGAATGCTATATAGGTGCATGTGCACTGCTCTGTGTACCTCCAAAATGACTTTCTAACACTTTTGAAGTCTCCATGAAGCAGAAAATGACTTAAAACATCATTGGTGCATCAAAGTTTCAAAAACGGTCAAAAATGGATAAAAATGAAAAAAAACACAAGTGCTACAGTGGCTTAATGCATGCTAAACACATAATGAATGACACAGAATGAATAGATTTACAAATTACTTGGAAAATGCTATTTTAAATTTCAGGGGGACGAGGTCACAGAAGTCATGGAACTCCGAGCGGGGTAAAAGTTCAACCTTTCCCCCCTTATAGAGGTCATAATTTTAATACATCAAAATCATTTAAAAACTATATAGGTGTAATTGCAGTGTCATGAATACAACCCACATGAATTTTAAACACATTAGGAGTATCTCTGATCAAATTAATCATTAAAATTCCAAAGCTCCACCAGTGGTTCAAAGTGGTCCAAAACGCTCAAAAATGGTGGAAAATGAAAACAATTCATCATTTCTGAGGCTTTATAATATTCCTAAGATAATGTATATCTTCAATTAGTTTTAAATCCCTTTATTTAAAAGTTTCTCTTTTGGGCTCCACTGGTGCAACGCCTCAAGTCTGAGAAGCTGCACCAGTGGAGCAAAAGCTACACTGGTGCAGCCGAAGCTGCACTGGTGTAACAGGAGTCAAGCTAATTTTCAGTATCAACCCTCATGACTGTTTTCAGGTCCCTGTAGCCACCAGGACCCATTATATATCTCAGGTGATATAGCAAGAGTGGCTAGGCCTCATTTCTAGCCTCCAGATACATGTCGGACTCCTATTTGTGGCATTTCGAGGTGTTTGGTGTCAAACTCATTTCTTCCATTATAGGCCATAGTCACCTCACGGAACCCACATTATCCCTCAGGTGATATAGCAACAATGTCTGAGACCTAATGATAGCATCCAGCCACCTGTATTAGTGATATTCGTTATATTTGTGTTCAGGGAGTCCTGTGTACCTCCAAAACGAATTTCTATCACTTTTGAAGTGTACCTGAGGCACTGAGCTGGGTAAAAGTTCAGCTTAAGGGCCCTCCCCATGGAGGTCAAAAACTGTATTACATCAAAATCATTTAAAAACTATATAGGTGTAATTGCAGTGTCCTGAATGCTATGTAACTGCATTTGCACTGTTCCGTGTACCTCCAAAATGAATTTCTAACACTTTTGAGTCTCCATACAGTGAAAAATGACTAAGTCCAAAAACATCATTTGTGCATCAAAGTGTTCAAAAAAGGTCAAAATTGGGTTAAAATTAAAAAAACATAGTGCTACAGTGGCCCAATGGCATGCTAAACATATAATGAATGATACAGAATGAATAGTTTTACAAAAACATTGGAAAATTGTTATTTTATATTTCATGGGGACAAGGTCACGGAGGTCATGGAACTCCGAGCTGGGTAAAAGTTCAGCTTGAGGGCCCTCCCCATGGAGGTCAAAAATTGTATTACATCAAAATCATTTAAAAACTATATAGGTATCATTGCAGTGTCCTGAATGCTATATAACTGCATTTGCACTGTTCTGTGCACCTCCAAAATGAATTTCTAACACTTTTGATGTTTCCATGAACTGAAAAATGACCAAGTCCAAAAAGATCATTGGTGCATCAAAGTGTTCAAAAACGGTCAAAAATTGATAAAAATGAAAAATACCAACTGCTACAGTGGCTCAATAGCGTGCTAAACACATAATGAATGACACAGAATGAATAGATTTAGAAATTACTTGGAAAATGCTATTTTAAATTTCAGGGGGACGAGGTCACGGAAGTCATGGAACTCCGAGCGTGGTAAAAGTTCAACCTTTCCTCCCTTGTGGAGGTCAACATTTTAAATTCATCAACATCATTTAAAAACGATATAGGTGTAATTGGCTTGTCCTGAATGCTATATAGGTGCATGTGCACTGCTCTGTGTACCTCCAAAATGACTTTCTAACACTTTTGAAGTCTCCATGAAGCAGAAAATGACTAAAGTCCAAAACATCATTGGTGCATCAAAGTTTCAAAAACGGTCAAAAATGGATAAAAATGAAAAAAAACACAAGTGCTACAGTGGCTTAATGCATGCTAAACACATAATGAATGACACAGAATGAATAGATTTACAAATTACTTGGAAAATGCTATTGTAAATTTCAGGGGGACGAGGTCACAGAAGTCATGGAACTCCGAGCGGGGTAAAAGTTCAACCTTTCCCCCCTTATAGAGGTCATAATTTTAATACATCAAAATCATTTAAAAACTACATAGGTGTAATTGCAGTGTCATGAATACAACCCACATGAATTTTAAACACATTAGGAGTATCTCTGATCAAATTAATCATTAAAATTCCAAAGCTCCACCAGTGGTTCAAAGTGGTCCAAAACGCTCAAAAATGGTGGAAAATGAAAACAATTCATCATTTCTGAGGCTTTATAATATTCCTAAGATAATGTATATCTTCAATTAGTTTTAAATCCCTTTATTTAAAAGTTTCTCTTTTGGGCTCCACTGGTGCAACGCCTCAAGTCTGAGAAGCTGCACCAGTGGAGCAAAAGCTACACTGGTGCAGCCGAAGCTGCACTGGTGTAACAGGAGTCAAGCTAATTTTCAGTATCAACCCTCATGACTGTTTTCAGGTCCCTGTAGCCACCAGGACCCATTATATATCTCAGGTGATATAGCAAGAGTGGCTAGGCCTCATTTCTAGCCTCCAGATACATGTCGGACTCCTATTTGTGGCATTTCGAGTTGTTTGGTGTCAAACTCATTTCTTCCATTATAGGCCATAGTCACCTCACGGAACCCACATTATCCCTCAGGTGATATAGCAACAATGTCTGAGACCTAATGATAGCATCCAGCCACCTGTATTAGTGATATTCGTTATATTTGTGTTCAGGGAGTCCTGTGTACCTCCAAAACGAATTTCTATCACTTTTGAAGTGTACCTGAGGCACTGACTGGGTAAAAGTTCAGCTTAAGGGCCCTCCCCATGGAGGTCAAAAACTGTATTACATCAAAATCATTTAAAAACTATATAGGTGTAATTGCAGTGTCCTGAATGCTATGTAACTGCATTTGCACTGTTCCGTGTACCTCCAAAATGAATTTCTAACACTTTTGAGTCTCCATACAGTGAAAAATGACTAAGTCCAAAAACATCATTTGTGCATCAAAGTGTTCAAAAAAGGTCAAAATTGGGTTAAAATTAAAAAAAACATAGTGCTACAGTGGCCCAATGGCATGCTAAACATATAATGAATGATACAGAATGAATAGTTTTACAAAAACATTGGAAAATTGTTATTTTAAATTTCAGGGGGACAAGGTCACGGAGGTCATGGAACTCCGAGCTGGGTAGAAGTTCAGCTTGAGGGCCCTCCCCATGGAGGTCAAAAATTGTATTACATCAAAATCATTTAAAAACTATATAGGTGTCATTGCAGTGTCCTGAATGCTATATAACTGCATTTGCACTGTTCTGTGCACCTCCAAAATGAATTTCTAACACTTTTGATGTTTCCATGAAGTGAAAAATGACCAAGTCCAAAAAGATCATTGGTGCATCAAAGTGTTCAAAAACGGTCAAAAATTGATAAAAATGAAAAATACCAACTGCTACAGTGGCTCAATAGCGTGCTAAACACATAATGAATGACACAGAATGAATAGATTTAGAAATTACTTGGAAAATGCTATTTTAAATTTCAGGGGGACGAGGTCACGGAAGTCATGGAACTCCGAGCGGGGTAAAAGTTCAACCTTTTCTCCCTTGTGGAGGTCAACATTTTAAATCCATCAACATCATTTAAAAACTATATAGGTGTAATTGGCTTGTCCTGAATGCTATATAGGTGCATGTGCACTGTTCTGTGTACCTCCAAAATGACTTTCTAACACTTTTGAAGTCTCCATGAAGCAGAAAATGACTAAAGTCCAAAGACATCATTGGTGCATCAAAGTTTCAAAAACGGTCAAAAATGTATAAAAATGAAAAAAACACAAGTGCTACAGTGGCTTAATGCATGCTAAACACATAATGAATGACACAGAATGAATAGATTTACAAATTACTTGGAAAATGATATTTTAAATTTCAGGGGGACGAGGTCACAGAAGTCATGGAACTCCGAGCGGGGTAAAAGTTCAACCTTTCCACCCTTATAGAGGTCATAATTTTAATACATCAAAATCATTTAAAAACTATATAGGTGTAATTGCAGTGTCATGAATACATCCCACATGAATTTTAAACACATTAGGAGTATCTCTGATCAAATTAATCATTAAAATCCCAAAGCTCCACCAGTGGTTCAAAGTGGTCCAAAACGCTCAAAAATGGTGGAAAATGAAAACAATTCATCATTTCTGAGGCTTTATAATATTCCTAAGATAATGGAAAGGGGCGACCATTCGGTCCCCCCGAACGTATGGTGGAGGACCCCGATCCCCCCGGGAGGCCATCTTGGGCGGGAGGCGAGTCTCGGCTGGTATGCCCGAAGCGGCGTAGCCGGGGCGCACCTTTTTTTTCCCGCCCTGGAGTGGGTTGTCCTAGGCACTGACGCGGACGGCCACGCCCTCGGAGGCAGGCGGAGGCGGGTTTACGCCCGCCCGAAGACGGATAAAAGGAGCAGCAAGTCAAGATAGCATCCTCTTGTTCCTGTGCTCTGAAGCTGCACCTCCCCGCTGCACGTGAGCTCGAGACGGAACGAAGAGCCAATTTTGAGCGTTGTAATCTTTCTCTTTGTTTTACAGATATCTTCGCTTGAGAATGCCGGGCAAGAAGGTCGGAAAGCGGGTCGGGACCGATCAGATGCTCCGCATGCTCATAAAGGAGTTGGCCGATTTGAAGAAGCAGATGGCGGCTAAGAACGGGGAGGGAGGACCGAAGCGAGTCATCGGACCAGCTTTGCCAGGAGTAGTCCCTGGCGGGAGAGGCAAGAGGTCCAAAAGGGGGGCACTTGGGGGGGAAACCCCGGTTCCCGATACTCCACTTGAGGAGACAACACCGGTTCCGAAGGAGGGGCATCCGATCCCCGTGAACGGGGAAGATATGCCTCCAGAGTTGGCGGCGCAATTAGCAGCGTGGTTGGGAAAAGATAGTGAGGGCACCACGGCTGATGACGCCCGGGCAGTGTTGAGACAACTGCGGGAATCTAGAGAGGCTGTGAAGGCACCATCTTCTGTTCCCCCGCAGGTTCCGGCAGCTGAAGATGCAGCAGGCCTAAGCTCGGCGGCAAATGCAGCATCTAGTTCAGGTAAGCGGCCATTGCCGATTGCGGGGGAGGGGTCTGTACCTTCACGAAGGGTGAAAGTGGCCCAGCATGTTCCACTGGAAATTAAGGAAAAGATTTGGGCGAATAAGTATGTGAACATATTTTCTTTGCTTACCGACCATTACGAGATGGAGCATGTGAAGAGCCAAAAGGAGCTCATGCATCCGAGTGTTTGGCGCGCAAAGATGGCCGCCTTTAAGGTTGACGAAAGCATAGGTACTTGGGGCAGAGCGTGGGGCATTTTTACCTCCATCATGGGTGAGCGCAGGCCCGAATTGTTGACCGAGTTGCCTATTTACCAGTCACGTATCATGGAGTATTCTCTGGCGTACGAGGGCAATCAGTGGTTCTGTTATGACAATATTTTTAGAAAAGCTAAAGAGCATGACACAGCTCTATCATGGGATTGTTTCGACTCCATCTCGTGGCAGAAAATGGAGAGTTCAGGAATGTTAAAAGTGCCTTTGTCAGGGAGTAGCGGGGGTGAATCGTCCCGCCAATCCTCTGGGACACCCTTTCGGACGGGTGCAGTCGAGTGGCAATACACGTAAAAAGGGCATTTGTTGGAATTTTAACAGGGGAAAATGTACGAGGCCCCAGGGGTCATGCAAGTTCAGACATGAATGTGGAGGGTGTGGGCAGTCTTCCCATCCTGAGTCCATGTGCAGAGCCAAGACGGGTGATAATGGTGGTAGGGGAAGCGCCAAACAGGTCTGAAATAGTCCGAGGGGCGCCTCTACCTACCCCGATTGATACCATGGCAATGATTCCTTGGCTCAACGAATACCCGGATCATGCTTCCGCTGGGGTGTTGCGGGACGGGTTTTCATATGGTTTCCGCATCCCAGTGGGGGATTTTCAGGGTGTAGCACACTGTAACAACCAACTGTCGGTCTTGCAGCATACGGCGGTGGTACAGGCAAAGATTGGGAAAGAGGTGACTCAGGGTCGTGTCGCCGGTCCATTTGATTTGCCACCGGTTGCTAACTTTGTTTGTTCCCCTCTAGGGATGGTCCCCAAGAAGGACCCGGGTGAGTTTAGGCTAATACATAACTTGTCAGCCCCACGTGGGCTTTCCGTGAATGATGCGATAGACCCGGAAGTGTGTTCGGTGCGGTACGCATCTTTCGATGAGGCCGTCGCCATGCTGAATCGCCTGGGGCCCGGGGCGCTGATGACATCAAGTCAGCGTTCCGGTTGCTCCCGGTGCACCCAGACGATCAGCGTCTCCTTGGTTTTATGTTTCAGGGTCGCTATTACATGGATAGATGTATGCCGATGTGGTGCTCTATATCCTGTGCCTATTTTGAAAAATTCAGTTGTTTTCTGCAATGGGTATTCACAAGGAAGACGGGTTTTCAGCATGTTATGCATTATCTCGATGACTTTCTGTTCTTGGGGGCAGCTGGGGATCCCGAATGTGGACAGGCCTTACATGAATTCTGTGTCTTAATGAACCATTTTGGTGTGCCATTGGCGCCAGGTAAGACTGTGGGTCCCTCAACTTTGCTCGAGTTTCTCGGGATCGAGCTCGACTCGGAAGAAGGTTGTTTTAGATTACCCAGAGAAAAAGTGTTAAAATTCAGGGCATCCCTTGAAACATGTATTCGTGCAACGAAAGTGAATTTACATCAATTGCAACAAGTGGTGGGCCAGTTGAATTTTGCCCTGAGAGTAATGCCAATGGCCCGTCCCTTTTCCCGCTCGATTGCACAAGCCAACGGTCGGCCTGAAGGAAGGACATCACCGCACGAGGCTCTCGGCAGAGGTTCGCCAGGACATGCGTATTTGGTTGGCATTTCTGGCGGATTTCAATGGTCGAATTGTCTGGAACAAACCGGCGGTGTCCTCCGAGGAGCTGGGGCTGTGGACAGATTCGGCGGGGAGTATAGGTTTTGGCGCCATATTCGGTACGCAATGGTCGGCTCAAAAATGGCCGTCATGGTGGCACGAGTGCGGGCTGACGAGTAACATTGCTTTTCTCGAACTTTTCCCTATTTTGGTGGCCCTAAAAACATGGCCTGAGGGGTTCCGGGATCACTCTGTGGTGTTCTGGTCTGATAACATGACCGTGGTTGAGTGTATCAATAGTCAGGCAGCACGTTGCAGATGGATTCTGAGACTGCTCAAAGAAATTGTGTTATTGTGTATGCAGTTGAATGTGCTCTTTAGGGCACGACATGTCCCGGGGGTGTTGAATCAAGCGGCTGATGCGCTTTCTCGTTTCCGTATGCAGGCCTTCTGGGGTTTTCTGCCCACAGCGGACCCGGTGGCGGCACCCTTTCCCGAAGCTCTCTGGTCTCTCGGTGCCCCGAACTACAAAACCTCGTGGGAGAGAGTTTAGCACCCAGGACAAGGAAGGCATATGAAGGGGCGTTTCGTTCCTTTTTGGGTTCTGCTAGGGGGGAGCTTTGGGGCCAGGAAGAGCTTGTCGTAAAATTTTTGCTGTCTTTACATCAGGCAGGCAAATCAGTAGCTACGGCCCAGAGGCATCGGGCCGCCATTTCCTTTATGGCAAGGGCTCATGGGATCCAGGACCCGACAGCGTCTTTCGTGGTACAGAAAGCGCTACGTGGGTGGCAACGCCTGGAGGGTCGCAGAGTAGATGAGAGACACCTGATAGGTCTGGATAGATTGGCCCTGTTATTTTCTGTACTCCCTGCGACATGTTCATCCCAGTATGAAACAGTGTTATTCCGAGCCGCTTTTGCGCTAGCATTCCATGGGGCTATGCGAGTAAGCGAACTGGTGGCGAAGAACAAGCAGGATACGGTGGGGGACTGTGCCGAAAGCACATTCAGGTTAAGGTGGAGACGATGACTGTCTCGTTTGTCAGGTCCAAGACCGATCAGGGTGCGATTGGGGACTGCATAGTCATACATAGGATTCCCGGGTCTCCCATGTGCCCTGTTGTTTGCGTAGAGGAATATTTGGCGCAGAGGGTGGCATCATGGGGGGGACCTTGTTGAGACACGCTGACGCCACCCCACTGACGAGGTTTCAGTTCCAGCGGGTGCTTGCGATGTCAATTTCGGCCGCGGGCTTGAACCCCGGCGAGTTCGGGACCCATTCCTTTCGGATAGGGGCTGCTACTCAGGCTACAGCCAGGGGTCTGAGTGTGGAAAAAGTGAAACGTTTGGGGCGTTGGTCCTCGAATTGTTACAAAAGGTATGTGCGGTTGCACATGTTGTGAAGCTGTAATGATGTACTCACGCTTCTTGTTTTTGTTTGGTTTACAGTTTCGCAAGCTTACGAGGCGGGGCGTACTGTGCAGTCGACCCGACACCTGGGAACCAGCGGTCAGACATCACCGGCTGCGGAAAGAGAGGTGTGGGTCGTGGGCCACTCATACGTGAGGCGTGCCGCGGACGTATTCAAAGCAGGTGACATGATTCACATGGCTGGGGAATATGGGTACAGGGTGACCTTCTACGGAAGGGGCGGGCTCTGTATTGACCAGTTTCAATCCTTTTTCGAGGGTTTGTTAGGGCGGACGAGGTCACCGCCGTCTATAATCATAGTCCATCTTGGGGGCAACGATTTGGTGGCCACTGGTAGACGACTTCTTCTCGAGGCAATACTCTCCACAGTAAGTTGGTTGGCGAGAAGAGTTCCAGGGTGCACAATTGCATGGTCCCATATGATTCCACGGAAAGTGTGGCGGGGGGCGAATTCGGTTTCTGCTCTGAATCACTCAGTGAAGAAAGTAAATAACAAATTGGGTAGATTGTTTCGTTCAAGTGCACTGCATTCTATTCCGCATGGTTGTATTAAGGGGGACAGTATGTATCTGGGAGATGGGGTCCATTTGTCCCGGGTGGGGAATGAGTTACTCATAGGAGACTTCATAGCTTGGCTAAAGAGTTTAAAACATGACCTTTAGGCAGGAGTTGTTGTGGGGGGTCCGGATAGCCGGTCAACTATCCGGCCTGTGGCGGTAAGGTCATGATCGGTGAGCAGTAATTGGAAGATCCCTATGGGGGGGCGTCACCCATTACGGATGGGAGCGCTCGGGGGAGGTGGCCATTGGCCCCTCAACGGGGAGGCGGTCCCTTCTAAGGATGGGCCGCCGGAAGGAAAGGAAAGGCGGTCAAGGCCCCTTCCTGGATAGGAGGGGCTACGGGCCCTCCTGGGGAATTTCCCGGGGCCAGGACATCTGCGACGGCAGATGGGGTAAGTTGTGTGGGGTTCGGGAGGGGGTTTACGCTACCTTTTAGACACCTGACACGAGTCCTCGGTCGACCGTTAAGTGGCATCGAGTTCATTGGGGCCCCCGTCAAGTCAAAGGGAAATTGGTAGATGCACTTGAGGTACGCCTCTGTGCGGTCGCTCCCCTCACAAGTGAGGGGGGTATTTCTGGTTTAGGGATCTGACACCGGTTACGACCTTGCCGTTGGCCCTTAACGTTAGGATGTACAATTTCAAGTCAAATGTTTTGTAGGATGTTAGTTCGGCTAGGAGAACCTTTGTATTAGAGATTTGTTAAGGTTAGCCAAACATGGTAATGTGGAAATGAAATTGTACATAATATGAAACTGTTATTTTAATGTTTTAATTTTGTTTCATATTTTAATAAATACGGCCGGGAGGGTCACTCCCTCCCGCCTTCCAAAAGTTCAGAACCGTTTCCGGTTTCCCATCCTTGGGGTTTGTGTCCAGAGGGGGTGGCGGGTATCTCAGCCATATGGAAAGGGGCGACCATTCGGTCCCCCCGAACGTATGGTGGAGGACCCCGATCCCCCCGGGAGGCCATCTTGGGCGGGAGGCGAGTCTCGGCTGGTATGCCCGAAGCGGCGTAGCCGGGGCGCGCCTTTTTCCCGCCCTGGAGTGGGTTGTCCTAGGCACTGACGCGGACGGCCACGCCCTCGGAGGCAGGCGGAGGCGGGTTTACGCCCGCCCGAAGACGGATAAAAGGAGCAGCAAGTCAAGAAAGCATCCTCTTGTTCCTGTGCTCTGAAGCTGCACCTCCCGGCTGCACGTGAGCTCGAGACGGAACGAAGAGCCAATTTTGACCCACCCACCAGCCCCTGAAGACAGCAATTTGTTTCTAAATAAAGTTGGAAGATGTTAACCGTATTTCTTACAGGTTGGGATGAGTGTTGTGTTATTTCGAGTATGCAATAAAGGAGAATGCTCAATTTACTGTATGGTTGTTTTAAAATAAAGTAATGTTGCATTAGTGTGGATCAGTAATCATACGTAACAAGTTATGATCGCCTTCTTTGTTTTCATTAGTACTTTTAGCCATTTGTCGTATTTATTTTGGTCGGGCGGTAAGGTCATGATCGGTGAGCAGTAATTGGAAGATCCCTATGGGGGGCGTCACCCATTACGGATGGGAGCGCTCGGGGGAGGTGGCCATTGGCCCCTCAACGGGGAGGCGGTCCCTTCTAAGGATGGGCCGCCGGAAGGAAAGGAACGGCGGTCAAGGCCCC
This sequence comes from Lissotriton vulgaris, assembly GCF_964263255.1. Lineage (NCBI taxonomy): Eukaryota > Metazoa > Chordata > Amphibia > Caudata > Salamandridae > Lissotriton > Lissotriton vulgaris. Next base: position 465,143 of record NW_028246855.1, read on the forward strand.
TTCCTGGATAGGAGGGGCTACGGGCCCTCCTGGGGAATTTCCCGGGGCCAGGACATCTGCGACGGCAGATGGGGTAAGTTGTGTGGGGTTCGGGAGGGGGTTTACGCTACCTTTTAGACACCTCACACGAGTCCTCGGTCGACCGTTAACTGGCATCGAGTTCATTGGGGCCCCCGTCAAGTCAAAGGGAAATTGGTAGATGCACTTGAGGTACGCCTCTGTGCGGTCGCTCCCCTCACAAGTGAGGGGGGTATTTCTGGTTTAGGGATCTGACACCGGTTACGACCTTGCCGTTGGCCCTTAACGTTAGGATGTACAATTTCAAGTCAAATGTTTTGTAGGATGTTAGTTCGGCTAGGAGAACCTTTGTATTAGAGATTTGTTAAGGTTAGCCAAAGATCGTAATGTGGAAATGAAATTGTACATAATATGAAACTGTTATTTTAATGTTTTAATTTTGTTTCATATTTTAATAAATACGGCCGGGAGGGTCACTCCGTCCCACCTTCCAAAAGTTCAGAACCGTTTCCGGTTTCCCATCCTTGGGGTTTGTGTCGAGAGGGGGTGGCGGGTATCTCAGCCATATGTATATCTTCAATTAGTTTTAAATCCCTTTATTTAAAAGTTTCTCTTTTGGGCTCCACTGGTGCAACGCCTCAAGTCTGAGAAGCTGCACCAGTGGAGCAAAAGCTACACTGGTGCAGCCGAAGCTGCACTGGTGTAACAGGAGTCAAGCTAATTTTCAGTATCAACCCTCATGACTGTTTTCAGGTCCCTGTAGCCACCAGGACCCATTATATATCTCAGGTGATATAGCAAGAGTGGCTAGGCCTCATTTCTAGCCTCCAGATACATGTCGGACTCCTATTTGTGACATTTCGAGGTACTTGGTGTCAAACTCATTTCTTCCATTATAGGCCATAGTCACCTCACGGAACCCACATTATCCCTCAGGTGATATAGCAACAATGTCTGAGACCTAATGATAGCATCCAGCCACCTGTTTTAGTGATATTCGTTATATTTGTGTTCAGGGAGTCCTGTGTACCTCCAAAACGAATTTCTAACACTTTTGAAGTGTACCTGAGGCACTGAGCTGGGTAAAAGTTCAGCTTAAGGGCCCTCCCCATGGATGTCAAAAACTGTATTACATCAAAATCATTTAAAAACTATATAGGTGTAATTGCAGTGTCCTGAATGCTATGTAACTGCATTTCCACTGTTCCGTGTACCTCCAAAATGAATTTCTAACACTTTTGAGACTCCATACAGTGAAAAATGACTAAGTCCAAAAACATCATTTGTGCATCAAAGTGTTCAAAAAAGGTCAAAATTGGGTTAAAATTATAAAAAACATAGTGCTACATTGGCCCAATGGCATGCTAAACATATAATGAATGATACAGAATGAATAGTTTTACAAAAACATTGGAAAATTGTTATTTTAAATTTCAGGGGGACAAGGTCACGGAGGTCATGAAACTCCGAGCTGGATAAAAGTTCAGCTTGAGGGCCATCCCCATGGAGGTCAAAAATTGTATTACATCAAAATCATTTAAAAACTATATAGGTGTCATTGCAGTGTCCTGGATGCTATATAACTGCATTTGCACTGTTCTGTGCACCTCCAAAATGAATTTCTAACACTTTTGAAGTTTCCATGAAATGAAAAATGACCAAGTCCAAAAAGATCATTGGTGCATCAAAGTGTTCAAAAACGGTCAAAAATGGATAAAAATGAAAAATACCAACTGCTACAGTGGCTCAATAGCGTGCTAAACACATAATGAATGACACAGAATGAATAGATTTAGAAATTACTTGGAAAATGCTATTTTAAATTTCAGGGGGACGAGGTCACGGAAGTCATGGAACTCCGAGCGTGGTAAAAGTTCAGCCTTTCCTCCCTTGTGGAGGTCAACATTTTAAATTCATCAAAATCATTTAAAAACTATATAGGTGTAATTGGCTTGTCCTGAATGCTATATAGGTGCATGTGCACTGTTCTGTGTACCTCCAAAATGACTTTCTAACACTTTTGAAGTCTCCATGAAGCAGAAAATGACTAAAGTCCAAAGACATCATTGGTGCATCAAAGTTTCAAAAACGGTCAAAAATGGATATAAATGAAAAAAAACAGTGGCTTAATGCATGCTAAACACATAATGAATGACAAAGAATGAATAGATTTACAAATTACTTGGAAAATGCTATTTTAAATTTCAGGGGGACGAGGTCACAGAAGTCATGGAACTCCGAGCGGGGTAAAAGTTCAACCTTTCCCCCCTTATAGAGGTCATCATTTTAATACATCAAAATCATTTAAAAACTATATAGGTGTAATTGCAGTGTCTTGAATACATCCCACATGAATTTTAAACACATTAGGAGTATCTCTGATCAAATTAATCATTAAAATCCCAAAGCTCCACCAGTGGTTCAAAGTGGTCCAAAACGCTCAAAAATGGTGGAAAATGAAAAAAAATCATCATTTCTGAGGCTTTATAATATTCCTTAGATAATGTATATCTTCAATTAGTTTTAAATCCCTTTATTAAAAAGTTTCTCTTTTGTGCTCCACTGGTGCAACGCCTCAAGTCTGAGAAGCTGCACCAGTGGAGCAAAAGCTACACTGGTGCAGCCGAAGCTGCACTGGTGTAACAGGAGTCAAGCTAATTTTCAGTATCAACCCTCATGACTGTTTTCAGGTCCCTGTAGCCACCAGGACCCATTATATATCTCAGGTGATATAGCAAGAGTGGCTAGGCCTCATTTCTAGCCTCCAGGTACATGTCGGACTCCTATTTGTGACATTTCGAGGTGTTTGGTGTCAAACTCATTTTTCCATTATAGGCCATAGTCACCTCACGGAACCCACATTATCCCTCAGGTGATATAGCAGCAATGTCTGAGACCTAATGATAGCATCCAGAAACCTGTTTAAGTGATATTCGTTATATTTGTGTTCAGGGAGTCCTGTGTACCTCCAAAACGAATTTCTAACACTTTTGAAGTGTACCTGAGGCACTGAGCTGGGTAAAAGTTCAGCTTAAGGGCCCTCCCCATGGAGGTCAAAAACTGTATTACATCAAAATCATTTAAAAACTATATAGGTGTAATTGCAGTGTCCTGAATGCTATGTAACTGCATTTGCACTGTTCTGTGTACCTCCAAAATGAATTTCTAACACTTTTGAGTCTCCATACAGTGAAAAATGACTAAGTCCAAAAACATAATTGGTGCATCAAAGTGTTCAAAAAAGGTCAAAATTGGATTAAAATTAAAAAAACATAGTGCTACAGTGGCCCAATGTCATGCTAAACATATAATTAATGATACAGATTGAATAGTTTTACAAAAACATTGGAAAAGTGTTATTTTAAATTTCAGGGGGACAAGGTCACAGAGGTCATGGAACTCCTAGCTGGGTAAAAGTTCAGCTTGAGGGCCCTCCCCACGGAGGTCAAAAATTGTATTACATCAAAATCATTTAAAAACTATATAGGTGTAATTGCAGTTTTCTGAATGCTATGTAACTGCATTTGCACTGTTCTGTGTACCTCCAAAATGAATTTCTAACACTTTTGAGTCTCCATACAGTGAAAAATGACTAAGTCCAAAAACATAATTGGTGCATCAAAGTGTTCAAAATAGGTCAAAATTGGGTTAAAATTAAAAAAAACATAGTGCTACAGTGGCCCAATGGCAGTCTAAACATATAATGAATGATACAGAATGAATAGTTTTACAAAAACATTGGAAAATTGTTATTTTAAATTTCAGCGGGACAAGGTCACAGAGGTCATGGAACTCTGAGCTGGGTAAAAGTTCAGCTTGAGGGCCCTCCCCATGGAGATCAAAAATTGTATTACATCAAAATCATTTAAAACCTATATAGGTGTCATTGCAGTGTCCTGAATGCTATATAGGTGCATGTGCACTGTTCTGTGTACCTCCAAAATGACTTTCTAACACTTTTGAAGTCTCCATGAAGCAGAAAATGACTAAAGTCCAAAGACATCATTGGTGCATCAAAGTTTCAAAAACGGTCAAAAATGGATAAAAATGAAAACAAAACAAGTGCTACAGTGGCTTAATGCATGCTAAACACATAATGAATGACACAGAATGAATAGATTTACAAATTACTTGGAAAATGCTATTTTAAATTTCAGGGGGACGAGGTCACAGAAGTCATGGAACTCCGAGGGGGGTAAAAGTTCAACCTTTCCCCCCTTATAGAGGTCATAATTTTAATACATCAAAATCATTTAAAAACTATATAGGTGTAATTGCAGTGTCTTGAATACATCCCACATGAATTTTAAACACATTAGGAGTATATCTGATCAAATTAATCATTAAAATCCCAAAGCTCCACCAGTGGTTCAAAGTGGTCCAAAACGCTCAAAAATGGTGGAAAATGAAAACAATTCATCATTTCTGAGGCTTTATAATATTCCTTAGATAATGAATATCTTCAATTAGTTTTAAATCCCTTTATTAAAAAGTTTCTCTTTTGTGCTCCACTGGTGCAACGCCTCAAGTCTGAGAAGCTGCACCAGTGGAGCAAAAGCTACACTGGTGCAGCCGAAGCTGCACTGGTGTAACAGGAGTCAAGCTAATTTTCAGTATCAACCCTCATGACTGTTTTCAGGTCCCTGTAGCCACCAGGACCCATTATATATCTCAGGTGATATAGCACGAGTGGCTAGGCCTCATTTCTAGCCTCCAGGTACATGTCGGACTCCTATTTGTGACATTTCGAGGTGTTTGGTGTCAAACTCATTATTTCCATTATAGGCCATAGTCACCTCACGGAACCCACATTATCCCTCAGGTGATATAACAGCAATGTCTGAGACCTAATGATAGCATCCAGAAACCTGTTTAAGTGATATTCGTTATATTTGTGTTCAGGGAGTCCTGTGTACCTCCAAAACGAATTTCTAACACTTTTGAAGTGTACCTGAGGCACTGAGCTGGGTAAAAGTTCAGCTTAAGGGCCCTCCCCATGGAGGTCAAAAACTGTATTACATCAAAATCATTTAAAAACTATATAGGTGTAATTGCAGTGTCCTGAATGCTATGTAACTGCATTTGCACTGTTCTGTGTACCTCCAAAATGAATTTCTAACACTTTTGAGTCTCCATACAGTGAAAAATGACTAAGTCCAAAAACATAATTGGTGCATCAAAGTGTTCAAAAAAGGTCAAAATTGGATTAAAATTAAAAAAAACATAGTGCTACAGTGGCCCAATGGCATGCTAAACATATAATTAATGATACAGATTGAATAGTTTTACAAAAACATTGGAAAAGTGTTATTTTAAATTTCAGGGGGACAAGGTCACGGAGGTCATGGAACTCCAAGCTGGGTAAAAGTTCAGCTTGAGGGCCCTCCCCATGGAGGTCAAAAATTGTATTACATCAAAATCATTTAAAAAATATATAGGTGTCATTGCAGTGTCCTGAATGCTATATAACTGCATTTGCACTGTTCTGTGCACCTCCAAAATGAATTTCTAACACTTTTGAAGTCTCCATGAAGTGAAAAATGACCAAGTCCAAAAAAATCATTGGTGCATCAAAGTGTTCAAAAACGGTCAAAAATGGATAAAAATGAAAAATACCAACTGCTACAGTGGCTCAATAGCGTGCTAAACACATAATGAATGACACAGAATGAATAGATTTAGAAATTACTTGGAAAATGCTATTTTAAATTTCAGGGGGACGAGGTCACGGAAGTCATGGAACTCCGAGCGGGGTAAAAGTTCAACCTTTCCTCCCTTGTGGAGGTCAACATTTTAAATTCATCAAAATCATTTAAAAACTATATAGGTGTAATTGGCTTGTCCTGATTGCTATATAGGTGCATGTGCACTGTTCTGTGTACCTCCAAAACGACTTTCTAACACTTTTGAAGTCTCCATGAAGCAGAAAATGACTTAAGTCCAAAGACATCATTGGTGCATCAAAGTTTCAAAAACGGTCAAAAATGGATAAAAATGAAAAAAAACACAAGTGCTACAGTGGCTTAATGCATGCTAAACACATAATGAATGACACAGAATGAATAGATTTACAAATTACTTGGAAAATGCTATTTTAAATTTCAGGGGGACGAGGTCACAGAAGTCATGGAACTCCGAGCGGGGTAAAAGTTCAACCTTTCCCCCCTTATAGAGGTCATCATTTTAATACATCAAAATCATTTAAAAACTATATAGGTGTAATTGCAGTGTCTTGAATACATCCCACATGAATTCTAAACACATTAGGAGTATCTCTGATCAAATTAATCATTAAAATCCCAAAGCTCCACCAGTTGTTCAAAGTGGTCCAAAACGCTCAAAAATGGTGGAAAATGAAAACAATTCATCATTTCTGAGGCTTTATAATATTCCTAAGATAATGTATATCTTCAATTAGTTTTAAATCCCTTTATTTAAAAGTTTCTCTTTTGGGCTCCACTGGTGCAACGCCTCAAGTCTGAGAAGCTGCACCAGTGGAGCAAAAGCTACACTGGTGCAGCCGAAGCTGCACTGGTGTAACAGGAGTCAAGCTAATTTTCAGTATCAACCCTCATGACTGTTTTCAGGTCCCTGTAGCCACCAGGACCCATTATATATCTCAGGTGATATAGCAAGAGTGGCTAGGCCTCATTTCTAGCCTCCAGGTACATGTCGGACTCCTATTTGTGACATTTCGAGGTGTTTGGTGTCAAACTCATTTCTTCCATTATAGGCCATAGTCACCTCACGGAACCCACATTATCCCTCAGGTGATATAGCAACAATGTCTGAGACCTAATGATAGCATCCAGCCACCTGTTTTAGTGATATTCGTTATATTTGTGTTCGGGGAGTCCTGTGTACCTCCAAAACGAATTTCTAACACTTTTGAAGTGTACCTGAGGCACTGAGCTGGGTAAAAGTTCAGCTTAAGGGCCGTCCCCATGGAGGTCAAAAACTGGATTACATCAAAATCATTTAAAAACTATATAGGTGTAATTGCAGTGTCCTGAATGCTGTGTAACTGCATTTGCACTGTGCCGTGTACCTCCAAAATGAATTTCTAACACTTTTGAGTCTCCATACAGTGAAAAATGACTAAGTCCAAAAACATCATTTGTGCATCAAAGTGTTCAAAAAAGGTCAAAATTGGGTTAAAATTTAAAAAACATAGTGCTACAGTGGCCCAATGGCATGCTAAACATATAATGAATGATACAGAATTAATAGTTTTACAAAAACATTGGAAAATTGGTATTTTTAATTTCAGGGGGACAAGGTCACGGAGGTCATGGAACTCCGAGCTGGGTAAAAGTTCAGCTTGAGGGCCCTCCCCATGGAGTTCAAAAATTGTATTACATCAAAATCATTTAAAAACTATATATGTGTCATTGCAGTGTCCTGAATGCTATATAACTGCATTTGCACTGTTCTGTGCACCTCCAAAATGAATTTCTAACACTTTTGAAGTCTCCATGAAGTGAAAAATGACCAAGTCCAAAAAGATCATTGGTGCATCAAAGTGTTCAAAAACGGTCAAAAATGGATACAAATGAAAAATACCAACTGCTACAGTGGCTCAATAGCGTGCTAAACACATAATGAATGACACAGAATGAATAGATTTAGAAATTACTTGGAAAATGCTATTTTAAATTTCAGGGGGACGAAGTCACGGAAGTCATGGAACTCCGAGCGTGGTAAAAGTTCAACCTTTCCTCCCTTGTGGAGGTCAACATTTTAAATTCATCAAAATCATTTAAAAACTATATAGGTGTAATTGGCTTTTCCTGAATGCTATATAGGTGCATGTGCACTGTTCTGTGTACCTCCAAAATGACTTTCTAACACTTTTGAAGTCTCCATGAAGCAGAAAATGACTAAAGTCCAAAGACATCATTGGTGCATCAAAGTTTCAAAAACGGTCAAAAATGGATAAAAATGAAAAAAAAAACACAAGTGCTACAGTGGCTTAATGCATGCTAAACACATATTGAATGACACAGAATGAATAGATTTACAAATTACTTGGAAAATGCTATTTTAAATTTCAGGGGGACGAGGTCACAGAAGTCATGGAACTCCGAGCGGGGTAAAAGTTCAACCTTTCCCCCCTTATAGAGGTCATAATTTTAATACATCAAAATCATTTAAAAACGATATAGGTGTAATTGCAGTGTCATGAATACATCCCACATGAATTTTAAACACATTAGGAGTATCTCTGATCAAATTAATCATTAAAATCCCAAAGCTCCACCAGTGGTTCAAAGTGGTCCAAAACGCTCAGAAATGGTGGAAAATGAAAACAATTCATCATTTCTGAGGCTTTATAATATTCCTAAGATAATGTATATCTTCAATTAGTTTTAAATCCCTTTATTAAAAAGTTTCTCTTTTGGGCTCCACTGGTGCAACGCCTCAAGTCTGAGAAGCTGCACCAGTGGAGCAAAAGCTACACTGGTGCAGCCGAAGCTGCACTGGTGTAACAGGAGTCAAGCTAATTTTCAGTATCCACCCTCATGACTGTTTTCAGGTCCCTGTAGCCACCAGGACCCATTATATATCTCAGGTGATATAGCAAGAGTGGCTAGGCCTCATTTCTAGCCTCCAGATACATGTCGGACTCCTATTTGTGGCATTTCGAGGTGTTTGGTGTCAAACTCATTTCTTCCATTATAGGCCATAGTCACCTCATGGAACCCACATTATCCCTCAGGTGATATAGCAACAATGTCTGAGACCTAATGATAGCATCCAGCCACCTGTTTTAGTGATATTCGTTATATGTGTTCAGGGAGTCCTGTGTACCTCCAAAACGAATTTCTATCACTTTTGAAGTGTACCTGAGGCACTGAGCTGGGTAAAAGTTCAGCTTAAGGGCCCTCCCCATGGAGGTCAAAAACTGTATTACATCAAAATAATTTAAAAACTATATAGGTGTAATTGCAGTGTCCTGAATGCTATGTAACTGCATTTGCACTGTTCCGTGTACCTCCAAAATGAATTTTTAACACTTTTGAGTCTCCATACAGTGAAAAATGACTAAGTCCAAAAACATCATTTGTGCATCAAAGTGTTCAAAAAAGGTCAAAATTGGGTTAAAATAAAAAAAACATAGTGCTACAGTGGCCCAATGGCATGCTAAACATATAATGAATGATACAGAATGAAAAGTTTTACAAAAACATTGGAAAATTGTTATTTTAAATTTCAGGGGGACAAGGTCACGGAGGTCATGGAACTCCGAGCTGGGTAAAAGTTCAGCTTGAGGGCCCTCCCCATGGAGGTCAAAAATTGTATTACATCAAAATCATTTAAAAACTATATAGGTGTCATTGCAGTGTCCTGAATGCTATATAACTGCATTTGCACTGTTCTGTGCACCTCCAAAATGAATTTCTAACACTTTTGATGTTTCCATGAAGTGAAAAATGACCAAGTCCAAAAAGATCATTGGTGCATCAAAGTGTTCAAAAACGGTCAAAAATTGATAAAAATGAAAAATACCAACTGCTACAGTGGCTCAATAGCGTGCTAAACACATAATGAATGACACAGAATGAATAGATTTAGAAATTACTTGGAAAATGCTATTTTAAATTTCAGGGGGACGAGGTCACGGAAGTCATGGAACTCCGAGCGTGGTAAAAGTTCAGCCTTTCCTCCCTTGTGGAGGTCAACATTTTAAATTCATCAAAATCATTTAAAAACTATATAGGTGTAATTGGCTTGTCCTGAATGCTATATAGGTGCATGTGCACTGTTCTGTGTACCTCCAAAATGACTTTCTAACACTTTTGAAGTCTCCATGAAGCAGAAAATGACTAAAGTCCAAAGACATCATTGGTGCATCAAAGTTTCAAAAACGGTCAAAAATGGATATAAATGAAAAAAAACAGTGGCTTAATGCATGCTAAACACATAATGAATGACAAAGAATGAATAGATTTACAAATTACTTGGAAAATGCTATTTTAAATTTCAGGGGGACGAGGTCACAGAAGTCATGGAACTCCGAGCGGGGTAAAAGTTCAACCTTTCCCCCCTTATAGAGGTCATCATTTTAATACATCAAAATCATTTAAAAACTATATAGGTGTAATTGCAGTGTCTTGAATACATCCCACATGAATTTTAAACACATTAGGAGTATCTCTGATCAAATTAATCATTAAAATCCCAAAGCTCCACCAGTGGTTCAAAGTGGTCCAAAACGCTCAAAAATGGTGGAAAATGAAAAAAAATCATCATTTCTGAGGCTTTATAATATTCCTTAGATAATGTATATCTTCAATTAGTTTTAAATCCCTTTATTAAAAAGTTTCTCTTTTGTGCTCCACTGGTGCAACGCCTCAAGTCTGAGAAGCTGCACCAGTGGAGCAAAAGCTACACTGGTGCAGCCGAAGCTGCACTGGTGTAACAGGAGTCAAGCTAATTTTCAGTATCAACCCTCATGACTGTTTTCAGGTCCCTGTAGCCACCAGGACCCATTATATATCTCAGGTGATATAGCAAGAGTGGCTAGGCCTCATTTCTAGCCTCCAGGTACATGTCGGACTCCTATTTGTGACATTTCGAGGTGTTTGGTGTCAAACTCATTTTTCCATTATAGACCATAGTCACCTCACGGAACCCACATTATCCCTCAGGTGATATAGCAGCAATGTCTGAGACCTAATGATAGCATCCAGAAACCTGTTTAAGTGATATTCGTTATATTTGTGTTCAGGGAGTCCTGTGTACCTCCAAAACGAATTTCTAACACTTTTGAAGTGTACCTGAGGCACTGAGCTGGGTAAAAGTTCAGCTTAAGGGCCCTCCCCATGGAGGTCAAAAACTGTATTACATCAAAATCATTTAAAAACTATATAGGTGTAATTGCAGTGTCCTGAATGCTATGTAACTGCATTTGCACTGTTCTGTGTACCTCCAAAATGAATTTCTAACACTTTTGAGTCTCCATACAGTGAAAAATGACTAAGTCCAAAAACATAATTGGTGCATCAAAGTGTTCAAAAAAGGTCAAAATTGGATTAAAATTAAAAAAACATAGTGCTACAGTGGCCCAATGTCATGCTAAACATATAATTAATGATACAGATTGAATAGTTTTACAAAAACATTGGAAAAGTGTTATTTTAAATTTCAGGGGGACAAGGTCACAGAGGTCATGGAACTCCTAGCTGGGTAAAAGTTCAGCTTGAGGGCCCTCCCCACGGAGGTCAAAAATTGTATTACATCAAAATCATTTAAAAACTATATAGGTGTAATTGCAGTTTTCTGAATGCTATGTAACTGCATTTGCACTGTTCTGTGTACCTCCAAAATGAATTTCTAACACTTTTGAGTCTCCATACAGTGAAAAATGACTAAGTCCAAAAACATAATTGGTGCATCAAAGTGTTCAAAATAGGTCAAAATTGGGTTAAAATTAAAAAAAACATAGTGCTACAGTGGCCCAATGGCAGTCTAAACATATAATGAATGATACAGAATGAATAGTTTTACAAAAACATTGGAAAATTGTTATTTTAAATTTCAGCGGGACAAGGTCACAGAGGTCATGGAACTCTGAGCTGGGTAAAAGTTCAGCTTGAGGGCCCTCCCCATGGAGATCAAAAATTGTATTACATCAAAATCATTTAAAACCTATATAGGTGTCATTGCAGTGTCCTGAATGCTATATAGGTGCATGTGCACTGTTCTGTGTACCTCCAAAATGACTTTCTAACACTTTTGAAGTCTCCATGAAGCAGAAAATGACTAAAGTCCAAAGACATCATTGGTGCATCAAAGTTTCAAAAACGGTCAAAAATGGATAAAAATGAAAACAAAACAAGTGCTACAGTGGCTTAATGCATGCTAAACACATAATGAATGACACAGAATGAATAGATTTACAAATTACTTGGAAAATGCTATTTTAAATTTCAGGGGGACGAGGTCACAGAAGTCATGGAACTCCGAGGGGGGTAAAAGTTCAACCTTTCCCCCCTTATAGAGGTCATAATTTTAATACATCAAAATCATTTAAAAACTATATAGGTGTAATTGCAGTGTCTTGAATACATCCCACATGAATTTTAAACACATTAGGAGTATATCTGATCAAATTAATCATTAAAATCCCAAAGCTCCACCAGTGGTTCAAAGTGGTCCAAAACGCTCAAAAATGGTGGAAAATGAAAACAATTCATCATTTCTGAGGCTTTATAATATTCCTTAGATAATGAATATCTTCAATTAGTTTTAAATCCCTTTATTAAAAAGTTTCTCTTTTGTGCTCCACTGGTGCAACGCCTCAAGTCTGAGAAGCTGCACCAGTGGAGCAAAAGCTACACTGGTGCAGCCGAAGCTGCACTGGTGTAACAGGAGTCAAGCTAATTTTCAGTATCAACCCTCATGACTGTTTTCAGGTCCCTGTAGCCACCAGGACCCATTATATATCTCAGGTGATATAGCACGAGTGGCTAGGCCTCATTTCTAGCCTCCAGGTACATGTCGGACTCCTATTTGTGACATTTCGAGGTGTTTGGTGTCAAACTCATTATTTCCATTATAGGCCATAGTCACCTCACGGAACCCACATTATCCCTCAGGTGATATAACAGCAATGTCTGAGACCTAATGATAGCATCCAGAAACCTGTTTAAGTGATATTCGTTATATTTGTGTTCAGGGAGTCCTGTGTACCTCCAAAACGAATTTCTAACACTTTTGAAGTGTACCTGAGGCACTGAGCTGGGTAAAAGTTCAGCTTAAGGGCCCTCCCCATGGAGGTCAAAAACTGTATTACATCAAAATCATTTAAAAACTATATAGGTGTAATTGCAGTGTCCTGAATGCTATGTAACTGCATTTGCACTGTTCTGTGTACCTCCAAAATGAATTTCTAACACTTTTGAGTCTCCATACAGTGAAAAATGACTAAGTCCAAAAACATAATTGGTGCATCAAAGTGTTCAAAAAAGGTCAAAATTGGATTAAAATTAAAAAAAACATAGTGCTACAGTGGCCCAATGGCATGCTAAACATATAATTAATGATACAGATTGAATAGTTTTACAAAAACATTGGAAAAGTGTTATTTTAAATTTCAGGGGGACAAGGTCACGGAGGTCATGGAACTCCAAGCTGGGTAAAAGTTCAGCTTGAGGGCCCTCCCCATGGAGGTCAAAAATTGTATTACATCAAAATCATTTAAAAAATATATAGGTGTCATTGCAGTGTCCTGAATGCTATATAACTGCATTTGCACTGTTCTGTGCACCTCCAAAATGAATTTCTAACACTTTTGAAGTCTCCATGAAGTGAAAAATGACCAAGTCCAAAAAAATCATTGGTGCATCAAAGTGTTCAAAAACGGTCAAAAATGGATAAAAATGAAAAATACCAACTGCTACAGTGGCTCAATAGCGCGCTAAACACATAATGAATGACACAGAATGAATAGATTTAGAAATTACTTGGAAAATGCTATTTTAAATTTCAGGGGGACGAGGTCACGGAAGTCATGGAACTCCGAGCGGGGTAAAAGTTCAACCTTTCCTCCCTTGTGGAGGTCAACATTTTAAATTCATCAAAATCATTTAAAAACTATATAGGTGTAATTGGCTTGTCCTGATTGCTATATAGGTGCATGTGCACTGTTCTGTGTACCTCCAAAACGACTTTCTAACACTTTTGAAGTCTCCATGAAGCAGAAAATGACTTAAGTCCAAAGACATCATTGGTGCATCAAAGTTTCAAAAACGGTCAAAAATGGATAAAAATGAAAAAAAACACAAGTGCTACAGTGGCTTAATGCATGCTAAACACATAATGAATGACACAGAATGAATAGATTTACAAATTACTTGGAAAATGCTATTTTAAATTTCAGGGGGACGAGGTCACAGAAGTCATGGAACTCCGAGCGGGGTAAAAGTTCAACCTTTCCCCCCTTATAGAGGTCATCATTTTAATACATCAAAATCATTTAAAAACTATATAGGTGTAATTGCAGTGTCTTGAATACATCCCACATGAATTCTAAACACATTAGGAGTATCTCTGATCAAATTAATCATTAAAATCCCAAAGCTCCACCAGTTGTTCAAAGTGGTCCAAAACGCTCAAAAATGGTGGAAAATGAAAACAATTCATCATTTCTGAGGCTTTATAATATTCCTAAGATAATGTATATCTTCAATTAGTTTTAAATCCCTTTATTTAAAAGTTTCTCTTTTGGGCTCCACTGGTGCAACGCCTCAAGTCTGAGAAGCTGCACCAGTGGAGCAAAAGCTACACTGGTGCAGCCGAAGCTGCACTGGTGTAACAGGAGTCAAGCTAATTTTCAGTATCAACCCTCATGACTGTTTTCAGGTCCCTGTAGCCACCAGGACCCATTATATATCTCAGGTGATATAGCAAGAGTGGCTAGGCCTCATTTCTAGCCTCCAGGTACATGTCGGACTCCTATTTGTGACATTTCGAGGTGTTTGGTGTCAAACTCATTTCTTCCATTATAGGCCATAGTCACCTCACGGAACCCACATTATCCCTCAGGTGATATAGCAACAATGTCTGAGACCTAATGATAGCATCCAGCCACCTGTTTTAGTGATATTCGTTATATTTGTGTTCGGGGAGTCCTGTGTACCTCCAAAACGAATTTCTAACACTTTTGAAGTGTACCTGAGGCACTGAGCTGGGTAAAAGTTCAGCTTAAGGGCCGTCCCCATGGAGGTCAAAAACTGGATTACATCAAAATCATTTAAAAACTATATAGGTGTAATTGCAGTGTCCTGAATGCTGTGTAACTGCATTTGCACTGTGCCGTGTACCTCCAAAATGAATTTCTAACACTTTTGAGTCTCCATACAGTGAAAAATGACTAAGTCCAAAAACATCATTTGTGCATCAAAGTGTTCAAAAAAGGTCAAAATTGGGTTAAAATTTAAAAAACATAGTGCTACAGTGGCCCAATGGCATGCTAAACATATAATGAATGATACAGAATTAATAGTTTTACAAAAACATTGGAAAATTGGTATTTTTAATTTCAGGGGGACAAGGTCACGGAGGTCATGGAACTCCGAGCTGGGTAAAAGTTCAGCTTGAGGGCCCTCCCCATGGAGTTCAAAAATTGTATTACATCAAAATCATTTAAAAACTATATATGTGTCATTGCAGTGTCCTGAATGCTATATAACTGCATTTGCACTGTTCTGTGCACCTCCAAAATGAATTTCTAACACTTTTGAAGTCTCCATGAAGTGAAAAATGACCAAGTCCAAAAAGATCATTGGTGCATCAAAGTGTTCAAAAACGGTCAAAAATGGATACAAATGAAAAATACCAACTGCTACAGTGGCTCAATAGCGTGCTAAACACATAATGAATGACACAGAATGAATAGATTTAGAAATTACTTGGAAAATGCTATTTTAAATTTCAGGGGGACGAAGTCACGGAAGTCATGGAACTCCGAGCGTGGTAAAAGTTCAACCTTTCCTCCCTTGTGGAGGTCAACATTTTAAATTCATCAAAATCATTTAAAAACTATATAGGTGTAATTGGCTTTTCCTGAATGCTATATAGGTGCATGTGCACTGTTCTGTGTACCTCCAAAATGACTTTCTAACACTTTTGAAGTCTCCATGAAGCAGAAAATGACTAAAGTCCAAAGACATCATTGGTGCATCAAAGTTTCAAAAACGGTCAAAAATGGATAAAAATGAAAAAAAAAACACAAGTGCTACAGTGGCTTAATGCATGCTAAACACATATTGAATGACACAGAATGAATAGATTTACAAATTACTTGGAAAATGCTATTTTAAATTTCAGGGGGACGAGGTCACAGAAGTCATGGAACTCCGAGCGGGATAAAAGTTCAACCTTTCCCCCCTTATAGAGGTCATAATTTTAATACATCAAAATCATTTAAAAACGATATAGGTGTAATTGCAGTGTCATGAATACATCCCACATGAATTTTAAACACATTAGGAGTATCTCTGATCAAATTAATCATTAAAATCCCAAAGCTCCACCAGTGGTTCAAAGTGGTCCAAAACGCTCAGAAATGGTGGAAAATGAAAACAATTCATCATTTCTGAGGCTTTATAATATTCCTAAGATAATGTATATCTTCAATTAGTTTTAAATCCCTTTATTAAAAAGTTTCTCTTTTGGGCTCCACTGGTGCAACGCCTCAAGTCTGAGAAGCTGCACCAGTGGAGCAAAAGCTACACTGGTGCAGCCGAAGCTGCACTGGTGTAACAGGAGTCAAGCTAATTTTCAGTATCCACCCTCATGACTGTTTTCAGGTCCCTGTAGCCACCAGGACCCATTATATATCTCAGGTGATATAGCAAGAGTGGCTAGGCCTCATTTCTAGCCTCCAGATACATGTCGGACTCCTATTTGTGGCATTTCGAGGTGTTTGGTGTCAAACTCATTTCTTCCATTATAGGCCATAGTCACCTCATGGAACCCACATTATCCCTCAGGTGATATAGCAACAATGTCTGAGACCTAATGATAGCATCCAGCCACCTGTTTTAGTGATATTCGTTATATGTGTTCAGGGAGTCCTGTGTACCTCCAAAACGAATTTCTATCACTTTTGAAGTGTACCTGAGGCACTGAGCTGGGTAAAAGTTCAGCTTAAGGGCCCTCCCCATGGAGGTCAAAAACTGTATTACATCAAAATAATTTAAAAACTATATAGGTGTAATTGCAGTGTCCTGAATGCTATGTAACTGCATTTGCACTGTTCCGTGTACCTCCAAAATGAATTTTTAACACTTTTGAGTCTCCATACAGTGAAAAATGACTAAGTCCAAAAACATCATTTGTGCATCAAAGTGTTCAAAAAAGGTCAAAATTGGGTTAAAATAAAAAAAACATAGTGCTACAGTGGCCCAATGGCATGCTAAACATATAATGAATGATACAGAATGAAAAGTTTTACAAAAACATTGGAAAATTGTTATTTTAAATTTCAGGGGGACAAGGTCACGGAGGTCATGGAACTCCGAGCTGGGTAAAAGTTCAGCTTGAGGGCCCTCCCCATGGAGGTCAAAAATTGTATTACATCAAAATCATTTAAAAACTATATAGGTGTCATTGCAGTGTCCTGAATGCTATATAACTGCATTTGCACTGTTCTGTGCACCTCCAAAATGAATTTCTAACACTTTTGATGTTTCCATGAAGTGAAAAATGACCAAGTCCAAAAAGATCATTGGTGCATCAAAGTGTTCAAAAACGGTCAAAAATTGATAAAAATGAAAAATACCAACTGCTACAGTGGCTCAATAGCGTGCTAAACACATAATGAATGACACAGAATGAATAGATTTAGAAATTACTTGGAAAATGCTATTTTAAATTTCAGGGGGACGAGGTCACGGAAGTCATGGAACTCCGAGCGGGGTAAAAGTTCAACCTTTCCTCCCTTGTGGAGGTCAATATTTTAAATTCATCAACATCATTTAAAAACTATATAGGTGTAATTGGCTTGTCCTGAATGCTATATAGGTGCATGTGCACTGCTCTGTGTACCTCCAAAATGACTTTCTAACACTTTTGAAGTCTCCATGAAGCAGAAAATGACTAAAGTCCAAAACATCATTGGTGCATCAAAGTTTCAAAAACGGTCAAAAATTGGATAAAAATGAAAAAAAACACAAGTGCTACAGTGGCTTAATGCATGCTAAACACATAATGAATGACACAGAATGAATAGATTTACAAATTACTTGGAAAATGCTATTTTAAATTTTAGGGGGACGAGGTCACAGAAGTCATGGAACTCCGAGCGGGGTAAAAGTTCAACCTTTCCCCCCTTATAGAGGTCATAATTTTAATACATCAAAATCATTTAAAAACTATATAGGTGTAATTGCAGTGTCATGAATACAACCCACATGAATTTTAAACACATTAGGAGTATCTCTGATCAAATTAATCATTAAAATTCCAAAGCTCCACCAGTGGTTCAAAGTGGTCCAAAACGCTCAAAAATGGTGGAAAATGAAAACAATTCATCATTTCTGAGGCTTTATAATATTCCTAAGATAATGTATATCTTCAAATAGTTTTAAATCCCTTTATTTAAAAGTTTCTCTTTTGGGCTCCACTGGTGCAACGCCTCAAGTCTGAGAAGCTGCACCAGTGGAGCAAAAGCTACACAGGTGCAGCCGAAGCTGCACTGGTGTAACATGAGTCAAGCTAATTTTCAGTATCAACCCTCATGACTGTTTTCAGGTCCCTGTAGCCACCAGGACCCATTATATATCTCAGGTGATATAGCAAGAGTGGCTAGGCCTCATTTCTAGCCTCCAGATACATGTCGGACTCCTATTTGTGGCATTTCGAGGTGTTTGGTGTCAAACTCATTTCTTCCATTATAGGCCATAGTCACCTCACGGAACCCACATTATCCCTCAGGTGATATAGCAACAATGTCTGAGACCTAATGATAGCATCCAGCCACCTGTATTAGTGATATTCGTTATATTTGTGTTCAGGGAGTCCTGTGTACCTCCAAAACGAATTTCTATCACTTTTGAAGTGTACCTGAGGCACTGAGCTGGGTAAAAGTTCAGCTTAAGGGCCCTCCCCATGGAGGTCAAAAACTGTATTACATCAAAATCATTTAAAAACTATATAGGTGTAATTGCAGTGTCCTGAATGCTATGTAACTGCATTTGCACTGTTCCGTGTACCTCCAAAATGAATTTCTAACACTTTTGAGTCTCCATACAGTGAAAAATGACTAAGTCCAAAAACATCATTTGTGCATCAAAGTGTTCAAAAAAGGTCAAAATTGGGTTAAAATTAAAAAAACATAGTGCTACAGTGGCCCAATGGCATGCTAAACATATAATGAATGATACAGAATGAATAGTTTTACCAAAACATTGGAAAATTGTTATTTTAAATTTCAGGGGGACAAGGTCACGGAGGTCATGGAACTCCGAGCTGGGTAAAAGTTCAGCTTGAGGGCCCTCCCCATGGAGGTCAAAAATTGTATTACATCAAAATCATTTAAAAACTATATAGGTGTCATTGCAGTGTCCTGAATGCTATATAACTGCATTTGCACTGTTCTGTGCACCTCCAAAATGAATTTCTAACACTTTTGATGTTTCCATGAAGTGAAAAATGACCAAGTCCAAAAAGATCATTGGTGCATCAAAGTGTTCAAAAACGGTCAAAAATTGATAAAAATGAAAAATACCAACTGCTACAGTGGCTCAATAGCGTGCTAAACACATAATGAATGACACAGAATGAATAGATTTAGAAATTACTTGGAAAATGCTATTTTAAATTTCAGGGGGACGAGGTCACGGAAGTCATGGAACTCCGAGCGGGGTAAAAGTTCAACCTTTCCTCTCTTGTGGAGGTCAACATTTTAAATTCATCAACATCATTTAAAAACTATATAGGTGTAATTGGCTTGTCCTGAATGCTATATAGGTGCATGTGCACTGCTCTGTGTACCTCCAAAATGACTTTCTAACACTTTAGAAGTCTCTATGAAGCAGAAAATGACTAAAGTCCAAAACATCATTGGTGCATCAAAGTTTCAAAAACGGTCAAAAATGGATAAAAATGAAAAAAAACACAAGTGCTACAGTGGCTTAATGCATGCTAAACACATAATGAATGACACAGAATGAATAGATTTACAAATTACTTGGAAAATGCTATTTTAAATTTCAGGGGGACGAGGTCACAGAAGTCATGGAACTCCGAGCGGGGTAAAAGTTCAACCTTTCCCCCCTTATAGAGGTCATAATTTTAATACATCAAAATCATTTAAAAACTATATAGGTGTAATTGCAGTGTCATGAATACAACCCACATGAATTTTAAACACATTAGGAGTATCTCTGATCAAATTAATCATTAAAATTCCAAAGCTCCACCAGTGGTTCAAAGTGGTCCAAAACGCTCAAAAATGGTGGAAAATGAAAACAATTCATCATTTCTGAGGCATTATAATATTCCTAAGATAATGTATATCTTCAATTAGTTTTAAATCCCTTAAATTTAAAAGTTTCTCTTTTGGGCTCCACTGGTGCAACGCCTCAAGTCTGAGAAGCTGCACCAGTGGAGCAAAAGCTACACTGGTGCAGCCGAAGCTGCACTGGTGTAACAGGAGTCAAGCTAATTTTCAGTATCAACCCTCATGACTGTTTTCAGGTCCCTGTAGCCACCAGGACCCATTATATATCTCAGGTGATATAGCAAGAGTGGCTAGGCCTCATTTCTAGCCTCCAGATACATGTCGGACTCCTATTTGTGGCATTTCGAGGTGTTTGGTGTCAAACTCATTTCTTCCTTTATAGGCCATAGTCACCTCACGGAACCCACATTATCCCTCAGGTGATATAGCAACAATGTCTGAGACCTAATGATAGCATCCAGCCACCTGTATTAGTGATATTCGTTATATTTGTGTTCAGGGAGTCCTGTGTACCTCCAAAACGAATTTCTATCACTTTTGAAGTGTACCTGAGGCACTGAGCTGGGTAAAAGTTCAGCTTAAGGGCCCTCCCCATGGAGGTCAAAAACTGTATTACATCAAAATCATTTAAAAACTATATAGGTGTAATTGCAGTGTCCTGAATGCTATGTAACTGCATTTGCACTGTTCCGTGTACCTCCAAAATGAATTTCTAACACTTTTGAGTCTCCATACAGTGAAAAATGACTAAGTCCAAAAACATCATTTGTGCATCAAAGTGTTCAAAAAAGGTCAAAATTGGGTTAAAATTAAAAAAACATAGTGCTACAGTGGCCCAATGGCATGCTAAACATATAATGAATGATACAGAATGAATAGTTTTACAAAAACATTGGAAAATTGTTATTTTAAATTTCAGGGGGACAAGGTCACGGAGGTCATGGAACTCCGAGCTGGGTAAAAGTTCAGCTTGAGGGCCCTCCCCATGGAGGTCAAAAATTGTATTACATAAAAATCATTTAAAAACTATATAGGTGTCATTGCAGTCTCCTGAATGCTATATAACTGCATTTGCACTGTTCTGTGCACCTCCAAAATGAATTTCTAACACTTTTGATGTTTCCATGAAGTGAAAAATGACCAAGTCCAAAAAGATCATTGGTGCATCAAAGTGTTCAAAAACGGTCAAAAATTGATAAAAATGAAAAATACCAACTGCTACAGTGGCTCAATAGCGTGCTAAACACATAATGAATGACACAGAATGAATAGATTTAGAAATTACTTGGAAAATGCTATTTTAAATTTCAGGGGGACGAGGTCACGGAAGTCATGGAACTCTGAGCGGGGTAAAAGTTCAACCTTTCCTCTCTTGTGGAGGTCAACATTTTAAATTCATCAACATCATTTAAAAACTATATAGGTGTAATTGGCTTGTCCTGAATGCTATATAGGTGCATGTGCACTGTTCTGTGTACCTCCAAAATGACTTTCTAACACTTTAGAAGTCTCTATGAAGCAGAAAATGACTAAAGTCCAAAACATCATTGGTGCATCAAAGTTTCAAAAACGGTCAAAAATGGATAAAAAAGGAAAAAAAACACAAGTGCTACAGTGGCTTAATGCATGCTAAACACATAATGAATGACACAGAATGAATAGATTTACAAATTACTTGGAAAATGCTATTTTAAATTTCAGGGGGACGAGGTCACAGAAGTCATGGAACTCCGAGCGGGGTAAAAGTTCAACCTTTCCCCCCTTATAGAGGTCATAATTTTAATACATCAAAATCATTTAAAAACTATATAGGTGTAATTGCAGTGTCATGAATACAACCCACATGAATTTTAAACACATTAGGAGTATCTCTGATCAAATTAATCATTAAAATTCCAAAGCTCCACCAGTGGTTCAAAGTGGTCCAAAACGCTCAAAAATGGTGGAAAATGAAAACAATTCATCATTTCTGAGGCATTATAATATTCCTAAGATAATGTATATCTTCAATTAGTTTTAAATCCCTTAAATTTAAAAGTTTCTCTTTTGGGCTCCACTGGTGCAACGCCTCAAGTCTGAGAAGCTGCACCAGTGGAGCAAAAGCTACACTGGTGCAGCCGAAGCTGCACTGGTGTAACAGGAGTCAAGCTAATTTTCAGTATCAACCCTCATGACTGTTTTCAGGTCCCTGTAGCCACCAGGACCCATTATATATCTCAGGTGATATAGCAAGAGTGGCTAGGCCTCATTTCTAGCCTCCAGATACATGTCGGACTCCTATTTGTGGCATTTCGAGGTGTTTGGTGTCAAACTCATTTCTTCCTTTATAGGCCATAGTCACCTCACGGAACCCACATTATCCCTCAGGTGATATAGCAACAATGTCTGAGACCTAATGATAGCATCCAGCCACCTGTATTAGTGATATTCGTTATATTTGTGTTCAGGGAGTCCTGTGTACCTCCAAAACGAATTTCTATCACTTTTGAAGTGTACCTGAGGCACTGAGCTGGGTAAAAGTTCAGCTTAAGGGCCCTCCCCATGGAGGTCAAAAACTGTATTACATCAAAATCATTTAAAAACTATATAGGTGTAATTGCAGTGTCCTGAATGCTATGTAACTGCATTTGCACTGTTCCGTGTACCTCCAAAATGAATTTCTAACACTTTTGAGTCTCCATACAGTGAAAAATGACTAAGTCCAAAAACATCATTTGTGCATCAAAGTGTTCAAAAAAGGTCAAAATTGGGTTAAAATTAAAAAAAACATAGTGCTACAGTGGCCCAATGGCATGCTAAACATATAATGAATGATACAGAATGAATAGTTTTACAAAAACATTGGAAAATTGTTATTTTAAATTTCAGGGGGACAAGGTCACGGAGGTCATGGAACTCCGAGCTGGGTAAAAGTTCAGCTTGAGGGCCCTCCCCATGGAGGTCAAAAATTGTATTACATCAAAATCATTTAAAAACTATATAGGTGTCATTGCAGTCTCCTGAATGCTATATAACTGCATTTGCACTGTTCTGTGCACCTCCAAAATGAATTTCTAACACTTTTGATGTTTCCATGAAGTGAAAAATGACCAAGTCCAAAAAGATCATTGGTGCATCAAAGTGTTCAAAAACGGTCAAAAATTGATAAAAATGAAAAATACCAACTGCTACAGTGGCTCAATAGCGTGCTAAACACATAATGAATGACACAGAATGAATAGATTTAGAAATTACTTGGAAAATGCTATTTTAAATTTCAGGGGGACGAGGTCACGGAAGTCATGGAACTCCGAGCGGGGTAAAAGTTCAACCTTTCCTCCCTTGTGGAGGTCAACATTTTAAATCCATCAACATCATTTAAAAACTATATAGGTGTAATTGGCTTGTCCTGAATGCTATATAGGTGCATGTGCACTGTTCTGTGTACCTCCAAAATGACTTTCTAACACTTTTGAAGTCTCCATGAAGCAGAAAATGACTAAAGTCCAAAGACATCATTGGTGCATCAAAGTTTCAAAAACGGTCAAAAATGGATAAAAATGAAAAAAACACAAGTGCTACAGTGGCTTAATGCATGCTAAACACATAATGAATGACACAGAATGAATAGATTTACAAATTACTTGGAAAATGCTATTTTAAATTTCAGGGGGACGAGGTCACAGAAGTCATGGAACTCCGAGCGGGGTAAAAGTTCAACCTTTCCACCCTTATAGAGGTCATAATTTTAATACATCAAAATCATTTAAAAACTATATAGGTGTAATTGCAGTGTCATGAATACATCCCACATGAATTTTAAACACATAAGGAGTATCTCTGATCAAATTAATCATTAAAATCCCAAAGCTCCACCAGTGGTTCAAAGTGGTCCAAAACGCTCAAAAATGGTGGAAAATGAAAACAATTCATCATTTCTGAGGCTTTATAATATTCCTAAGATAATGGAAAGGGGCGACCATTCGGTCCCCCCGAACGTATGGTGGAGGACCCCGATCCCCCCGGGAGGCCATCTTGGGCGGGAGGCGAGTCTCGGCTGGTATGCCCGAAGCGGCGTAGCCGGGGCGCGCCTTTTTCCCGCCCTGGAGTGGGTTGTCCTAGGCACTGACGCGGACGGCCACGCCCTCGGAGGCAGGCGGAGGCGGGTTTACGCCCGCCCGAAGACGGATAAAAGGAGCAGCAAGTCAAGAAAGCATCCTCTTGTTCCTGTGCTCTGAAGCTGCACCTCCCCGCTGCACGTGAGCTCGAGACGGAACGAAGATCCAATTTTGAGCGTTGTAATCTTTCTCTTTGTTTTACAGATATCTTCGCTTGAGAATGCCGGGCAAGAAGGTCGGAAAGCGGGTCGGGACCGATCAGATGCTCCGCATGCTCATAAAGGAGTTGGCCGATTTGAAGAAGCAGATGGCGGCTAAGAACGGAGAGGGAGGACCGAAGCGAGTCATCGGACCAGCTTTGCCAGGAGTAGTCCCTGGCGGGAGAGGCAAGAGGTCCAAAAGGGGGGCACTTGGGGGGGAAACCCCGGTTCCCGATACTCCACTTGAGGAGACAACACCGGTTCCGAAGGAGGGGCATCCGATCCCCGTGAACGGGGAAGATATGCCTCCCGAGTTGGCGGCACAATTAGCAGCGTGGTTGGGAAAAGATAGTGAGGGCACCACGGCTGATGACGCCCGGGCAGTGTTGAGACAACTGCGGGAATCTAGAGAGGCTGTGAAGGCACCATCTTCTGTTCCCCCGCAGGTTCCGGCAGCTGAAGATGCAGCAGGCCCAAGCTCGGCGGCAAATGCAGCATCTAGTTCAGGTAAGCGGCCATTGCCGATTGCGGGGGAGGGGTCTGTACCTTCACGAAGGGAGAAAGTGGCCCAGCATGTTCCACTGGAAATTAAGGAAAAGATTTGGGCGAATAAGTATGTGAACATATTTTCTTTGCTTACCGACCATTACGAGATGGAGCATGTGAAGAGCCAAAAGGAGCTCATGCATCCGAGTGTTTGGCGCGCAAAGATGGCCGCCTTTAAGGTTGACGAAAGCATAGGTACTTGGGGCAGAGCGTGGGGCATTTTTACCTCCATCATGGGTGAGCGCAGGCCCGAATTGTTGACCGAGTTGCCTATTTACCAGTCACGTATCATGGAGTATTCTCTGGCGTACGAGGGCAATCAGTGGTTCTGTTATGACAATATTTTTAGAAAAGCTAAAGAGCATGACACAGCTCTACCATGGGATTGTTTCGACTCCATCTCGTGGCAGAAAATGGAGAGTTCAGGAATGTTAAAAGTGCCTTTGTCAGGGAGTAGCGGGGGTGAATCGTCCCGCCAATCCTCTGGGACACCCTTTCGGACGGGTGCAGGTAACGAGCACCACTCGAAGTCGAGTGGCAACACAGGTAAAAAGGGCATTTGTTGGAATTTTAACAGGGGAAAATGTACGAGGCCCCAGGGGTCATGCAAGTTCAGACATGAATGTGGAGGGTGTGGGCAGTCTTCCCATCCTGAGTCCATGTGCAGAGCCAAGACGGGTGATAATGGTGGTAGGGGAAGCGCCAAACAGGTCTGAAATAGTCCGAGGGGCGCCTCTACCTACCCCGATTGATACCATGGCAATGATTCCTTGGCTCAACGAATACCCGGATCATGCTTCCGCTGGGGTGTTGCGGGATGGGTTTTCATATGGTTTCCGCATCCCAGTGGGGGATTTTCAGGGTGTAGCACACTGTAACAACCAACTGTCGGTCTTGCAGCATACGGCGGTGGTACAGGCAAAGATTGGGAAAGAGGTGACTCAGGGTCGTGTCGCCGGTCCATTTGATTTGCCACCGGTTGCTAACTTTGTTTGTTCCCCTCTAGGGATGGTCCCCAAGAAGGACCCGGGTGAGTTTAGGCTAATACATAACTTGTCAGCCCCAGGGGGCTTTCCGTGAATGATGCGATAGACCCGGAAGTGTGTTCGGTGCGGTACGCATCTTTCGATGAGGCCGTCGCCATGCTGAATCGCCTGGGGCCCGGGGCGCTGATGACATCGAGTCAGCGTTCCGGTTGCTCCCGGTGCACCCAGACGATCAGCGTCTCCTTGGTTTTATGTTTCAGGGTCGCTATTACATGGATAGATGTATGCCGATGTGGTGCTCTATATCCTGTGCCTATTTTGAAAAATTCAGTTGTTTTCTGCAATGGGTATTCACAAGGAAGACGGGTTTTCAGCATGTCATGCATTATCTCGATGACTTTCTGTTCTTGGGGGCAGCTGGGGATCCCGAATGTGGACAGGCCTTACATGAATTCTGTGTCTTAATGAACCATTTTGGTGTGCCATTGGCGCCAGGTAAGACTGTGGGTCCCTCAACTTTGCTCGAGTTTCTCGGGATCGAGCTCGACTCGGAAGAAGGTTGTTTTAGATTACCCAGAGAAAAAGTGTTAAAATTCAGGGCATCCCTTGAAACATGTATTCGTGCAACGAAAGTGAATTTACATCAATTGCAACAAGTGGTGGGCCAGTTGAATTTTGCCCTGAGAGTAATGCCAATGGCCCGTCCCTTTTCCCGCTCGATTGCACAAGCCATGGTCGGCCTGAAGGAAGGACATCACCGCACGAGGCTCTCGGCAGAGGTTCGCCAGGACATGCGTATTTGGTTGGCATTTCTGGCGGATTTCAATGGTCGAATTGTCTGGAACAAACCGGCGGTGTCCTCCGAGGAGCTGGGGCTGTGGACAGATTCGGCGGGGAGTATAGGTTTTGGCGCCATATTCGGTACGCAATGGTCGGCTCAAAAATGGCCGTCATGGTGGCACGAGTGCGGGCTGACGAGTAACATTGCTTTTCTTGAACTTTTCCCTATTTTGGTGGCCCTAAAAACATGGCCTGAGGGGTTCCGGGATCACTCTGTGGTGTTCTGGTCTGATAACATGACCGTGGTTGAGTGTATCAATAGTCAGGCAGCACGTTGCAGATGGATTCTGAGACTGCTCAAAGAAATTGTGTTATTGTGTATGCAGTTGAATGTGCTCTTTAGGGCACGACATGTCCCGGGGGTGTTGAATCAAGCGGCTGATGCGCTTTCTCGTTTCCGTATGCAGGCCTTCTGGGGTTTTCTGCCCACAGCGGACCCGGTGGCGGCACCCTTTCCCGAAGCTCTCTGGTCTCTCGGTGCCCCGAACTACAAAACCTCGTGGGAGAGAGTTTAGCACCCAGGACAAGGAAGGCATATGAAGGGGCGTTTCGTTCCTTTTTGGGTTCTGCTAGGGGGGAGCTTTGGGGCCAGGAAGAGCTTGTCGTAAAATTGTTGCTGTCTTTACATCAGGCAGGCAAATCAGTAGCTACGGCCCAGAGGCATCGGGCCGCCATTTCCTTTATGGCAAGGGCTCATGGGATCCAGGACCCGACAGCGTCTTTCGTGGTACAGAAAGCGCTACGTGGGTGGCAACGCCTGGAGGGTCGCAGAGTAGATGAGAGACACCCGATAGGTCTGGATAGATTGGCCCTGTTATTTTCTGTACTCCCTGCGACATGTTCATCCCAGTATGAAACAGTGTTATTCCGAGCCGCTTTTGCGCTAGCATTCCATGGGGCTATGCGAGTAAGCGAACTGGTGGCGAAGAACAAGCAGGATACGGTGGGGGACTGTGCCGAGAGCACATTCAGGTTAAGGTGGAGACGATGACTGTCTCGTTTGTCAGGTCCAAGACCGATCAGGGTGCGATTGGGGACTGCATAGTCATACATAGGATTCCTGGGTCTCCCATGTGCCCTGTTGTTTGCGTAGAGGAATATTTGGCGCAGAGGGTGGCATCATGGGGGGGGACCTTGTTGAGACACGCTGACGCCACCCCACTGACGAGGTTTCAGTTCCAGCGGGTGCTTGCGATGTCAATTTCGGCCGCGGGCTTGAACCCCGACGAGTTCGGGACCCATTCCTTTCGGATAGGGGCTGCTACTGAGGCTACAGCCAGGGGTCTGAGTGTGGAAAAAGTGAAACGTTTGGGGCGTTGGTCCTCGAATTGTTACAAAAGGTATGTGCGGTTGCACATGTTGTGAAGCTGTAATGATGTACTCACGCTTCTTGTTTTTGTTTGGTTTACAGTTTCGCAAGCTTACGAGGCGGGGCGTACTGTGCAGTCGACCCGACACCTGGGAACCAGCGGTCAGACATCACCGGCTGCGGAAAGAGAGGTGTGGGTCGTGGGCCACTCATACGTGAGGCGTGCCGCGGACGTATTCAAAGCAGGTGACATGATTCACATGGCTGGGGAATATGGGTACAGGGTGACCTTCTACGGAAGGGGCGGGCTCTGTATTGACCAGTTTCAATCCTTTTTCGAGGGTTTGTTAGGGCGGACGAGGTCACCGCCGTCTATAATCATAGTCCATCTTGGGGGCAACGATTTGGTGGCCACTGGTAGACGACTTCTTCTCGAGGCAATACTCTCCACAGTAAGTTGGTTGGCGAGAAGAGTTCCAGGGTGCACAATTGCATGGTCCCATATGATTCCACGGAAAGTGTGGCGGGGGGCGAATTCGGTTTCTGCTCTGAATCACTCAGTGAAGAAAGTAAATAACAAATTGGGTAGATTGTTTCGTTCAAGTGCACTGCATTCTATTCCGCATGGTTGTATTAAGGGGGACAGTATGTATCTGGGAGATGGGGTCCATTTGTCCCGGGTGGGGAATGAGTTACTCATAGGAGACTTCATAGCTTGGCTAAAGAGTTTAAAACATGACCTTTAGGCAGGAGTTGTTGTGGGGGGTCCGGATAGCCGGTCAACTATCCGGCCTGTGGCGGTAAGGTCATGATCGGTGAGCAGTAATTGGAAGATCCCTATGGGGGGGCGTCACCCATTACGGATGGGAGCGCTCGGGGGAGGTGGCCATTGGCCCCTCAACGGGGAGGCGGTCCCTTCTAAGGATGGGCCGCCGGAAGGAAAGGAAAGGCGGTCAAGGCCCCTTCCTGGATAGGAGGGGCTACGGGCCCTCCTGGGGAATTTCCCGGGGCCAGGACATCTGCGACGGCAGATGGGGTAAGTTGTGTGGGGTTCGGGAGGGGGTTTACGCTACCTTTTAGACACCTCACACGAGTCCTCGGTCGACCGTTAACTGGCATCGAGTTCATTGGGGCCCCCGTCAAGTCAAAGGGAAATTGGTAGATGCACTTGAGGTACGCCTCTGTGCGGTCGCTCCCCTCACAAGTGAGGGGGGTATTTCTGGTTTAGGGATCTGACACCGGTTACGACCTTGCCGTTGGCCCTTAACGTTAGGATGTACAATTTCAAGTCAAATGTTTTGTAGGATGTTAGTTCGGCTAGGAGAACCTTTGTATTAGAGATTTGTTAAGGTTAGCCAAACATGGTAATGTGGAAATGAAATTGTACATAATATGAAACTGTTATTTTAATGTTTTAATTTTGTTTCATATTTTAATAAATACGGCCGGGAGGGTCACTCCCTCCCGCCTTCCAAAAGTTCAGAACCGTTTCCGGTTTCCCATCCTTGGGGTTTGTGTCGAGAGGGGGTGGCGGGTATCTCAGCCATATGGAAAGGGGCGACCATTCGGTCCCCCCGAACGTATGGTGGAGGACCCTGATCCCCCCGGGAGGCCATCTTGGGCGGGAGGCGAGTCTCGGCTGGTATGCCCGAAGCGGCGTAGCCGGGGCGCGCCTTTTTCCCGCCCTGGAGTGGGTTGTCCTAGGCACTGACGCGGACGGCCACGCCCTCGGAGGCAGGCGGAGGCGGGTTTACGCCCGCCCGAAGACGGATAAAAGGAGTAGCAAGTCAAGAAAGCATCCTCTTGTTCCTGTGCTCTGAAGCTGCACCTCCCGGCTGCACGTGAGCTCGAGACGGAACGAAGAGCCTATTTTGACCCACCCACCAGCCCCTGAAGACAGCAATTTGTTTCTAAATAAAGTTGGAAGATGTTAACCGTATTTCTTACAGGTTGGGATGAGTGTTGTGTTATTTCGAGTATGCAATAAAGGAGAATGCTCAATTTACTGTATGGTTGTTTTAAAATAAAGTAATGTTGCATTAGTGTGGATCAGTAATCATACGTAACAAGTTATGATCGCCTTCTTTGTTTTCATTAGTACTTTTAGCCATTTGTCGTATTTATTTTGGTCGGGCGGTAAGGTCATGATCGGTGAGCAGTAATTGGAAGATCCCTATGGGGGGCGTCACCCATTACGGATGGGAGCGCTCGGGGGAGGTGGCCATTGGCCCCTCAACGGGGAGGCGGTCCCTTCTAAGGATGGGCCGCCGGAAGGAAAGGAAAGGCGGTCAAGGCCCCTTCCTGGATAGGAGGGGCTACGGGCCCTCCTGGGGAATTTCCCGGGGCCAGGACATCTGCGACGGCAGATGGGGTAAGTTGTGTGGGGTTCGGGAGGGGGTTTACGCTACCTTTTAGACACCTCACACGAGTCCTCGGTCGACCGTTAACTGGCATTGAGTTCATTGGGGCCCCCGTCAAGTCAAAGGGAAATTGGTAGATGCACTTGAGGTACGCCTCTGTGCAGTCGCTCCCCTCACAAGTGAGGGGGGCATTTCTGGTTTAGGGATCTGACACCGGTTACGACCTTGCCGTTGGCCCTTAACGTTAGGATGTACAATTTCAAGTCAAATGTTTTGTAGGATGTTAGTTCGGCTAGGAGAACCTTTGTATTAGAGATTTGTTAAGGTTAGCCAAAGATCGTAATGTGGAAATGAAATTGTACATAATATGAAACTGTTATTTTAATGTTTTAATTTTGTTTCATATTTTAATAAATACGGCCGGGAGGGTCACTCCGTCCCACCTTCCAAAAGTTCAGAACCGTTTCCGGTTTCCCATCCTTGGGGTTTGTGTCGAGAGGGGGTGGCGGGTATCTCAGCCATATGTATATCTTCAATTAGTTTTAAATCCGTTTATTTAAAAGTTTCTCTTTTGGGCTCCACTGGTGCAACGCCTCAAGTCTGAGAAGCTGCACCAGTGGAGCAAAAGCTACACTGGTGCAGCCGAAGCTGCACTGGTGTAACAGGAGTCAAGCTAATTTTCAGTATCAACCCTCATGACTGTTTTCAGGTCCCTGTAGCCACCAGGACCCATTATATATCTCAGGTGATATAGCAAGAGTGGCTAGGCCTCATTTCTAGCCTCCAGGTACATGTCGGACTCCTATTTGTGACATTTCAAGGTGTTTGGTGTCAAACTCATTTTTCCATTATAGGCCATAGTCACCTCACGGAACCCACATTATCCCTCAGGTGATATAGCAGCAATGTCTGAGACCTAATGATAGCATCCAGAAACCTGTTTAAGTGATATTCGTTATATTTGTGTTCAGGGAGTCCTGTGTACCTCCAAAACGAATTTCTAACACTTTTGAAGTGTACCTGAGGCACTGAGCTGGGTAAAAGTTCAGCTTAAGGGCCCTCCCCATGGAGGTCAAAAACTGTATTACATCAAAATCATTTAAAAACTATATAGGTGTAATTGCAGTGTCCGGAATGCTATGTAACTGCATTTGCACTGTTCTGTGTACCTCCAAAATGAATTTCTAACACTTTTGAGTCTCCATACAGTGAAAAATGACTAAGTCCAAAAACATAATTGGTGCATCAAAGTGTTCAAAAAAGGTCAAAATTGGATTAAAATTAAAAAAACATAGTGCTACAGTGGCCCAATGGCATGCTAAACATATATTTAATGATACAGATTGAATAGTTTTACAAAAACATTGGAAAAGTGTTATTTTAAATTTCAGGGGGACAAGGTCACAGAGGTCATGGAACTCCTAGCTGGGTAAAAGTTCAGCTTGAGGGCCCTCCCCACGGAGGTCAAAAATTGTATTACATCAAAATCATTTAAAAACTATATAGGTGTAATTGCAGTTTTCTGAATGCTATGTAACTGCATTTGCACTGTTCTGTGTACCTCCAAAATGAATTTCTAACACTTTTGAGTCTCCATACAGTGAAAAATGACTAAGTCCAAAAACATCATGGTGCATCAAAGTGTTCAAAATAGGTCAAAATTGGGTTAAAATCAAAAAAACCATAGTGCTACAGTGGCCCAATGGCATTCTAAACATATAATGAATGATACAGAATGAATAGTTTTACAAAAACATTGGAAAATTGTTATTTTAAATTTCAGCGGGACAAGGTCACAGAGGTCATGGAACTCTGAGCTGGGTAAAAGTTCAGCTTGAGGGCCCTCCCCATGGAGATCAAAAATTGTATTACATCAAAATCATTTAAAACCTATATAGGTGTCATTGCAGTGTCCTGAATGCTATATAGGTGCATGTGCACTGTTCTGTGTACCTCCAAAATGACTTTCTAACACTTTTGAAGTCTCCATGAAGCAGAAAATGACTAAAGTCCAAAGACATCATTGGTGCATCAAAGTTTCAAAAACGGTCAAAAATGGATAAAAATGAAAACAAAACAAGTGCTACAGTGGCTTAATGCATGCTAAACACATAATGAATGACACAGAATGAATAGATTTACAAATTACTTGGAAAATGCTATTTTAAATTTCAGGGGGACGAGGTCACAGAAGTCATGGAACTCCGAGGGGGGTAAAAGTTCAACCTTTCCCCCCTTATAGAGGTCATAATTTTAATACATCAAAATCATTTAAAAACTATATAGGTGTAATTGCAGTGTCTTGAATACATCCCACATGAATTTTAAACACATTAGGAGTATCTCTGATCAAATTAATCATTAAAATCCCAAAGCTCCACCAGTGGTTCAAAGTGGTCCAAAACGCTCAAAAATGGTGGAAAATGAAAACAATTCATCATTTCTGAGGCTTTATAATATTCCTTAGATAATGAATATCTTCAATTAGTTTTAAATCCCTTTATTAAAAAGTTTCTCTTTTGTGCTCCACTGGTGCAACGCCTCAAGTCTGAGAAGCTGCACCAGTGGAGCAAAAGCTACACTGGTGCAGCCGAAGCTGCACTGGTGTAACAGGAGTCAAGCTAATTTTCAGTATCAACCCTCATGACTGTTTTCAGGTCCCTGTAGCCACCAGGACCCATTATATATCTCAGGTGATATAGCAAGAGTGGCTAGGCCTCATTTCTAGCCTCCAGGTACATGTCGGACTACTATTTGTGACATTTCGAGGTGTTTGGTGTCAAACTCATTATTTCCATTATAGGCCATAGTCACCTCACGGAACCCACATTATCCCTCAGGTGATATAGCAGCAATGTCTGAGACCTAATGATAGCATCCAGAAACCTGTTTAAGTGATATTCGTTATATTTGTGTTCAGGGAGTCCTGTGTACCTCCAAAACGAATTTCTAACACTTTTGAAGTGTACCTGAGGCACTGAGCTGGGTAAAAGTTCAGCTTAAGGGCCCTCCCCATGGAGGTCAAAAACTGTATTACATCAAAATCATTTAAAAACTATATAGGTGTAATTGCAGTGTCCTGAATGCTATGTAATTGCATTTGCACTGTTCTGTGTACCTCCAAAATGAATTTCTAACACTTTTGAGTCTCCATACAGTGAACAATGACTAAGTCCAAAAACATAATTGGTGCATCAAAGTGTTCAAAAAAGGTCAAAATTGGATTAAAATTAAAAAAAACATAGTGCTACAGTGGCCCAATGGCATGCTAAACATATAATTAATGATACAGATTGAATAGTTTTACAAAAACATTGGAAAAGTGTTATTTTAAATTTCAGGGGGACAAGTTCACAGAGGTCATGGAACTCCTAGCTGGGTAAAAGTTCAGCTTGAGGGCCCTCCCCACGGAGGTCAAAAATTGTATTACATCAAAATCATTTAAAAACTATATAGGTGTAATTGCAGTTTTCTGAATGCTATGTAACTGCATTTGCACTGTTCTGTGTACCTCCAAAATGAATTTCTAACACTTTTGAGTCTCCATACAGTGAAAAATGACTAAGTCCAAAAACATCATTGGTGCATCAAAGTGTTCAAAATAGGTCAAAATTGGGTTAAAATTAAAAAAACCATAGTGCTACAGTGGCCCAATGGCATTCTAAACATATAATGAATGATACAGAATGAATAGTTTTACAAAAACATTGGAAAATTGTTATTTTAAATTTCAGGGGGACAAGGTCACGGAGGTCATGGAACTCCGAGCTGGGTAAAAGTTCAGCTTGAGGGCCCTCCCCACGGAGGTCAAAAATTGTATTACATCAAAATCATTTAAAACCTATATAGGTGTCATTGCAGTGTCCTGAATGCTATATAGGTGCATGTGCACTGTTCTGTGTACCTCCAAAATGACTTTCTAACACTTTTGAAGTCTCCATGAAGCAGAAAATGACTAAAGTCCAAAGACATCATTGGTGCATCAAAGTTTCAAAAACGGTCAAAAATTGATAAAAATGAAAAAAAAACAAGTGCTACAGTGGCTTAATGCATGCTAAACACATAATGAATGACACAGAATGAATAGATTTACAAATTACTTGGAAAATGCTATTTTAAATTTCAGGGGGACGAGGTCACAGAAGTCATGGAACTCCGAGGGGGGTAAAAGTTCAACCTTTCCCCCGTTCTAGAGGTCATAATTTTAATACATCAAAATCATTTAAAAACTATATAGGTGTAATTGCAGTGTCTTGAATACATCCCACATGAATTTTAAACACATTAGGAGTACCTCTGATCAAATTAATCATTAACATCCCAAAGCTCCACCAGTGGTTCAAAGTGGTCCAAAACGCTCCAAAATGGTGGAAAATGAAAAAAAAAACATTTCTGAGGCTTTATAATATTCCTCAGATAATGTATATCTTCAATTAGTTTTAAATCCCTCTATTAAAAAGTTTCTCTTTTGTGCTCCACTGGTGCAACGCCTCAAGTCTGAGAAGCTGCACCAGTGGAGTAAAAGCTACACTGGTGCAGCCGAAGCTGCAATGGTGTAACAGGAGTCAAGCTAATCTTCAGTATCAACCCTCATGACTGTTTTCAGGTCCCTGTAGCCACCAGGACCCATTATATATCTCAGGTGATATAGCAAGAGTGGCTAGGCCTCATTTCTAGCCACCAGGTACATGTCGGACTCCTATTTGTGACATTTCGAGGTGTTTGGTGTCAAACTCATTTTTTCCATTATAGGCCATAGTCACCTCACGGCACCCACATTATCCCTCAGGTGATATAGCAGCAATGTCTGAGACCTAATGATAGCATCCAGCCACCTGTTTCTGTGATATTCGTTATATTTGTGTTCAGGGAGTGCTGTGTACCTCCAAAACGAATTTCTAACACTTTTGAAGTGTACCTGAGGCACTGAGCTGGGTAAAAGTTCAGCTTAAGGGCCCTCCCCATGGAGGTCAAAAACTGTATTACATCAAAATCATTCAAAAACTATATAGGTGTAATTGCAGTGTCCTGAATGCTATGTAACTGCATTTGCACTGTTCCGTGTACCTCCAAAATGAATTTCTAACACTTTTGAGTCTCCATACAGTGAAAAATGACTAACAGCCTTATTCATGAAGGCCAAATCGGCTCGCAAAGGGCCGGATTCTGAGAATCCGGCCCTTTGCGAGTGCGATTTTTGCATTTGGGATTCATCATCCCAAATGCAAAAATTGCTAATTGCGATGTCGCAAATGTGCGAGGATTTACATTTAAGGAATCTCTATTTGAGATTCCTTAAATGCAATTCATCATACATTTTCAAATTGCGAATTCGCAATTCCTGGCCGCAATTTACCGTGAGGTCAAACCTCGCGGTAAATTGCGAAAACTCAGAAAAATGCATTTAAATGCATTTTTTTGAGTTGCATGTTACACACACACATGTCCTTTGGACATGTGTGTGTGCAACACCTGTGAAAATTTGCATTTTAGGGGTACTACAGGGTGTCCTTTGGACACCCCTGGCACCCTTTGAATCGCAATCTTATTTGCGATTAGTAATTTGCTAATCGCAAATACGGAATACTCCCCATTCATTCCTATGGGCCTTTTGGCCCATAGGAATGAATGGCGAGTTATTCCTTATTTGCGATTAGCAATTTGCTAATCGCAAATAAGGAATATGTAGGAATCGCATTTTATTTTGCGATTCCTACATGAATCCCGTTTTGCGAGTCCTTAATAGCGATTCGCTATGAATCGCTATTTGGGGCTCGCAAAACGGGATAATGATGAATCAGGCTGAATGTCCAAAAACATCATTGGTGCATCAAAGTGTTCAAAAAAGGTCAAAATTGGGTTAAAATTAAAAAAACATAGTGCTACAGTGGCCCAATGGCATGCTAAACATATAATGAATGATACAGAATGAAGGGGGCGCTAGAGGGCGCTCAAGCGGAATGGCTGCTTGAACACGCAGCTCCCGCTCCTTGGTTAATGATCCTGCATTTATCCGCTGCCACGGAGTGCCAGACCGCTTGATTTCTCTACTATAAGCTGCAGGATACCCTCTCCTACAATCGTCCCAAGTCTGGTGGTGCTACGTGACTCGGGACTGGAGATACGAGCAGCTGAAGATCCGGCGGAGATCGCACCAGAGCTGGTGGACTGGGGCGGCCGGCTGCAACACTCTACGCTGCACCGGGGATGACCACGAGAGTCTAGGCCGCGGGACGGCACGGACAATGGCCTGTCACTGAGACCTCACGTGGGGGCTTTGCCCGGAGGTAGGAGACTGCCTCCCCACTCGTGTGGGCCCCCCCCTCTCCTGCTGATATTGCCCTCACTGCTAGGGCTACAGACTGAACCCCCGCTGATTGCTGGTGGGGACCGCGGTGTGGTACGTATCCTGGGCCTGCGTGAGGGCCCCTGACCCTGCAGGCTACCTGGAGCGGGGTCGGCTGCTGTGCCTGGACCCCCGCGGCAGCCGGCACCGCCGCAGCTCACCTGGTCCGTCCTTTCTGCTGCTGCCCTGCCTCTGGACCCAGAGCATACCTGCGCTCCACTGCGCCGCTGGCTCCTGCTGCCGGTGAGGCCCTGCCCCCTCTCAGGTCTGCTCCGTCCTGGCTCTTCTTCCAGGAACCGCATCACACGGGGGGCCCTGTGCTGCACCTTCATAGGCGAGCTCCTCCTGCGACACCCCTTGCTGCACCTTCATAGGCGAGCTCCTCCTGCGACACCCCTCTTCACCGGAGCTCCACCGTTCCCGGAGTCTGCTCATCTGGGCCCTTTGCGCCACCACTAGATGGCGTGGCGGCATCGAGTGAGGGAGCTCTGGTGTTATCTCAAGCTCAGTGTATCGCCCACTAGCCTTCGGGGCACCTGAAATCTACGCAAGCCTTCTGTGCCCCCGTGCCTCCCCTGAACAGGCCCTTGCTGACCTACTAGGGCAGACTTCAGTCTGGCGGCTGTGATATCACTACTCCCCTGCAATTGCCTCCCTCTGTGATACCCTGACGCATCGCCACGTTCCACAGTACACAGGCGCAGAGACACATCACCACCATGGTACGGCCTGAAAACCACCAATCAAAGCTCAGCTTTGAAAGCACGAAACAAGGCACGAAATCGACGCAACTGGATCCTGAATCTAGCGCACCGTCCCCAAAAGCTACCGGCTCTTCTGCCAAAGACCTTGACCTGACCAACCTGATTCAGGAGATGCAACAAGGGTTCGCCACAGTGGTTGAAAAGGTAGATGGGGTCACTGCTCGACTGGACGCGCTAGTACATAAAGTTGACCGACACGAAGAGCGCATCACGACTGCGGAGCAACGTATATCCGATAATTCGGATGTCGCCTCGACTCACACGACGCAACTGAACAGGATGGACAATTTGCTTAGGGTCATAGCGGCTAAAAATGAGGACTTGGAAGCCCGCAGCCGCAGGAATAACATACGAGTCACCAATGTGCCGGAATCCACAGACACGGGCAGGATGGAGTTGTACATTGAGAAATTGCTCAAGGGCTCGATCGGCGAGGATGCCTTCTCACCACAATTTATCATGGAAAGGGCCCACCGCTCCCTGGCGCCCATGCCCAAGCCTGGTCTTCCACCGAGGCCCATCATTGCTCGATTGCTGAATTACCGTGACCGGGACACTGCGCTTCGGGCTGCCCGGTCTCAAAGGTCGCTACAGTACAATGGTGTGACGTTCTCCATTTATCCGGACTTCACGCCCATGGTTCAGGAGGAACGACGCAAATTCCTCCCGGTGAAGAAAAAGTTGCGGGAGGCCCAAATAGATTATGCGCTCTTGTATCCTGCGAAGCTCCGAGTCACACACCAGGGCAAGCAAAGGTTTTTCACTAACCGACAGAAAGTAGAAGACTTCCTGAAATCGCTCCGAAGGGCCCGTCGGGAGGATCGAGAAGATGCTGAAGAACAGGAGGAAGCAGACTTATCCCCAGCGCCTCAGAATGTCTAGCTGCCGGAGTGTGCTGCACTTCGCGTCTTGCTTATCCAGGATGGTGATCCTTACATGGACTGGCGCACAGACACTGGGGGATTTGCGGATGATGGACCTGCACAGAACCTGCACCCATGTGGTAATGTAAACCAAGGACCACTCTCTTGGCCCTAGTCTCCACGAGGGCGGCACAGTAACGGAGCTCGGGTCCGGGAAGTGGCTGTGCGTACTCTATGTCTTACCCCTACTGGGTGATCCCCTTTGCCTTGCCGTTGTTTACTTTGTTGTTGTTGCGGGAATTGGGGGGGAGGGGTGGGGGGTGGGCTGCTGGGTGGGGCTGCTTGGCTGCTGGCATGATTGGGATGCTGGGGTGGGTGGGGGGAGAGGGTGTTACAAGAGGCAATCATTGACTAGACTCTTCACGTGGACTCTGTTCTGCCTTTCTTGGCATTGCTATGTCTCTCGCTGCTCTATCTATGGCTGCTCTGACTGCGTGCGCGCAATTAGCCTGCTTGTCCTGGAATATCCGGGGGTTGAACAATGCTAAAAAATGCTGAAACGTTGTGGCCTATCTTGATCGGCATCATGTACAGGTAGCCATGTTTCAGGAAACACATCTATCATCGGTAGGTGGAACTTCTTTTGCTAGTAAGTGGGCTGGGTACCGCACTTTCTCCTCTTTTTCAACCTACTCTAGGGGTGTTGCTATCCTCATTGCTCGCAGAATACAGTTTCAGAAGTTTGGAGAGCTGACCGACAGGGAGGGTCGTTATGCACTGTTGTGGGGCAGGATAGGCCGCGACACATACACGTTTGTTATTACCTATGCACCTAATATCGATACACCAAATTTTTTTACTACCCTGTGGGGCAAGATCCTGTCTGTTGGGTCACGACACATTGTCTGGGGTGGAGACTTCAACCTGGCACTGGTACCACAATTAGATAGGGCGGATGGCGTCTGCTCCTATAAGCCTAGGTCACGGGAGGCGCTGGAAGGAATCATTGAGGAGGGTGGTTTATTGGATACCTGGAGACACTTGCACTCCCATGGGAGGGAGGGAACCCATTTTACTTCACACACCGGAACCTGGGCGCGCTTAGATTACTTCCTTATTTCCAGGGGTATAGCTCCCGAGCTTGTGGGGGCACTTCATCTGCCGAGAACATACTCCGATCACAGTCCCGTCTTACTACACTTCCGCACAACTGGATGGGATAACCCGCGGCCGCAATGGAGACTCCGCCCTGACACCCTTCTTGATAACCTGTTCCGCACTGAACTGGGGGAAGAAATATCAGACTTTTTTACTAGAAATAAGGGATCTGTGAACTCTGTCGAGCACATATGGGAGGCATTCAAAGTCACTATTAGGGGGTACTGCATCTCCAAAAGCCATGGGGTACTGCGCGATATCCTTAATTCAATCAGCACGCTGGAAAAAGAGCTGCGAACTTTGGAACTCCGCATTGTATCAGAGAATGACCCCGAACTCCATGCCACCTTCAGGGAGACACTATCAAAATATGAGGAGGAGGCCGCC
The DNA here is from genome assembly GCF_964263255.1 of Lissotriton vulgaris. Taxonomy (NCBI): domain Eukaryota; kingdom Metazoa; phylum Chordata; class Amphibia; order Caudata; family Salamandridae; genus Lissotriton; species Lissotriton vulgaris. Next base: position 504,989 of record NW_028246855.1, read on the forward strand.
AGAGAAGCCAAATTCTGTGGCAAACACTGGCAAGCCCGCAAATACTGCGAGGGCGACAGGCCCGGGAAAGCACTTGCTATGCTCACACAGTCTTCGCGAGCGCACACTACCATATTGGAGCTCACTGACGATTCCGGCACTGCTGTGAGGGATTCGGATGAGATCCTAACTACCTATACAGCGCACTACCAATCGCTGTACACCGCCACAACGGGACCCGACGTGTCCTATGCCGGCTATCTGGGCGACGTTGCATTGTGTGGGCTCAGCGATGGAGACAGGGCATTCCTGGCGGCACCATTCGAACTGGATGAGATCCGAGAGGCCATCATGTCCCTTAGGAATGGCAAGGCCCCAGGACTCGACGGCATACCTGCTGAGTTCTACAAAGCCTACATTGACATCATGGCCCCAGTACTCCGCGAGGTCTTTTCGGAATCCCTATGCGATGGGGTGCTCCCCTGCTCTATGCGAGAGGTAGTGATCACATCACTCCTGAAGCCTGATAAAGACCCCAAATCCTGTAACTCTTATCGTTCACTATCCCTTTTAAACTGTGATGTGAAAATACTTGCTAAAGTCTTGGCTGCCCGGCTATCGCTGCTAATGACCAGACTGGTATTGCCCGATCAATCTGGATTTGTGATGGGCAGGTCCACCTCCCACAACCTCCGCACCCTCTTCGCACTACTTCGGACCGTCCACCCTGATACCCCTGTAGCGGCCGTATTTCTTGATGCTACTAAGGCCTTCGACTCTGTCGAGTGGCCTTACCTTTTCTCGGTTCTGGCCAGCATGGGGTTCCCCAAATTGTTTATATCCTGGGTCCGCCTACTCTACACCCGTCCCACAGCAAGAGTACTGATCAACGGTCGCCTGTCGCAGCCGATCGCACTCACCAGAGGTACGCGGCAGGGATGCCCACTCTCACCCCTGTTGTTCGCCATTGCGATCGAACCCCTCGCATGTCGCCTGCGTCAACTGCACCCAGATGGGGCAGTGCAGTGCCTGCAGCGTCAAATAGATGTGTCCCTCTATGCGGATGATATCACGCTGTATATTAAGCACCCTGAGACACACATCAATCCCCTTCTCAGGGAATTTGTGAAGTTCGGTGGGGTGTCAGGTGTCCACATCAACTGGTCTAAGTCACAACTCTTCCCATTAACTGTGTCAGTGACTGAATTTCCTCTTGATTATCCACTTGAGTGGTGTCGGTCAGACCTCCGATACCTAGGGATCTGCATCTCTCGCGATAAGGACGAGACATTGCGATCCAATTACGGTGTAGCAATGACCAAGCTGACCGCCTCTGTAGATCGCTGGATTACTCTGCCGCTGTCCATGGCCGGGAGGGCTTCACTCATAAAAATGGTGATTCTTCCTCGCTTTCTCTACCTTTTTCTCAACATACCTTATTTCCCTGGTGCTTTCTTCTTCAAGACCCTTAAGGTGGAATTGCGTAGACTCTTCTGGGGAGGCAGGTCCCCCCGGCTCAAGTGGTCCACGCTGACCCTTCCCTATGACAGGGGTGGTTTTGATGTCCCTGATTTTGAGGCATACTACCAGTATGCGCAGGCACACTTTGCCTACCATTGGATGGCTCCTACCCCCTTCATGCCGCACATAGCTGTGGAGGACTGGATAGTGCATCCTCTCCCAATTAACGGACTGTTGCACTGCCCAGAATCATCCATAACTACCCCAAACACTTCGGTATCATGCACCCTGGATGCGTGGCGCCGTATAACCAAGAGCCTGTCTTGTCAGCTGCTATATTCGCCCAAATTGCCGCTTACCTACCACCCTAACCTCAGCCTTTTATGGGAACCGGGCTTCCGCAACCTCTGGGCTAAGATCCATATCACTCGCTGGGGTGATCTGTTCACTGACGGTAGTTTTAAATCGTCAGATCTATTCTTTGCGACGCATGACCACACTCCTCCCGAGCTTTTTTACTACATATGTCTGCGGGCAGGGATGAGAGACATCTTGCCCCAGTTTCCTGATGAGCCCGATGTCTTACCTCCACTGCACTTCCTATTGTGTTCACAGGACGGGGCCCATTTGGTCTCCGGTCTTTACCGCTAGCTCAGGGGAGCCGCTCTGATGCCTGAATCCAGCGCCAGGCTGCGCTGGTCTACAGGGATTGCTGCTGATATATCAGATGAGCAATGGCACCATTGCTGCGCGCTCACCTCCCGCATCTCTGCCAGTAGCAGATTAAAAATCATTCACTATAAATTTCTACAGCGGGTATATTACACGCCGGCTAGGAAACGACGATTTGGCCTAACAGAGGATGACCGCTGTGAACGCTGTCGGGCCGACCATGCAGACTTTCTCCATCTGGCGTGGGTATGTCCCCCGGTGGCATGCTACTGGCGGCAGGTAACGGATGCTCTTACGGAGATGGTGGGGGAAACAATTCCCATTGATCCGCTTGTGACCCTTCTTGGGCACACGCTGCAGTTTCCTCGGACTAGCCGGAAGTTCATTGACACCGCGCTCCTCTTGGCCAAGAGGCGCGTGGCTTGCCGATGGGGCAGGGGAAGGGCACCCAAATTTAAGGACTGGCTGGCGGACTTGACCCACTGTCAAGACCAACATACAACGTTTGCTGAATTGTTGCCCGTCTCGAGCCGGCCCAGAGACATCTGGGATCCACTGGTGCACTACCTGTTCGCACGATCGGCCGACGCCGATCCGTCGGTGGACCAACCTATTGCAGATTAGAGTCCTGACTTGTGTCCTGGATCTGACCATGGGCCCCACTCGCGTATATGCACTTCTCCTTTACACGACCCTTGCAGGGGCCCCCTATCCCCCACTAGCCGTAGTTTTCTTATCCACCCCCTCGGACCCCAATGCGGTGCTAGACATCGCTGTTCTTCCCCCATTGCTCGCCCATCATTCCTCCTCACTGGTACACTGACACCTTATGCTGCTATTTGCCATATACCACTATACCCTCTGGCTGGAGCCACTCCAGGACTCCATACATGTCACTGCTCCCTACTATTGGGGGACCTAATGTCAGGATAGCTGAGCTGCGGCTACAGTATTATGCACACCTCTGCTTGCCTGGGTTGCCACACTAGACCACTATAGCTTATTCTGTTGCGCAGAAATGAATTGCCTCTTAGTTACTGTATCGTTGGGAGGGTTTGTTGAGCTGTTATGACCACAAATAAAATTTCAATAAAACACTGTTCTGCTGCTGTTTATCCTCCAGTGCCCTACAACACCGGCCAGTGTGGTATCTTTCCCCGCATACATGCAATGCCGCCGGGCCTCCGGGATGCTGGCCATAAGGCTGTGTAATGGTCTTCTCCACCTGCTGCCGGCCTCCGGGTTGTGGGCACAAAAAACTGTGTATTGCGATTCATCTCATACAATAAAGCAGATTTGAACTCCAAAAAAAAAAAAAAATGATACAGAATGAATAGTTTTACAAAAACATTGGAAAATTGTTATTTTAAATTTCAGGGGGACAAGGTCACGGAGGTCATGGAACTCCGAGCTGGGTAAAAGTTCAGCTTGAGGGCCCAACCCATGGAGGTCAAAAATTGTATTACATCAAAATCATTTAAAAACTATACAGGTGTCATTGCAGTGTCCTGAATGCTATATAACTGCATTTGCACTGTTCTGTGCCTCTCCAAAATGAATTTCTAACACTTTTGAAGTCTCCATGAAGTGAAAAATGACTAAGTTCAAAAACATCATTGGTGCATCAAATTGTTCAAAAACGGTCAAAAATGGATAAAAATGAAAAATACCAACTGCTACAATGGCTCAATAGCGTGCTAAACACATAATGAATGACACAGAATGAATAGATTCACAAATTACTTGGAAAATGCTATTTTACATTTCAGGGGGACGAGGTCACGGAAGTCATGGAACTCCGAGCGGGGTAACAGTTCAACCTTTCCTCCCTTGTGGAGGTCAAATTTTAAATTCATCAAAATCATTTAAAAACTATATAGGTGTAATTGGCTTGTCCTGAATGCTATATAGATGCATGTGCACTGTTCTGTGTACCTCCAAAATGACTTTCTAACACTTTTGAAGTCTCCATGAAGCAGAAAATGACTAAAGTCCAAAGACATCATTGGTGCATCAAAGTTTCAAAAACGGTCAAAAATGGATAAAGATGAAAAAAAACAAGTGCTACAGTGGCTTAATGCATGCTAAACACATAATGAATGACACAGAATGAATAGATTTACAAATTACTTGGAAAATGCTATTTTAAATTTCAGGGGGACGAGGCCACAGAAGTCATGGAACTCCGAGCGGGGTAAAAGTTCAACCTTTCCCCCCTTATAGAGGTCATAATTTTAATACATCAAAATCATTTAAAAACTATATAGGTGTAATTGCAGTGTCTTGAATACATCTCACATGAATTTTAAACACATTAGGAGTATCTCTGATCAAATTAATCATTAAAATCCCAAAGCTCCACCAGTGGTTCAAAGTGGTCCAAAATGCTCAAAAATGGTGGAAAATGAAAACAAATCATAATTTCTGAGGCTTTATAATATTCCTAAGATAATGTATATCTTCAATTAGTTTTAAATCCCTTTATGAAAAAGTTTCTCTTTTGTGCTACACTGGTGCAAAGCCTCAAGTCTGAGAAGCTGCACCAGTGGAGCAAAAGCTACACTGGTGCAGCCGAAGCTGCACTGGTGTAACAGGAGTCAAGCTAATTTTCAGTATCAACCCTCATGACTGTTTTCAGGTCCCTGTAGCCACCAGGACCCATTATATATCTCAGGTGATATAGCAAGAGTGGCTAGGCCTCATTTCTAGCCTTCAGGTACATGTCGGACTCCTATTTGTGACATTTCGAGGTGTTTGGTGTCAAACTCATTTTTTCCATTATAGGCCATAGTCACCTCATGGAACCCACATTATCCCTCAGGTGATATAGCAGCAATGTCTGAGACCTAATGATAGCATCCAGCCACCTGTTTTAGTGATATTCGTTATATTTGTGATCAGGGAGTCCTGTGTACCTCCAAAACGAATTTCTAACACTTTTGAAGTGTACCTGAGGCACTGAGCTGGGTAAAAGTTCAGCTTAAGGGCCCTCCCCATGGAGGTCAAAAACTGTATTACATCAAAATCATTTAAAAACTATATAGGTGTCATTGTAGTGTCCTGAATGCTATATAACTGCATTTGCACTGTTCTGTGCACCTCCAAAATGAATTTCTAACACTTTTGAAGTCTCCATGAAGTGAAAAATGAATAAAGTCCAAAAACATCATTGGTGCATCAAAGTGTTCAAAAACGGTCAAAAATGGATAAAAATGAACAATACCAACTGCTACAGTGGCTCAATAGCTTGCTAAACACATAATGAATGACACAGAATGAATAGATTTACAAATTACTTGGAAAATGCTATTTTAAATTTCAGGGGGACGAGGTCACGGAAGTCATTGAACTCCGAGCGGGGTAAAAGTTCAGCTTGAGGGCCCTCCCCATGGAGGTCAAAAATTGTATTACATCAAAATCATTTAAAAACTATATAGGTGTCATTGCAGTGTCCTGAATGCTATATAACTGCATTTGCACTGTTCTGTGCACCTCCAAAATGAATTTCTAACAATTTTGAAGTCTCCATGAAGTGAAAAATGACTAAGTTCAAAAACATCATTGGTGCATCAAATTGTTCAAAAACGGTCAAAAATGGATAAAAATGAAAAATACCAACTGCTACAGTGGCTCAGTAGCGTGCTAAACACATAATGAATGACACAGAATGAATAGATTCACAAATTACTTGGAAAATGCTATTTTACATTTCAGGGGGACGAGGTCACGGAAGTCATGGAACTCCGAGCAGGGTAAAAGTTCAACCTTTCCCCCCTTGAAGGTCAACATTTTAAATTCATCAAAATCATTTAAAAACTATATAGGTGTAATTGGCTTGTCCTGAATGCTATATAGGTGCATGTGCACTGTTCTGTGTACCTCCAAAATGACTTTCTAACACTTTTGAAGTCTCCATGAAGCAGAAAATGACTAAAGTCCAAAGACATCATTGGTGCATCAAAGTTTCAAAAACGGTCAAAAATGGATAAAGATGAAAAAAAACAAGTGCTACAGTGGCTTAATGCATGCTAAACACATAATGAATGACACAGAATGAATAGATTTACAAATTACTTGGAAAATGCTATTTTAAATTTCAGGGGGACGAGGCCACAGAAGTCATGGAACTCCGAGCGGGGTAAAAGTTCAACCTTTCCCCCCTTATAGAGGTCATAATTTGAATACATCAAAATCATTTAAAAATTATATAGGTGTAATTGCAGTGTCTTGAATAAATCCCACATGAATTTTAAACACATTAGGAGTATCTCTGATCAAATTAATCATTAAAATCCCAAAGCTCCACCAGTGGTTCAAAGTGGTCCAAAACGCTCAAAAATGGTGGAAAATGAAAACAAATCATCATTTTTGAGGCTTTATAATATTCCTAAGATAATGTATATCTTCAATTAGTTTTAAATCCCTTTATGAAAAAGTTTCTCTTTTGTGCTCCACTGGTGCAACACCTCAAGTCTGAGAAGCTGCACCAGTGGAGCAAAAGCTACACTGGTGCAGCCGAAGCTGCACTGGTGTAACAGGAGTCAAGCTAATTTTCAATATCAACCCTCATGACTGTTTTCAGGTCCCTGTAGCCACCAGGACCCATTATATATCTCAGGTGATATAGCAAGAGTGGCTAGGCCTCATTTCTAGCCTCCAGGTACATGTCGGACTCCTATTTGTGACATTTCGAGGTGTTTGGTGTCAAACTCATTTTTTCCATTATAGGCCATAGTCACCTCACGGAACCCACATTATCCTTCAGGTGATATAGCAGCAATGTCTGAGACCTAATGATAGCATCCAGCCACCTGTTTTAGTGATATTCATTATATTTGTGATCAGGGAGTCCTGTGTACCTCCAAAACGAATTTCTAACACTTTTGAAGTGTACCTGAGGCACTGAGCTGGGTAAAAGTTCAACTTAAGGGCCCTCCCCATGGAGGTCAAAAACTGTATTACATCAAAATCATTTAAAAACTATATAGGTGTAATTGCAGTGTCCTGAATGCTATGTAACTGCATTTGCACTGTTCCGTGTACCTCCAAAATGAATTTCTAACACTTTTGAGTCTCCATACAGTGAAAAATGACTAAGTCCAAAAACATCATTTGTGCATCAAAGTGTTCAAAAAAGGTCAAAATTGGGTTAAAATTAAAAAAAGAAATAGTGCTACAGTGGCCCAATGGCAAGCTAAACATATAATGAATGATACAGAATGAATAGTTTTACAAAAACATTGGAAAATTGTTATTTTAAATTTCAGGGGGACAAGGTCAAGGAGGTCATGGAACTCCGAGCTGGGTAAAAGTTCAGCTTGAGGGCCCTCCCCATGGGGGTCAAAAATTGTATTACATCAAAATCATTTAAAAACTATATAGGTGTCATTGCAGTGTCCTGAATGCTATATAACTGCATTTGCACTGTTCTGTGCCCCTCCAAAATGAATTTCTAACACTTTTGATGTCTCCATGAAGTGAAAAATGACTAAGTTCAAAAACATCACTGGTGCATCAAATTGTTTAAAAACGGTCAAAAATGGATAAAAATGAAAAATACCAACTGCTACAGTGGCTCAATAGCGTGCTAAACACATAATGAATGACACAGAATGAATAGATTCACAAATTACTTGGAAAATGCTATTTTACATTTCAGGGGGACGAAGTCACGGAAGTCATGGAACTCCGAGCAGGGTAAAAGTTCAACCTTTCCCCCCTTGAAGGTCAACATTTTAAATTCATCAAAATCATTTAAAAACTATATAGGTGTAATTGGCTTGTCCTGAATGCTATATAGGTGCATGTGCACTGTTCTGTGTACCTCCAAAATGACTTTCTAACACTTTTGAAGTCTCCATGAAGCATAAAATGACTAAAGTCCAAAGACATCATTGGTGCACCAAAGTTTCAAAAACGGTCAAAAATGGATAAAAATGAAAATAAAAAACCAAGTGCTACAGTGGCTTAATGCATGCTAAACACATAATGAATGACACAGAATGAATAGATTTACAAATTACTTGGAAAATGCTATTTTAAATTTCAGGATTTCAGGGGGACGAGGTCACAGAAGTCATGGAACTCCGAGCGGGGTAAAAGTTCAACCTTTCCCCCCTTATAGAGGTCATAATTTTAATACATCAAAATCATTTAAAAACTATATAGGTGTAATTGCAGTGTCTTGAATACATCCCACATGAATTTTAAACACATTAGGAGTATCTCTGATCAAATTAATCATTAAAATCCCAAAGCTCCACCAGTGGTTCAAAGTGGTCCAAAACGCTAAAAAATGGTGGAAAATGAAAACAAATCATCATTTCTGAGGCTTTATAATATTCCTAAGATAATGTATATCTTCAATTAGTTTTAAATCCCTTTATTAAAAAGTTTCTCTTTTGTGCTCCACTGGTGCAACGCCTCAAGTCTGAGAAGCTGCACCAGTGGAGCAAAAGCTGCACTTGTGCCGCCGAAGCTGCACTGGTGTAACAGGAGTCAAGCTAATTTTCAGTATCAACCCTCATGACTGTTTTCAGGTCCATGTAGCCACCAGGACCCATTATATATCTCAGGTGATATAGCAAGAGTGGCTAGGCCTCATTTCTAGCCTCCAGGTACATGTCGGACTCCTATTTGTGACATTTCGAGGTGTTTGGTGTCAAACTCATTTTTTTCCATTATAGGCCATAGTCACCTCACGGAACCCACATTATCCCTCAGGTGATATAGCAGCAATGTCTGAGACCTAATGATAGCATCCAGCCACCTGTTTTAGTGATATTCGTTATATTTGTGTTCAGGGAGTCCTGTGTACCTCCAAAACGAATTTCTAACACTTTTGAAGTGTACCTGAGGCACTGAGCTGGGTAAAACTTCAGCTTAAGGGCCCTCCCCATGGAGGTCAAAAACTGTATTACATCAAAATCATTTAAAAACTATATAGGTGTAATTGCAGTGTCCTGAATGCTATGTAACTGCATTTGCACTGTTCCGTGCACCTCCAAAATGAATTTCTAACACTTTTGAGTCTCCATACAGTGAAAAATGTCTAAGTCCAAAAACATCATTTGTGCATCAAAGTGTTCAAAAAAGGTCAAAATTGGGTTAAAATTAAAAAGACATAGTGCTACAGTGACCCAATGGCATGCTAAAAATATAATGAATGATACAGAATGAATAGTTTTACAAAAACATTGGAAAATTGTTATTTTAAATTTCAGGGGGACAAGGTCACGGAGGTCATGGAACTCCAAGCTGGGTAAAAGTCCAGCTTGAGGGCCCTCCCCATGGAGGTCAAAAATTGTATTACATCAAAATCATTTAAAAACTATATAGGTGTAAATGCAGTGTCCTGAATGCTATGTAACTGCATTTGCACTGTTCCGTGCACCTTCAAAATGAATTTCTAACACTTTTGAGTCTCCATGCAGTGAAAAATGACTAAGTCCAAAAACATCATTGGCGCATCAAAGTGTTAAAAAAAGGTCAAAATTGGGTTAAAATTAAAAAAACATAGTGCTACAGTGGCCCAATGGCATGCTAAACATTTAATGAATGATACAGAATGAATAGTTTTACAAAAACATTGGACAATTGTTATTTTAAATTTCAGGGGGACAAGGTCACGGAGGTCATGGAACTCCGAGCTGGGTAAAAGTTCAGCTTGAGGGCCCTCCCCATGGAGGTCAAAAATTGTATTACATCAAAATCATTTAAAAACTATATAGGTGTCATTGCAGTGTCCTGAATGCTATATAACTGCATTTGCACTGTTCTGTGCACCTCCAAAATGAATTTCTAACACTTTTGAAGTCTCCATGAAGTGAAAAATGACCAAGTCCAAAAACATCATTGGTGCATCAGTGTTCATAAACGGTCAAAAATGGATAAAAATGAAAAATACCAACTGCTACAGTGGCTCAATAGCGTGCTATACACATAATGAATGACACAGAATGAATAGATTCACAAATTACTTGGAAAATGCTATTTTACATTTCAGGGGGACGAGGTCACGGAAGTCATGGAACTCCGAGCGGTGTAAAAGTTCAACCTTTCCCCCCTTATAGAGGTCATAATTTTAATACATCAAAATCATTTATAAACTATATAGGTGTAATTGCAGTGTCTTGAATACATCCCACATGAATTTTAAACACATTAGGAGTATCTCTGATCAAATTAATCATTAAAATCCCAAAGCTCCACCAGTGGTTCAAAGTGGTCCAAAACGCTCAAAAATGGTGGAAAATGAGAAATATTCATAATTTCTGAGGCTTTATAATATTCCTTAGATAATGCATATCTTCAATTAGTTTTAAATCCCTTTATTAAAAAGTTTCTCTTTTGTGCTCCACTGGTGCAACGCCTCAAGTCTGAGAAGCTGCACCAGTGGAGCAAAAGCTACACTGGTGCAGCCGAAGCTGCACTGGTGTAACAGGAGTCAAGCTAATTTTCAGTATCAACCCTCATGACTGTTTTCAGGTCCCTGTAGCCACCAGGACCCATTATATTGGAAAGGGGCGACCACTCGGTCCCCCCGAACGTATGGCTGAGTGCCTCGATCCCCCCGGGAAGCCATTTTTGGGCGGGAGGCGCGTCTCGGCTGGTATGCCCGAAGCGGCGTAGCCGGGGCGCGCTTTTTCCCGCCCTAGAGTGGGCTGGCCTAGACACTGACGCGGCCGGCCACGCCCTCGGGGCAGGCAGGGGCGGGTTTACGCCCGCCCTGAAGATGGATAAAAAGGGACGCAAGACCAGAAGACATCCTCTTGTTCCTGTGCTCTGAAGCTGCACCTCCTCGCTGCACGTGAGCTCGAGACGGAACGAAGAGCCAATTTTTGAGCGTTTTAATCGTTCTTGTTTGTTTTGCAGTTACTCTGTTGGAGAATGCCGAAGAAGGTGGGAAAGCGCATGAATACCGACCAGATGCTGCGTGCTCTCATGAAGGAGATGTCCGAGCTAAAGAAGCGGGTGGACAAGAATGAGGAAAGGGGTCCAAAACGTCCTTTGGCGGGAGCAGCCCCGGGAGGGAAAAACAAGAGGCCCAGGAGGGGGGCAGCGGGTGAAGACATCCCGGGTCCCAGTGCCCCGCTCGAGGCTCCAACTCCCGTGCCGGAGGAGGGGAATCCGATTCCCGTTGTGGTCACCCCCGTGTCCGGGGATGATATGCCGCCCGAGCTGGCAGCACAATTGGCAGCGTGGTTGGGTAAAGGTAACGAGGGCGCCACGGCTGTCGATGCGCAGGAGCTGATAAAGCAATTGCGGGAGAAACGGGAAGCAGCCAAGGTGCCCGTGCCGGCTGCAGTAGGGGACAAGACACCAGGGACGATTGCGACCACAGAGGCAGCGCCAGGTGCAGGTAAGCGGCCATTGCCGATCGCGAGGGATGAGTCAACACCCTCTCGGAGAGAAAAGTTGGGGCAACATGTTCCTTTGGCTATTAAGGAAAAGATTTGGGCGGGGGAGTATGTGAACATTTTTTCATTGCTTGTCGATCATTATGAGGTAGAGCATGTAAAGAGTCAGAAGGATCTCATGCATCCGAGTGTTTGGCGCGCAAAAATGGCCGCCTTTAAAGTGAATGAGAATATCGGCAATTGGGGCAATGCTTGGGGAATCTTTACATCAATCTTGGGGGAACGTAGACCTGAGTTGCTTTCCGAGTTCCCAATCTATCAATCACGAATCATGGGGTACTCGACATCGCACCAGGGTAATCATTGGTTCTGTTACGATAATCTGTTCAGAAAGGAAAAGGAGCATAATAAAAGTTTAACCTGGGATTGTTACGATGCCTTGACTTGGGATAAAATGAAGGAGTCAGGAATGTTGAGAATGCCGTTGGTGGGAAGTAATGTTGGCGAATCCTCCCGGCAATATGCGGGGACGCCCTTTCGATCAGGTACGGGTGCCGACGATCACTCGAAACCTACCGGCAATACCGGAAAAAGGGGTTTCTGCTTTAATTACAACAGAGGTAAATGTACTAGACCCCAGGGATCGTGTAAATTCAAACATGAATGTAGTGGTTGTGGGTCGTCCCATCCTGAGTCCTCGTGCAGAGCCAGAACGGGTGATAACGGGGGGAGAGGAGGTGCCAAACAGGTCTAATATAGTCCGAGGGGCGCCTTTACCCACTCCGATTGATACCCTGGCGATGATTCCTTGGCTCAGTGACTACCCGGATCGTACTTCTGCTGGGGTGCTGCGGAACGGTTTTTCGTATGGTTTCCGCATCCCGGTAGGGGACTTTCAAGGTGTGGATAAGTGTAAAAATCAACTTTCCGTCCTGCAGCATACGACCGTAGTACAGGATAAGATCCGGAAAGAGGTGACTCGAGGTCGGGTCGCCGGCCCGTTTAGTATACCCCCGGTCCAGAATTTTGTTTGTTCTCCCTTAGGGGTAGTCCCCAAGAAAGACCCCGGTGAGTTCCGACTGATTCATAATTTATCAGCTCCACGAGGTATTTCCGTAAATGATGCAATCGATCCTGAAGTGTGTTCGGTGCGGTACGCATCCTTCGATGAGGCCGTAGCCATTTTGAATCGCCTGGGGCCCGGGGCGCTGATGGCGAAGTCAGATATCGAGTCAGCGTTCCGATTGCTCCCGGTACACCCAGACGACCAGCGTCTCCTAGGATTCATGTTTCAGGGTTGTTATTACATGGATAGGTGTATGCCAATGGGGTGCTCTATATCCTGTGCTTATTTCGAGAAATTCAGTAGTTTTCTACAATGGGTTTTCACAAAGAAAACAGGTTTCCAAGATGTAATGCACTACCTTGATGATTTTCTGTTTCTTGGGGCAGCCGGGGGTCTTGAATGTGGCCGGGCCTTGGCCGAATTTTGTGTGTTAATGAAACAGTTTGGTGTGCCATTGGCGCCGGGAAAAACAGTGGGTCCTACGACTTGCCTCGAGTTTCTGGGGATCGAGTTGGACTCCATTGAGGGGTGTTTCCGTTTGCCAGCTGAGAAAGTGTTGAAGTTCAGGGCTGCGCTGCAAATGTGTATAAATGCATCAAAAGTTACGCTGCAACAATTACAGCAGGTGGTGGGACAGTTGAATTTTGCCTTGAGGGTAATACCAATGGCCCGCCCCTTTTCCCGTTCAATTGCCCAAGCGATGGTCGGCCTTAAAGAGGGCCATCATCGCACGAGACTATCGGCCGAGATCCGCCAGGACATGCGTATTTGGTTAGCATTTTTGGCGGATTTCAATGGTAGAATCGTCTGGAATGAACCAGCCGTGTCTTCTGAAGAGCTGGGGCTATGGACAGATTCGGCAGGAAGCATAGGTTTTGGCGCCATCTTCGGCACGAAATGGTCGGCACAAAGATGGCCGACATGGTGGCATGAGAATGGTCTGACGAGTAATATTGCTTTCCTGGAACTGTTTCCCATCTTGGTGGCCTTGAGAACATGGCCCGATGGGTTCAAAGATCACTCTGTCATATTTTGGTCTGACAATATGACCGTGGTCGAGTGCATCAATAGTCAGGCAGCACGTTGTAAACTGATTTTAAGACTGCTTAAGGAAATTGTTTTACTGTGTATGCAATTGAACGTGCTATTCAGAGCAAAGCATGTTCCAGGGGTGATGAATCAGGCGGCTGACGCACTGTCTCGTTTTCAAATGCAGGCTTTTTCGGGTTTCCTCCCCTCAGCGGACCCAGAGCCGGCACCCTTTCCCGAAGCTCTCTGGTCTCTCGGTGCCCCGAACTTCGTCACCTCGTGGGAGAGAGTCTAGCACCAAGGACGAGGAAGGCATACGAAGGGGCGTTTCGGGCCTATTTAGTCTTTTTGGGGAATGATAGAGAGCGACTTTGGGGTCACGAGGAATGGGTAGTGAATTTCCTGATGTCCTTACGTAGGGCTGGGAAATCGGTGGCTACGGCCCAGAGGCATCGTGCTGCCATTTCCTTTGTTGCCAGAGCACACGCTATCCAGGACCCAACAGCGTCTTTCGTTGTACAGAAAGCGCTGCGTGGGTGGCAACGCCTTGAGGGTCGCAGAGTAGATGAAAGGCGCCCGATAGGTTTGGATAGATTGTCCCAGTTGTTGGCCACACTCCCCGCCACATGTTCATCTCAGTTTGAGGCGGTGCTGTTCCGAGCCGCTTTTACGCTAGCATTTCACGGAGCAATGCGGGTAAGCGAATTGGTTGCAAGGAACAAACTGGATGTGGCGGGGGGTTTGTGCCAAGAACACGTTCAGATACGGGGAGAAACAATGACTGTCTCCTTTGTAAAGTCCAAGACTGACCAAGATGGGATGGGTGACTGCGTCATCATACGCAGGATTCCTGGGTCCTCCATATGTCCGGTAAAGTGTTTAGAGGATTACCTAGCACGAAGGGTGGCATCATGGGGGGGGACTTTGTTAAGACACGCTGACGCCACCCCACTGACGAAATTTCAGTTTCAGCGGGTGCTTGCGATGTCAATTGCCGCTGCGGGCTTGAACCCGGGCGAATTTGGGACCCATTCCTTTCGGATAGGGGCTGCTACGGAAGCTACAGCCAGGGGTCTTAATGTTGAGCAAGTGAAACGAGTGGGGCGTTGGTCCTCCAATTGTTATAAAAGATACGTGCGGTTGCACATGTTGTGAAGCTGTAATAATGTACTCACGCTTCTTGTTTTTGTTTGGTTTTCAGTTACGCAAGCCTACGAGGCGGGGCGGACTATGCAGTCGACCCTACACCGGGCCAGCGGTCAGACATCACCGGCTGTGAAAAAGGAGGTGTGGGTCGTGGGCCACTCATACGTGAGGCGTGCCGCAGACGTATTCAAAGCAGGTGACATGATTCACGTAGCTGGGGAATACGGGTACAGGATGTCCTTCTACGGAAGGGGCGGTCTCTGTATTGACCAGTTTCAAACATTTTTCGAGGGTTTGTTAGGGCGGACAAGGTCACCGCCGTCTATAGTTATAGTGCATGTTGGGGGCAATGATTTGGTCACCATCGGTAGACGACTACTCCTGGAGGCAATGCTTTCCACTGTAAGTTGGTTGGCGAGGAGAGTTCCGGGGTGCACGATTGCATGGTCCCATTTGATTCCGCGAAAGGTGTGGCGGGGGGCTATCTCTATTCCTGCTTTGAACCATTCTGTTAGAAAGCTTAACAATAAAGTGAGTAGGTTGTTCCGTTCCAGGACATTGCATTCTATTTCTCATGGCTGTATTAATGACGACAGTATGTATTTGGGGGATGGGGTGCATTTGTCTTGGGTGGGGAATGAGTTACTCTTAGGAGACTTCTTAGCATGGTTAAAATCGTTGAAACATGACCTTTAGGTAGGAGTTTTGTGGGGGGTCCGGATAGCCGGTCAACTATCCGGCCTGTGGCGGTAAGGTCATGATCGGTGAGCACTAATTGGAAGATCCCTATGAGTGGGCGTCACCCAACACGGATGGGAGCGCTCGGGGGAGGTGGCCTTTGGCCCCTCAACGGGGAGGCGGTCCCTTCTAAGGATGGGTCGCCGAAAGAAGAGGAAAGGCGGTCAAGGCCCCTTCCTGTGTAGGAGGGGTTACAGCCCCCTCCTGGGGAATTTCCCGGGGCCAGTGACATCTGCGACGGCAGATGCGGTAAGTTGTGTGGGGTTGGGGGGAGGTCTATGATACCTTCTAGATACCTCACACGAGTCTTCGAACGACCTTTAACTGGCGTTGAGTTGATAAGTGCCCCCGTCAAGTCAAGGGAAATTGGTAGTAGTTGCACTTGAGTACGCCTCAGTGCTGTCGCCCCTCCCAAGTGGGGGGGGGTATGTCTGGTTAGGGATCTTGACACCGGTTACGACCTTGCCGTTGGCCCTTAAACGTTAGGATGTACAATTTCAATATTTCAAGTAAATGTTTTGTAGGATGTTAGTTCGGCTAGGAGAACCTCTGTATTAGAGAATCTGTTAAGGTTAGCCAAACATCGCAATGTGGTATGAAATTGTACATTAATGTTTAAATGTTTTTAATTTTTTGTTTTAATAAATACGGCCGGGAGGGTCACTCCCTCCCACTTCCAAAAACTTCAAGAACTGTTTCCGGTTTCCCTCCTTTTGGGGATTGTGTTGAGAGGGGGTGGCGGGTATCTCAGCCATATGGAAAGGGGCGACCACTCGGTCCCCCCGAACGTATGGCTGAGTGCCTCGATCCCCCCGGGAAGCCATTTTTGGGCGGGAGGCGCGTCTCGGCTGGTATGCCCGAAGCGGCGTAGCCGGGGCGCGCTTTTTCCCGCCCTAGAGTGGGCTGGCCTAGACACTGACGCGGCCGGCCACGCCCTCGGGGCAGGCAGGGGCGGGTTTACGCCCGCCCTGAAGATGGATAAAAAGGGACGCAAGACCAGAAGACATCCTCTTGTTCCTGTGCTCTGAAGCTGCACCTCCTCGCTGCACGTGAGCTCGAGACGGAACGAAGAGCCAATTTTTGACCCACCCACCAGCCCCTGAGGACAGCCAGTTGTTTTAATAAAATTGATCAATTATTCTATTTCGTTTACAGGTTGTTTTAGTGTTATCTTGATGTTGAATGTGTAATAAAGATTGGTCTAATTTTACAAGTTTGTGATTAAAGAACTTCGGATTTAAGGTCCATTTATAAACAGGCTTTTTCGGTCATAGTGGCCAATGTAGTTTTGTTTAGTTAGCATTTGTCGTATTTATTTTGGTCGGGCGGTAAGGTCATGATCGGTGAGCACTAATTGGAAGATCCCTATGAGTGGGCGTCACCCAACACGGATGGGAGCGCTCGGGGGAGGTGGCCTTTGGCCCCTCAACGGGGAGGCGGTCCCTTCTAAGGATGGGTCGCCGAAAGAAGAGGAAAGGCGGTCAAGGCCCCTTCCTGTGTAGGAGGGGTTACAGCCCCCTCCTGGGGAATTTCCCGGGGCCAGTGACATCTGCGACGGCAGATGCGGTAAGTTGTGTGGGGTTGGGGGGAGGTCTATGATACCTTCTAGATACCTCACACGAGTCTTCGAACGACCTTTAACTGGCGTCGAGTTGATAAGTGCCCCCGTCAAGTCAAGGGAAATTGGTAGTAGTTGCACTTGAGTACGCCTCAGTGCTGTCGCCCCTCCCAAGTGGGGGGGGGGTATGTCTGGTTAGGGATCTTGACACCGGTTACGACCTTGCCGTTGGCCCTTAAACGTTAGGATGTACAATTTCAATATTTCAAGTAAATGTTTTGTAGGATGTTAGTTCGGCTAGGAGAACCTCTGTATTAGAGAATCTGTTAAGGTTAGCCAAACATCGCAATGTGGTATGAAATTGTACATTAATGTTTAAATGTTTTTAATTTTTTGTTTTAATAAATAGGCGGTAAGGTCATGATCGGTGAGCACTAATTGGAAGATCCCTATGAGTGGGCGTCACCCAACACGGATGGGAGCGCTCGGGGGAGGTGGCCTTTGGCCCCTCAACGGGGAGGCGGTCCCTTCTAAGGATGGGTCGCCGAAAGAAGAGGAAAGGCGGTCAAGGCCCCTTCCTGTGTAGGAGGGGTTACAGCCCCCTCCTGGGGAATTTCCCGGGGCCAGTGACATCTGCGACGGCAGATGCGGTAAGTTGTGTGGGGTTGGGGGGAGGTCTATGATACCTTCTAGATACCTCACACGAGTCTTCGAACGACCTTTAACTGGCGTCGAGTTGATAAGTGCCCCCGTCAAGTCAAGGGAAATTGGTAGTAGTTGCACTTGAGTACGCCTCAGTGCTGTCGCCCCTCCCAAGTGGGGGGGGGGGTATGTCTGGTTAGGGATCTTGACACCGGTTACGACCTTGCCGTTGGCCCTTAAACGTTAGGATGTACAATTTCAATATTTCAAGTAAATGTTTTGTAGGATGTTAGTTCGGCTAGGAGAACCTCTGTATTAGAGAATCTGTTAAGGTTAGCCAAACATCGCAATGTGGTATGAAATTGTACATTAATGTTTAAATGTTTTTAATTTTTTGTTTTAATAAATAGGCGGTAAGGTCATGATCGGTGAGCACTAATTGGAAGATCCCTATGAGTGGGCGTCACCCAACACGGATGGGAGCGCTCGGGGGAGGTGGCCTTTGGCCCCTCAACGGGGAGGCGGTCCCTTCTAAGGATGGGTCGCCGAAAGAAGAGGAAAGGCGGTCAAGGCCCCTTCCTGTGTAGGAGGGGTTACAGCCCCCTCCTGGGGAATTTCCCGGGGCCAGTGACATCTGCGACGGCAGATGCGGTAAGTTGTGTGGGGTTGGGGGGAGGTCTATGATACCTTCTAGATACCTCACACGAGTCTTCGAACGACCTTTAACTGGCGTCGAGTTGATAAGTGCCCCCGTCAAGTCAAGGGAAATTGGTAGTAGTTGCACTTGAGTACGCCTCAGTGCTGTCGCCCCTCCCAAGTGGGGGGGGGTATGTCTGGTTAGGGATCTTGACACCGGTTACGACCTTGCCGTTGGCCCTTAAACGTTAGGATGTACAATTTCAATATTTCAAGTAAATGTTTTGTAGGATGTTAGTTCGGCTAGGAGAACCTCTGTATTAGAGAATCTGTTAAGGTTAGCCAAACATCGCAATGTGGTATGAAATTGTACATTAATGTTTAAATGTTTTTAATTTTTTGTTTTAATAAATACGGCCGGGAGGGTCACTCCCTCCCACTTCCAAAAACTTCAAGAACTGTTTCCGGTTTCCCTCCTTTTGGGGATTGTGTTGAGAGGGGGTGGCGGGTATCTCAGCCATAATCTCAGGTGATATAGCAAGAGTGGCTAGGCCTCATTTCTAGCCTCCAGGTACATGTCGGACTCCTATTTGTGACATTTTGAGGTGTTTGGTGTCAAACTCATTTTTTCCATTATAGGCCATAGTCACCTCACGGAACCCACATTATCCCTCAGGTGATATAGCAGCAATGTCTGAGACCTAATGATAGCATCCAGCCACCTGTTTTAGTGATATTCGTTATATTTGTGTTCAGGGAGTCCTGTGTACCTCCAAAACGAATTTCTAACACTTTTGAAGTGTACCTGAGGCACTGAGCTGGGTAAAACTTCAGCTTAAGGGCCCTCCCCATGGAGGTCAAAAACTGTATTGCATCAAAATCATTTAAAAACTATATAGGTGTAATTGCAGTGTCCTGAATGCTATGTAACTGCATTTGCACTGTTCTGTATACCTCCAAAATGAATTTCTAACACTTTTGAGTCTCCATACAGTGAACAATGACTAAGTCCAAAAACATCATTGGTGCATCAAAGTGTTCAAAAAAGGTCAAAATTGGGTTAAAATTAAAAAAACATAGTGCTACAGTGGCCCAATGGCATGCTAAACATATAATTAATGATACAGATTGAATAGTTTTACAAAAACATTGGAAAATCGTTATTTTAAATTTCAGGGGGACAAGGTCACAGAGGTCATGGAACTCCGAGCTGGGTAAAAGTTCAGCTTGAGGGCCCTCCCCATGGAGGTCAAAAATTGTATTACATCAAAATCATTTAAAAACTATATAGGTGTCATTGCAGTGTCCTGAATGCTATATAACTGCATTTGCACTGTTCTGTGCACCTCCAAAATGAATTTCTAACACTTTTGAAGTCTCCATGAAGTGAAAAATGACCAAGTCCAAAAACATCATTGGTGCATCAGTGTTCATAAACGGTCAAAAATGGATAAAAATGAAAAATACCACCTGCTACAGTGGCTCAATAGCGTGCTATACACATAATGAATGACATAGAATGAATAGATTCACAAATTACTTGGAAAATGCTATTTTACATTTCAGGGGGACGAGGTCACGGAAGTCATGGAACTCCGAGCGGTGTAAAAGTTCAACCTTTCCCCCCTTATAGAGGTCATAATTTTAATACATCAAAATCATTTATAAACTATATAGGTGTAATTGCAGTGTCTTGAATACATCCCACATGAATTTTAAACACATTAGGAGTATCTCTGATCAAATTAATCATTAAAATCCCAAAGCTCCACCAGTGGTTCAAAGTGGTCCAAAACGCTCAAAAATGGAGGAAAATGAGAAATATTCATCATTTCTGAGGCTTTATAATATTCCTTAGATAATGCATATCTTCAATTAGTTTTA
This sequence comes from Lissotriton vulgaris, assembly GCF_964263255.1. NCBI lineage: Eukaryota > Metazoa > Chordata > Amphibia > Caudata > Salamandridae > Lissotriton > Lissotriton vulgaris. The sequence goes on from NW_028246855.1 coordinate 525,159, forward strand.
AATCCCTTTATTAAAAAGTTTCTCTTTTGTGCTCCACTGGTGCAACGCCTCAAGTCTGAGAAGCTGCACCAGTGGAGCAAAAGCTACACTGGTGCAGCCGAAGCTGCACTGGTGTAACAGGAGTCAAGCTAATTTTCAGTATCAACCCTCATGACTGTTTTCAGGTCCCTGTAGCCACCAGGACCCATTATATATCTCAGGTGATATAGCAAGAGTGGCTAGGCCTCATTTCTAGCCTCCAGGTACATGTCGGACTCCTATTTGTGACATTTTGAGGTGTTTGGTGTCAAACTCATTTTTTCCATTATAGGCCATAGTCACCTCACGGAACCCACATTATCCCTCAGGTGATATAGCAGCAATGTCTGAGACCTAATGATAGCATCCAGCCACCTGTTTTAGTGATATTCGTTATATTTGTGTTCAGGGAGTCCTGTGTACCTCCAAAACGAATTTCTAACACTTTTGAAGTGTACCTGAGGCACTGAGCTGGGTAAAACTTCAGCTTAAGGGCCCTCCCCATGGAGGTCAAAAACTGTATTACATCAAAATCATTTTAAAACTATATAGGTGTAATTGCAGTGTCCTGAATGCTATGTAACTGCATTTGCACTGTTCTGTATACCTCCAAAATGAATTTCTAACACTTTTGAGTCTCCATAAAGTGAACAATGACTAAGTCCAAAAACATCATTGGTGCATCAAAGTGTTCAAAAAAGGTCAAAATTGGGTTAAAATTAAAAAAAACATAGTGCTACAGTGGCCCAATGGCATGCTAAACATATAATGAATGATACAGAATGAATAGTTTTACAAAAACATTGGAAAATTGTTATTTTAAATTTCAGGGGGACAAGGTCACGGAGGTCATGGAACTCCGAGCTGGGTAAAAGTTCAGCTTAAGGGCCCACCCCATGGAGGTCAAAAACTGTATTACATTAAAATCATTTAAAAACTATATAGGTGTAATTGCAGTATCCTGAATGCTATGTAACTGCATTTGCACTGTTCTGTGCACCTCCAAAATAAATGAATTTCCAACACTTTTGAAGTCTCCATGAAGTGAAAATGACCAAGTCCAAAAACATCATTGGTGCATCAAAGTGTTCATAAACGGTCAAAAATGGATAAAAATGAAAAATACCAACTGCTACAGTGGCTCAATAGCGTGCTAAACACATAATGAATGACACAGAATGAATAGATTCACAAATTACTTAGAAAATGCTATTTTCCATTTCAGGAGGACGAGGTCACGGAAGTCATGGAACTCCGAGCGGTGTAAAAGTTCAACCTTTCCCCCCTTATAGAGTTCATAATTTTAATACATCAAAATCATTTAAAAACTATATAGGTGTAATTGCGGTGTCTTGAATACATCCCACATGAATTTTAAACACATTAGGAGTATCTCTGATCAAATTAATCATTAAAATCCCAAAGCTCCACCAGTGGTTCAAAGTGGTCCAAAACGCTCAAAAATGGTGGAAAATGAAAACTATTCATCATTTCTGAGGCTTTATAATATTCCTTAGATAATGTATATCTTCAATTAGTTTTAAATCCCTTTATTAAAAAGTTTCTCTTTTGTGCTCCACTGGTGCTACGCCTCAAGTCTGAGAAGCTGCACCAGTGGAGCAAAAGCTGCACTGGTGTAACAGGAGTCAAGCTAATTTTCAGTATCAACCCTCATGACTGTTTTCAGGTCCCTGTAGCCACAAGGACCCATTATATATCTCAGGTGATATAGCAAGAGTGGCTAGGCCTCATTTCTAGCCCCCAGGTACATGTAGGACTCCTATTTGTGACATTTCGAGGTGTTTGGTGTCAAACTCATTTTTTCCATTATATGTTATGTTATATGCGGATTTATAACGCGCTCCGTTAGTCAAGACTGTCCTGGCGCGGGGAAGAAACTGGATCAGAGTGGAAAAAAGGAGTATGCTAATCATGAACTTGAAAGAGGTGAGTTTTAAGCAGTTTTTTAAAATTGGTCAGATTGGGAGCGTGTCTAAGAGCGTCTGGTAGGGCGTTCCACATTTGAGCTCCCTTTACCGTTAGAGATTATCCACCCAGGCGGACTCTTCTGAATCTGGGGACGACCACCTGCTTTCTGGAGGTAGATCGCAACTGACGGGTCGGGAGGTAGAGAGTGAATCTTTTGGCTAGATAGGAAGGGCACGGACCATTGAGGGCCTTATAGACGATGACCAAAGATTTAAAGCGCACTCTTTGTGCCACAGGAAGCCAGTGAAGCTCCTTCAACTGTTTGCGAACGCTGAGTCTCCTGGGGATGTTGAAAATGAGTCTCACCGTAGCATTCTGGACTACCTGTAACTTTCTGATCATATAGTCAGGAGCCCCTATATAAAGGGCGTTTGAGTAGTCCAGACGGGAGAGAACCAGAGCTCTGGCTACAGTTTCTTTGGCCGTTTGTGGGAGGAGGGGAAAGAATTTGCGCAGAGTGGTCAGGGTTCCAAAACACGTCTCCGCCAAGCGCGAGATCTGGTCGCGGAAACATACGTCGGCTCCGAACCAGATACCCAGGTTCTTGGCTATCCCACTCTCTCCCGTCGGGCATGTTGATTCGCTGGGCCAAATAGACTCCTTAAAGTCAGTGGGGAATTGGCCGTAGAGCAGAATTTCTGTTTTTTCCTCGTTGCATTTGAGGCATGATTTAGCTAGCCAGGCAAATACAGAGGATAGGCATTGGCGTACTCCAGAGGTGCACAAGTTCTCCTTTTTCCAGGTGAAGAGAAGCTGGGTGTCGTCGGCGTAGGCCATTATCTTAGCCCCCCAGCTCTCTGCCAGCCGGATCAGAGGAGTTAAATAAATATTAAATAAAAGGGGACTTAAGGTCGACCCCTGGGGTACTCCAGTTTCTACCCTTCTATTGGAGGAGTGATATGGGGGTAACCAAATCTGTTGGGAACGGTCAGATAGGAAAGACCTGATCCAATCTAAAACCGTGCCCGAGATGCCAATGTCCTCCAGCCTAGATAAAAGCTGGCGGTGGGGCACTGTGTCGAACGCGGCAGAGAGGTCCAAAAGAATAAGGGCCGCTCTGCCGCCTCCGTCAAGGCATTCCCTAATGGCCTCAGCCATTTCCACCAATGCAGTTTCAGTACTGAAAGAGGTGCGGAACCCTGATTGGGCCGGATGAAGAGCTTCAGAGAATTCCACGAATCTCTCAAGTTGCCGGAATGCCGCCTTCTCGCAAACTTTGGCGAGGGCTGGAAGGAGTGATATGGGCCTGTAGTTGGAGGTGATCGAAGGATCTGCGGAGGGTTTTTTTATCAGAGGGAGAAGTTTGGCTTGTTTCCATTTGGTGGGCACAGCTCCTGAAGTTAGGGATTCATTAACCAGGGTGGTGACCATGGGGGTAATTACTTCAGCTATTCCATTCAGGACCCTTGCAGGGCAAGGATCTATAGGTGACCCTGACTTCAGAGTTTTTAATATGGCCATAACATCTGTACTTTCAACCTGAGTGAATTTGGTCATTTCTGCTTTAACCCTTGACATTAGAGAAAGTGGAGGAGGAAGAGGTTGGCAATTTAAAGCTAGATCCGATTGCGAGGCAAGTGGCTGGTCAGGGTTATTCAAACTGTCTTGAATTTTTTGAATTTTCTCGATGAAGAAAGTGGATAGTTGTTCGCACCAGTCTGTGGAAGGCGGAATTGCCGTCTTCTCTGCTACCGGGGCAGTAAAGCTTTTAACTATGGAGAAAATTTCTCGACTGTTGTTTTTGGCTTTTTGAATTCTAGACGCATAGAATTCCCCTTTAGCTGTTTTAATCGCGGCGTAGTAACTTTTTTGGGCTGCACGAAGTTCCGTTTTAGCAGTGGGACAATAATTCTTTCTCCATACTCGCTCTAGCGCCTTACATCCTGTTTTTAAAATTTTTAATTGTTCAGTATACCAGGGGGCAGTGGGGGTGATCCTATGGTTGTTTTTACCTTTGCTTTTTGGTAGTGACTTAATGGAGGAGTCTATCCAGGATGAGAAGTTGTCTACAGCTTCATCCAAGTTTTGTGCTTTCATAGGGGTGGAGTGGGTGAGGGCCTCCACTAGATCCGGAATATTAATTCTTCTAGGGCGTTCCTCAGTCTTAAGTGTGGGTAACACACGAGTTTTGTTAATGAACCAGGAGAAGTGAACCGGAAAGTGGTCTGACCATGAAATGGGGTATGGTAGATCGGTAGAAATGTTAAAGTTGGAATATACCAGATCTAAGCAGTGCCCCCCTTCATGAGAGACAGATTGCATCTGATGAACCATCTGAGCCAAACTGCAGATTTCTTTCAGCTCTTTAACTCCGGGAGCAGAGCTCGTGTCCATATGTAGATTAAAATCACCCAACATTAGGAAGTGTGGAAATCTGAGTGCACGTTGGATGGTGATCTCCTCCAGGGATTTGATAAAATTGCCTAGAGGACCCGGAGGGCGATAGATCAATAGTCCCCCCAGAGTGAATTGCGGGGATAATGCTAGGGAAAATTCCATTGCTTCTCCATCCTCAATCCTTCCTGTGCATTCTATCCTCAGAGTCCATTTCTCCTTATAGATCACGGCCAAGCCTCCTCCCCTGCCTTTATTGCGGTCCTGTCTGGTGATCTTAAACCCTCTGGGGACAGCCAGCTCAACTACTGGGGTGCAGCTCTTATTCAGCCATGTCTCCGTGATGAATAGGATGTCAATGTTTTTATCAATGATGAATTCATATACTTCCTCTGAGTGTATTGATAGGGAGCGTGCATTGATAAGGGCAGCCTGAATAGGTGGGTCATCCGCTGTGGTAAGCTGGGGGAAGGAGGGATTAAGGTGGCTAAATTTGAAGGAGCAGTTAGGACAGATTCGTGAGATGGAGTCTGAGACATCCCAGTGGGCTTCATTACATAAGAGGTTGTGATTTAGAGCTCTCAGTTCGTCTGAGTTGTAAGTGATAGGGGGAGTAGTTCCATGCAGTGTTGAATCAGTAGGGTTCCTGGCCCTGGGCACTGCCGGGGCGCGGACGGGCGCAGACGGGCTTGCCTTAGGCGCGCCTTCGGCGCGCAAACGGCGCTCCCGCTGCGCTCGTCCGCTGCGCTTCCTGTCTAGGCACATGATAAGAGATGAAAAAGGGGGGGCGTGGCCTCAAGGGGGCGTGGTTAGCGAGCACGTCGGCGATGGCGGCCGCTAAACAAACAATTACCGCTGCAGCGTTTAGTCAGCTGAGTGGTGTATGGGCAGTGGAATATCCTCCCAAAAGAGGTCAGGTAGGCTTTCAAATTTTTAAAAACAAGTCACAATGCAATAAACACACACAATTTTTAAAATCAATTGTCAATTATAGCGTACCACCAGATGCCGGCTTCCGCCTCAGGACTGGGAATCAAGTTTCTAAGGTCGCTCGTGTATCAGCGCCTTTTAACAGGGCGGGGGGCGTGGCCTCAAGGGGGCGTGGCCTCAAGGGGGCGTGGTTAGCGAGCACTAGGCAATAGTCACCTCACGGAACCCACATTATCCCTCAGGTGATATAGCAGCAATGTCTGAGACCTAATGATAGCATCCAGAAACCTGTTTAAGTGATATTCGTTATATTTGTGTTCAGGGAGTCCTGTGTACCTCCAAAACGAATTTCTAACACTTTTGAAGTGTACCTGAGGCACTGAGCTGGGTAAAAGTTCAGCTTAAGGGCCCTCCCCATGGAGGTCAAAAACTGTATTACATCAAAATCATTTAACAACTATATAGGTGTAATTGCAGTGTCCTGAATGCTATGTAACTGCATTTGCACTGTTCTGTGTACCTCCAAAATGAATTTCTAACACTTTTGAGTCTCCATACAGTGAAAAATGACTAAGTCCAAAAACATCATTGGTGCATCAAAGTGTTCAAAAAAGGTCAAAATTGGGTTAAAATTAAAAAAACATAGTGCTACAGTGGCCCTATGGCATGCTAAACATATAATGAATGATACAGATTGAATAGTTTTACAAAAACATTGGAAAATTGTTATTTTAAATTTCAGGGGGACAAGGTCACGGAGGTCATGGAACTCCGAGCTGGGTAAAAGTTCAGCTTGAGGGCCCTCCCCATGGAGGTCAAAAATTGTATTACATCAAAATCATTTAAAAACTATATAGGTGTAATTGCAGTTTTCTGAATTCTATGTCACTGCATTTGCACTGTTCTGTGTACCTCCAAAATGAATTTCTAACACTTTTGAGTCTCCATACAGTGAAAAATTACTTAGTGCAAAAACATCATTGGTGCATCAAAGTGTTCAAAATAGGTCAAAATTGGGTTAAAATTAAAAAAACATAGTGCTACAGTGGCCCAATGGCATTCTAAACATATAATGAATGATACAGAATGAATAGTTTTACAAAAACATTGGAAAATTGTTATTTTAAATTTCAGGGGGACAAGGTCACAGAGGACAGAGGCTGGGTAAAAGTTCAGCTTGAGGGCCCTCCCCATGGAGGTCAAAAATGTTATTACATCAAAATCATTTAAAAACTATATAGGTGTCATTGCAGTGTCCTGAATGCTATATAGGTGCATGTGCACTGTTCTTTGTACCTCCAAAATGACTTTCTAACACTTTTGAAATCTCCATGAAGCAGAAAATGACTAAAGTCCAAAGACATCATTGATGCATCAAAGTTTCAAAAACGGTCAAAAATGGATAAAAATGAAAACAAAAACAAGTGCTACAGTGGCTTAATGCATGCTAAACAAATAATGAATGACACAGAATGAATAGATTTACGAATTACTTGGAAAATGCTATTTTAAATTTCAGGGGGACGAGGTCACAGAAGTCATGGAACTCCGAGGGGGGTAGAAGTTCAACTTTTCCCCCCTTATAGAGGTCATAATTTTAATACATCAAAATCATTTAAAAACTATATAGGTGTAATTGCAGTGTCTTGAATACACCCCACATGAATTTTGAACACATTAGGAGTACCTCTGATCAAATTAATCATTAAAATCCCAAAGCTCCACCAGTGGTTCAAAGTGGTCCAAAACGCTCAAAAATGGTGGAAAATGACAAAAAATCATAATTTCTGAGACTTTATGATATTCCTAAGATAATGTATATCTTCAATTAGTTTTAAATCCATTTATTAAAAAGTTTCTCTTTTGTGCTTCACTGGTGCAACGCCTCAAGTCTGAGAAGCTGCACCAGTGGAGCAAAAGCTACACTGGTGCAGCCGAAGCTGCACTGGTGTAACAGGAGTCAAGCTAATTTTCAGTATCAACCCTCATGACTGTTTTCAGGTCCCTGTAGCCACCAGGACCCATTATATATCTCAGGTGATATAGCAAGAGTGGCTAGGCCTCATTTCTAGCCTCCAGGTACATGTCGGACTCCTATTTGTGACATTTCGAGGTGTTTGGTGTCAAACTCATTTTTTCCATTATAGGCCATAGTCACCTCACGGAACCCACATTATCCCTCAGGTGATATAGCAGCAATGTCTGAGACCTAATGATAGCATCCAGCCACCTGTTTTAGTGATATTCGTTATATTTGTGTTCAGGGAGTCCTGTGTACCTCCAAAACAAATTTCTAACACTTTTGAAGTGTACCTGAGGCACTGAGCTGGGTAAAAGTTCAGCTTAAGGGCCCTCCCCATGGAGATCAAAAACTGTATTACATCAAAATCATTTAAAAACTATATAGGTGTAATTGCAGTATCCTGAATGCTATGTAACTGCATTTGCACTGTTCTGTGCACCTCCAAAATGAATTTCTAACACTTTTGAAGTCTCCATGAAGTGAAAAATGACTAAGTTCAAAAACATCATTGGTGCATCAAATTGTTCAAAAACGGTCCAAAATGGATAAAAATGAAAAATACCAACTGCTACAGTGGCTCAATAGCATCCTAAACACATAATGAATGACACAGAATGAATAGATTCACAAATTACTTGGAAAATGCTATTTTACATTTCAGGGGGACGAGGTCACGGAAGTCATGGAACTCCGAGCAGGGTAAAAGTTCAACCTTTCCCCCCTTGAAGGTCAACATTTTAAATTCATCAAAATCATTTAAAAACTATATAGGTGTAATTGGCTTGTCCTGAATGCTATATAGGTGCATGTGCACTGTTCTGTGTACCTCCAAAATGACTTTCTAACACTTTTGAACTCTCCATGAAGCAGAAAATGACTAAAGCCCAAAGACATCATTGGTGCATCAAAGTTTCAAAAACGGTCGAAAATGGATAAAAATGAAGAAAAAAAACAAGTGCTACAGTGGCTTAATGCATGCTAAACACATAATGAATGACACAGAATGAATAGATTTACAAATTACTTAGAAAATGCTATTTTAAATTTCAGGGGGACGAGGTCACAGAAGTCATGGAACTCCGAGCGGGGTAAAAGTTCAACCTTTCCCCCCTTATAGAGGTCATAATTTTAATACATCAAAATCATTTAAAAACTATATAGGTGTAATTGCAGTGTCTTGAATACATCCCACATGAATTTTAAACACATTAGGAGTATCTCTGATCAAATTAATTATTAAAATCCCAAAGCTCCACCAGTGGTTCAAAGTGGTCCAAAACGCTCAAAAATGGTGGAAAATGAAAACAAATCATCATTTCTGAGGCTTTATAATATTCCTAAGATAATGTATATCTTCAATTAGTTTTAAATCCCTTTATTAAAAAGTTTCTCTTTTGTGCTCCACTGGTGCAACGCCTCAAGTCTGAGAAGCTGCACCAGTGGAGCAAAAGCTACACTGGTGCAGCCGAAGCTGCACTGGTGTAACAGGAGTCAAGCAAATTTTCAGTATCAACCCTCATGACTGTTTTCAGGTCCCTGTAGCCACCAGGACCCATTATATATCTCAGGTGATATAGCAAGAGTGGCTAGGCCTCATTTCTAGCCTCCAGGTACATGTCGGACTCCTATTTGTGACATTTCGAGGTGTTTGGTGTCAAACTCATTTTTTTCCATCATAGGCCACAGTCACCTCACGGAACCCACATTATCCCTCAGGTGATATAGCAGCAATGTCTGAGACCTAATGATAACATCCAGCCACCTGTTTTAGTGATATTCGTTATATTTGTGTTCAGGGAGTGCTGTGTACCTCCAAAACGAATTTCTAACACTTTTGAAGTGTACCTGAGGCACTGAGCTGGGTAAAAGTTCAGCTTAAGGGCCTTCCCCATGGAGGTCAAAAACTGTAGTACATCAAAATCATTTAACAACTATATAGGTGTAATTGCAGTGTCCTGAATGCTATGTAACTGCATTTGCACTGTTCTGTGTACCTCCAAAATGAATTTCTGACACTTTTGAGTCTCCATACAGTGAAAAATGACTAAGTCCAAAAACATCATTGGTGCATCAAAGTGTTCAAAAAAGGTCAAAATTGGATTAAAATTAAAAAAACATAGTGCTACAGTGGCCCAATGGCATGCTAAACATATAATGAATGATACAGAATGAATAGTTTTACAAAAACATTGGAAAATTTTTATTTTAAATTTCAGGGGGACAAGGTCACGGAGGTCATGGAACTCCTAGCTGGGTAAAATTCAGCTTGAGGGAACTCCCCATGGAGGTCAAAAATTGTATTACATCAAAATCATTTAAAAACTATATAGGTGTCATTGCAGTGTCCTGAATGCTATATAACTGCATTTGCACTGTTCTGTGCACCTCCAAAATGAATTTCTAACACTTTTGAAGTCTCCATGAAGTGAAAAACGACCAAGTCCAAAAACATCATTGGTGCATCAAAGTGTTCAAAAACGGTCAAAAATGGAATAAAATGAAAAATACCAACTGCTACAGTGGCTCAATAGCGTGTTAAACACATAATGAATGACACAGAATGAATAGATTTACAAATTACTTGGAAAATGCTATTTTAAATTTCAGGGGGACGAGGTCACGGAAGTCATGGAACTCCGAGCGGTGTAAAAGTTCAACCTTTCCTCCCTTGTGGAGGTCAACATTTTAAATTCATCAAAATCATTTAAAAACTATATAGGTGTAATTGGCCTGTCCTGAATGCTATATAGGTGCATGTGCACTGTTCTGTGTACCTCCAAAATGACTTTCTAACACTTTTGAAATCTCCATGAAGCAGAAAATGACTAAAGTCCAAAGACATCATTGGTGCATCAAAGTTTCAAAAACGGTCAAAAATGGATAAAAATGAAAATAAAACAAGTGCTACAGTGGCTTAATGCATGCTAAACACATAATGAATGACACAGAATTAATAGATTTACAAATTACTTGGAAAATGCTATTTTAAATTTCAGGGGGACGAGGTCACAGAAGTCATGGAACTCCGAGCGGTGTAAAAGTTCAACCTATCCCCCCTTATAGAGGTCATAATTTTAATACATCAAAATCATTTAAAAACTATATAGGTGTAATTGCGGTGTCTTGAATACATCCCACATGAATTTTAAACACATTAGGAGTATCTCTGATCAAATTAATCATTAAAATCCCAAAGCTCCACCAGTGGTTCAAAGTGGTCCAAAACGCTCAAAAATGGTGGAAAATGAAAAATATTCATCATTTCTGAGGCTTTATAATATTCCTTAGATAATGTATATCTTCAATTAGTTTTAAATCCCTTTATTAAAAAGTTTCTCCTTTGTGCTCCACTGGTGCAACGCCTCAAGTCTGAGAAGCTGCACCAGTGGAGCAAAAGCTACACTGGTGCAGCCGAAGCTGCACTGGTGTAACAGGAGTCAAGCTAATTTTCAGTATCAACCCTCATGACTGTTTTCAGGTCCCTGTAGCCACAAGGACCCATTATATATCTCAGGTGATATAGCAAGAGTGGCTAGGCCTCATTTCTAGCCCCCAGGTACATGTCGGACTCCTATTTGTGACATTTCGAGGTGTTTGGTGTCAAACTCATTTTTTCCATTATAGGCCATAGTCACCTCACGGAACCTACATTATCCCTCAAGTGATATAGCAGCAATGTCTGAGACCTAATGATAGCATCCAGAAACCTGTTTAAGTGATATTCGTTATATTTGTGTTCAGGGAGTCCTGTGTACCTCCAAAACGAATTTCTAACACTTTTGAAGTGTACCTGAGGCACTGAGCTGGGTAAAAGTTCAGCTTAAGGGCCCTCCCCATGGAGGTCAAAAACTGTATTACATCAAAATCATTTAAAAACTATATAGGTGTAATTGCAGTGTCCTGAATGCTATGTAACTGCATTTGCACTGTTCTGTGTACCTCCAAAATGAATTTCTAACACTTTTGAGTCTCCATACAGTGAAAAATGACTAAGTCCAAAAACATCATTGGTGCAACAAAGTTTTCAAAAAAGGTCAAAATTGGGTTAAAATTAAAAAAAACATAGTGCTACAGTGGCCCAATGGCATGCTAAACATATAATGAATGATACAGATTGAATAGTTTTACAAAAACATTGGAAAATTGTTATTTTAAATTTCAGGGGGACAAGGTCACGGAGGTCATGGAACTCCGAGCTGGGTAAAAGTTCAGCTTGAGGGCCCTCCCCATGGAGGTCAAAAATTGTATTACATCAAAATCATTTAACTACTATATAGGTGTAATTGCAGTGTCCTGAATGCTATGTAACTGCATTTGCACTGTTCTGTGTACCTCCAAAATGAATTTCTGACACTTTTGAGTCTCCATACAGTGAAAAATGACTAAGTCCAAAAACATCATTGGTGCATCAAAGTGTTCAAAAAAGGTCAAAATTGGATTAAAATTAAAAAAACATAGTGCTACAGTGGCCCAATGGCATGCTAAACATATAATGAATGATACAGAATGAATAGTTTTACAAAAACATTGGAAGATTTTTATTTTAAATTTCAGGGGGACAAGGTCACGGAGGTCATGGAACTCCGAGCTGGGTAAAAGTTCAGCTTGAGGGCCCTCCCCATGGAGGTCAAAAATGTTATTACATCAAAATCATTTAAAAACTATATAGGTGTCATTGCAGAGTCCTGAATGCTATATAGGTGCATGTGCACTGTTCTTTGTACCTCCAAAATGACTTTCTAACACTTTTGAAATCTCCATGAAGCAGAAAATGACTAAAGTCCAAAGACATCATTGATACATCAAAGAACGTGTTATTGCGCAGCGCAAGTCTGTAAGACAATTCATGCGGAGGTAATTCGCTAAAAGAATGTTCGGCAGTGACGTTGTAAGCAGAATGTGCACGCTTGAAAATAGGGTAATAGAGATGCAGTAATATACTGGCAGCAATAATCAAAAGATTTAGGAAAAACATAATCAATAATGTCACTATACAGTGACTACGAAGTGATTTACAATATGCACGTTTCTTGAGTTGTCTCTGTCTATCTCTCTCTCTATCTCGGTCTAGGGGATACATGTCAGAAACTAATTTAACCGATTCACCTAGGGGAGGACTTAAACAATTAAACTGTTTGACTTGCTAGACCGTAGTTTCAGTCTATATTCCTCGGAGGCGGTTTTCTCAACCAGGGGGAGTTTTGAATCAGTCTGTGGAGGAGGGCAGGGCTTAGAGTCCAAGTCCGAAGGGAGTCCGTGGAACTTTTTGACGTGGCTCGAGTGCAGCCACCCTTTCCTGCCCTCAACTTTCACGGCGGTCCTCGTCGTCAGAAGAACCAATTTCGGGGTTTGCCAGCGGGGCTCCAGCGGACTTCTCCGATCAAAATTGCGAACAAAAACAAAATCCCCGGGAACCACTTCATGGGGCTTCACCTCGGTGTTGTCGGGAAAGGCTGCAGCTACCTGTGAACGACAAGATTGTAGTGCAGACATCAAGGAGGCAAGGTAATCTGTCAGCATAATACAGTCAACATCTGTGATTTTACGAGGTATAGGCGTCCCCCACATATTTGGTGGCCTACCAAAGACCACCTCATACGGGGATAGCCCGGTTCGAGAATGCGCTACCATCCTCATATAAAAAAGGGCAACTGGCAGAGCTACTATCCAGTCAACGCCTTTCTCTCTGCAGATTTTTGAAAGTCGGATTTTCAGTCGGAGTCTGATTATGGCGCTCCACGAGACCTGCTGCCTCGGGATGCCGGACACAGTGGAATTTCCACTGATAGCCTAACAGGAGTGTAATGTGTTTCACAAGCTCGGATGAGAATGGCTGACCGTTATCTGAGTACACGATACGGGGCAAACCATACCGTGGGAAGAATTCGCGAACCAGCTGCTTGGCAGTGGTCGGAGCAGTGTAATCTGGAACTGGATATGCTTCTGTCCATCGCGAAAGTGCACATACGACTACGAGGACATATTTGAATCCTCGACAACGTTCCATCTGGATATAATCCATCTGGAGGACTTCAAAAGGGTGATCGGGAGGCTGAAATCCACCTTGCTCTACGGGAATGCTTTTACCTGGATTGAACTGACAACAAATCATGCAAGTACGCACTTTTTGTTTGGCTGCTGCTCGTAAGTTTTTATTGAACCATATGTGTTGAATACTGTCTAGAATGGCTTTTTCTCCTAGGTGTGCTGGACTATGTATCGTGTTAATGATGACTTGAACCATAGAGTCGGGGAGAAACCATGTAGATTTTCCCTTCGTCATCCATCCCTGATCTGTTTGGATCCCTCCTAGTTCAGTCCATTTCTTGATTTCATCTGGTGTAGCATGTGTCTGTATGTCAATTACATCATTTGTGGGATCCCTGACTGTCATGCAGTGTGTCGGTGTCGGAACTATTGTCTTTGTCAAGTCAGTTACATGAGTTCGGTTCTGAGCAGTTTGCTTAGCTGTTCGGTCTGCCAGGTCGTTACCCTGGGAGATGGTATCGGTGACTTTTGTATGTGCCTTACACTTCATGATAGATATTGCAGTAGGCAGATGTATTGCATCTAACAGTGCTTGAATGAGGGGACCGTGTTGAATGTTGGCACCGTGAGAAGTTAAGTAACCTCTCTCTCGCCAGAGGACTCCAAAGTCGTGAACAACTCCGAATGCATAACGTGAATCAGTGTATATGTTAACTTTCTTATTTTTGGCTTGAATGCAGGCTCGTGTCAGAGCGATGAGCTCTGCTGCTTGAGCTGACAGGGTATCGATACAATTTGTTTCAATAACTTCGGTGTCTGCCGTGACTGCGTAGGCGGCCACTAATTCTCCTGTACTTGTTCTCATGCATGAACCATCCACATAAAGTGTCAGGTCTGGATCTGGTAATGGAACGTCTGTCAAGTCTTGTCTGGGTTTCGTCGTAATAGTAATGACTTCAATACAATCATGTGCCAATGGGTCTACTCCATTTAATGGCAAAAGTGTGGCAGGATTCAATGTACTACAGCGTCTGATTTCTATGTGTGGCTGAAACAATGTCAATTCATAACCTGTTAGTCTTGCTATAGTCAAGTGTTGGGTCTGTGTACGATTTAAAAGAACTTCCACGGAATGTGGAACTTGCACTGTCAATTGATGTCCTAGTACTATGGAATCGCTTTGTCTGATTGCTAAAGCTGTCGCTGCAACTGATTTCAAGCACGCAGGCAGAGCCTGGGCTACTGGATCTAATGTGCTAGAAAAGTAAGCACACGGTTTGTGTGAACCTGCTTGTTCCTGAGTGAGTACTGACAAGGCAGTACCCTCACGTTCTGTGACAAAAAGTGTAAAAGGCTTACTGTAACATGGTGTTGCTAAAACAGGTGCTTGACATAAGGCTTTCTTTAAGTCTTCAAAAGCTTCAGGGAGGACAGTCGATGTCGCTGCCTCCTGTGTTGTCAACTGAATGAGTGGTTTTGCTAGAAATGCATATTGGGGAATCCATTGTCTGCAGTACGAAGTGTGGCCTATAAAAGCCCGCACCTCCTTTTGTGTCTTGGGTGGTGACATGTTTACAATTAACTGGATGCGATCAGGTGTGAGCTGTCTCCCCACTTTGGACAGCAAGTGACCAAGGTACACAACTTGCTGAACACAGAATTGCAGCTTCGAAGGGGATACCTTGTGCCCCTTGTCAGCCAGGAAATTTAAAACCGTCAGTGATGATTTTTCACATTCGGGTTCGCTTCGGGCGGTGATCAGCAGATCATCGACATACTGAAGTAGGGTGGTGTTAACAGGCATGTGGATACTGTCAAGTTGTCTTTTCAGTGCTTGGCTATAGATGCTGGGGCTTTCTGTGAATCCTTGAGGTGCGCGTGCAAATTTGAAACTTCGTCCATTTAAACAAAATCCGAACAAGTATTGGCTTTCCGGATCGATTGGGACGCTAAAGAAGGCGTTCTTGAGATCAATTACAGTAAAGAACGTTGCTTCTGAATCAATAGCTGTCAGTAAAGAAGAGATATCTGGAACCACGGGATACTGTGGTACAATGCATTTGTTCAATTCGCGCAGATCAATAACTAATCGATAAACAGGTGGTGCATTTGGATCAGTACGTTTAAGAACTGGAATGATAGGAGAATTACATACATTGGAGTCGGTTTCCACAACCACTCCTTGTGCAATGAGCTCGTCAATGATTTTCAGTAAAGCCACTACAGCATCTGGAGGTAACTTGTATTGTCGAATTCGTGGTAATACCACTCCTGCTTTGAGTGTGACTCGATATGGTGTAATGTGCATACAACCTACATCAGTGGGGCCCTGTGCCCACAAATGTGCAGGGACATTCTGTAACCGGTGATCCATGTCTCTCAATACATAGTGACCTTTAAAATCTCGCAAGAATAGTCGTACTCCTTCCGGAGAACAGCATATAATAGCTCCTAGAGCTTTCAGTGTCTTTATACCTAACAAGTTTTCTGGGCATGATTTTGTAAGCAATAAATCTGTAGTCCGTGTCAAAGGACTAACTGCAAGAGGAAGAGGTTGTGATACTTCGTTAATAATAGGTTTTCCTGAAAAACCAAGGGAAACATTCTGTGAGCCTGAGAGGGGTGCCCCTGGAACCTCATCATGACTAATCGTTGTTCTGCTTGCCCCTGTATCAATTAGGAACTTTCTGTCTTTCCCTAATACTTGACTGTGTACATAAGGACCCTCTTGATCTACAGGAACCTCAATAAGAGGCAAGCCAACCTCCCTCTCTAGGCTGTTTCATGTGTATCGCTGATAATCGGGGAAGTCATTTTGTGCATACTGGTACATCTGTTGTGTTGAGTTTTGTGTTGCGGTAATAGGCTGTGACTGTGGTACTGCTACGGTCTGTGATGAAGCTGGCATAGGCGGAATATGCTGTATATTCTGGGGTACTGGTTGTTGGGCTTGATCTTGTCTAGGTGGACGCGGTCTCTCCTTGGTTTTACCCGTGGAGATATTGTGTTTCAGAACTGCACAATCGTTTATATAATGACCTGGCTGTTTACAATAGTTACATACTCCTTTAACAGGAGCCGTCGAATTACTGGGCTGGGTCGCACCCTTTTTGTGACCGTCAGCTGGAACTGACTGAGCAACTAACATTTTCATTTTCGTGTCTTTCATACGTCTTTGTTCGTGTTCTTGTTCTTCTCTAATTCTATTCTGGTGGTACTGTAACATTTGCAACATTTGTGAAGGAGTATTAGCTTGCCAAGTGCTTTCGACTTTCAGTACTCTGTTCTTAACCTGAGGCAGTGAGTTCTCGACTAATTTTGTTACAAAAAGATGTGGATATGACTCGCTACTTGCTTTCAGGCCGCTATTAATACCAAAACATTTTTCAAATCGGGAATAAAAATCACTAGTGTCTTCATCGGGTTTCTGTTTGCAGGCTGAGATTGCACCCCAACCTTCCTTTTTCGTACTTAATAAACGTGGCAATACTTGCACTAACAATCCTGGTAACGCTTTAACTTTGTCTCCAAGCCCTAGGCCTGGAACTCGAGTATTTTCTTCATTTTCTAATGCAGTCCAATCAATCTTTGCATTTCCCACTTCCCATTCTTTTTCTTTGAGTTTCTCGTAAATACCAGCAGGCAGTAGTACTTTCAATATTTTCATAAGGTCTGGATAGGTGTAATCACCCATGAGTAACATGTCTTTTATTTCACGGTGAAAACCTGCGGGATCCTTGTCATGGCTGGGTACTAATTTTTTCATTTCCAATAATTCTATTTTAGTTATGGGCGTGTACACAAACACGCGTCTAAGCGTATTATCGGCATTCTGCACTGGGTGCACTTCTCGTAACGGATTCTGTCTGTCTATGTAATACATTTTTCTTTCCATGGAGTGTGCTGAATCAGATTGTGGACACAGGAAGGCACTATATCTGTGCCGATGTTCTAGAATTACTCTAATTAGATCGGTACCTAGACCTCTCCATTTATTCATGAGCAGTTCTGCTAACATATCAGGCAGGGGACCTGGATCGGAATGTTGGCTTCTATACTATAGGAGTAAGTGTTGTATCATGTATGTACCAGCTAAACGCTGTTCGCTTGGTGTCATATTCAAAAATGTGTGTGCTAACGCATCATCACTATATTTCTCAGGATTGTCAGCCCATTGTACTGCTGACCTAGCTAATTCTTGTTCGTCCATAGAATCGAGTACATGGTACCCCATTCGTTCTCGAAGTCTGTTGTCAGTGGCTTGGAATAGGTGTTCAGGAGTTCTCGGATTACACATGGCTTCCTGAAAAATTCTTTTACTTTCTGGGCGTACTGGACGCATTGAATTATTATAGGGTCTTCCTTTACCTACATAGGCTATCATTTCTCTAACTGATAACTGCGATTGTCCTGCTGCTTCTTCTGGTGCGTCCTCCTCCCCTGAGGATTCAAGTTTGTCTGAATCTATTTCTGGTGGTGGCTGTCTTCTTTCATGCATCTTTATTACTGCATTCCTGATCCTTCGGTACATATTTTCTATACAAGCCTGTTTATCATGATTCCCATCTGCTATATTCTGACCCCATCTATGAAGTGCTTTTATGTCTTCCGGGTTTGCACCCGGCCTATCCACTTCTCTTATTAGACAGTTTATAAGAAACCGTAATATCTTGCCTTGAGTATCAACTTTTTGGTAGGCCAATGCCTCGCTAATACTTTCAGGGCCTACCCCTGTTTGAACAAAATGATATATTCCATCTAGATGATCTACCATTCCAGGTAGTGTCAATAAAAAGTTTGTGACTCGTCGCAATCGTACTGATGCGAGCATCATTCTGTCGTCATTCTTTTTACCAGGTACTGGATCATATCTACAGTCTGCAAGACGTTCTTTATATATATCAAAATCGGCTGCTTGAGGTGTACGTTGTTGTGCTAGATCCCTATAAGTCCACCGCTGTGTTGGTGGTGGGGTCTGGAAACCTGGGGTTTGGAAACCTGTCGCCCCTCCGGACGCGCCTCCTGAGGCGCCGGATCCGAAGGGATTGTTTGGGTGTAAAGCAGGAGGAATAGGTGCAGGAAGAGGTGGAAGAACGGCTGGAAGACCAGGAGGAACAGCCGGAAGGGTTGGAACGGGAGGAACAGGAGGAGGAGTAGCTTGTTGCGGCTGTGGGGGCTGACTATCTCGGGGTCGAGCGCCGCCAGGAGGAGGTGTGCGTGGCGGTGCGGTATTAACATATTCGGGGGCTACATCGTCTAGGTAGGAAGAAAGGAAAATGTCCTTTGCGGTTTTCTGATGCATTTTAGTCGGGAGCAATGGAGGTGGCAGATCTTTTGGTACTTCCGGGGTGGCCTTAGGTAAACCCTCGGCCAGAAGAGGATACATACCATTCATAAGGGTGTTTCATTGTCTATCTACTTGTTCTATTTTTACTCGGATACCTTCCTCAACTAATGCGTTTTCTCGGGCCTTTTCTGAATCCTCTCTACTTTTCTCTTCTTTTCTGTGTGCTTTTTCTGTACGCCTATGCGATTCTTTACGCCATAATTCAATGGCATCTTTCTGTGACTGTCTGGCTTTCTTTTTCCATAATGCTTCTTCTACTCTCATGATGCAATCTGCATCCCATGTCCCAGCAGCGGGCCATCTCTGATTCTCTGCTAGATCCTTGGTGTAGTCCACCCATAAATCGAGATATAAAACGGCATCTAGGCCATGTTTGTGGTACATAAAGTACCCTGGAGTGTCCCTAGGTGGAATGGGAACAGCTTCCTCGAGTATCCCTTTTCTAGTTTTTATCTGTCTTAATTTGGAGAATAACGGCATCTTAAAATCAGGCTACTTGGTCCTTACTTAGATATGAACACAATGAACACAATAATCACAATAATGAAAATCGAACAATCACTCATACCACAACATTTTTGAAAACACATCAAAACATTTTAAAACGAACAACAATGATTGGAATAAAACTAGCTACCTACATGATACTGGATGTACTGCTAAACAGTACAGATACACCGCTAAACAGTGCAGACAGGATATACTGCTAAACAGTACAGATACACTGCTAAACAGTGCAGACCAGGTCTGTGTACCCAAACCCGTCTTGACCGGCACAAATTAATGCGCACGTCTAGATGCGTCCTCAGCAATGGTACTCACCGGGAAGCACGGAACGGAAGGCCTCGGAAACTCTGGACTGGACTGGACCGGACTGGACTCGACTCGACTCGTGACGCAGATACTTCGGAACTTCGGAACCTGGTGGGCCTCCGTATACCTCGGATCTTGCTCTCTCAGCTAGGCTCTGGTCGGGATCCTCCGCACTCCTCACCGCCTCGTCTGGGTGTTGATCGCAGCCTCAGTCACCTCCGTTGGCCTGAGGCAGATACAGGAAATCCTGCGGGTACGCGTAGTTGTCCGTCCGGCTGTGGCAGGGGGCCAGCCCTGCAACGCACCTCCGGCGCGTGAGGTGGGGGAGGGGTCCCTGTTCGGGCGCCAAATTATGTGGTAAATTTAAATTACCTATACTTAATTTATGCGGTAAAGTTCAATAAGAATAACTCAGAAAAATAAGAGGCAAAATCCATGATATTTGAGGTTTTTCAAAAGGGGTTTTATTCCTTAAAAGGGGTTTTATTCCTTAACTAGTTTTATTCATTTAAAAACTATATAGGTGTAATTGCAGTTTTCTGAATGCTATGTAACTGCGTTTGCACTGTTCTGTGTACCTCCAAAATGAATTTCTAACACTTTTGAGTCTCCATACAGTGAAAAATGACTAAGTCCAAAAACATCATTGGTGCATTAAAGTGTTCAAAATAGGTCAAAATTGGGTTAAAATTAAAAAAACATAGTGCTACAGTGGCCCAATGGCATTCTAAACATATAATGAATGATACAGAATGAATAGTTTTACAAAAACATTGGAAAATTGTTAGTTTAAATTTCAGGGTGACAAGGTCACGGAGGTCATGGAACTCCGAGCTGGTTAAAAGTTCAGCTTGAGGGCCCTCCCCATGGAGGTCAAAAATGTTATTACATCAAAATCATTTAAAAACTATATAGGTGTCATTGCAGTGTCCTGAATGCTATATAGGTGCATGTGCACTGTTCTGTGTACCTCCAAAATGACTTTCTAACACTTTTGAAGTCTCCATGAAGCAGAAAATGACTAAAGTCCAAAGATATCATTGATGCATCAAAGTTTCAAAAACGGTCAAAAATGGATAAAAATGAAAACAAAAACAAGTGCTACAGTGGCTTAATGCATGCTAAACACATAATGAATGACACAGAATGAATAGATTTACGAATTACTTGGAAAATGCTATTTTAAATTTCAGGGGGACGAGGTCACAGAAGTCATGGAACTCCGAGGGGGGTAAAAGTTCAACCTTTCCCCCCTTATAGAGGTCATAATTTTAATACATCAAAATCATTTAAAAACTATATAGGTGTAATTGTAGTGTCTTGAATACATCCCACATGAATTTTAAACACCTCTGATCAAATTAATCATTAACATGAATCCCACTCATAAACCATAGTAATGATTGGTGTACCGCAATTAGAAGTAGGTAAGGTAGAGAGCTATGTGGATTTGAAAAAACAAAGTGAGTCACTGGCTAACCGCCCATAGACCGATTCCTCCTCACATAAGTGGTAAAATAACAAATGTTAGGAGAGTCGACTGGGTGGGGCATAGATTTAAATCTACTGAGGGTGACTGCATTGTTGTCAATTTCAAGGACAATCGTGTGGCAAGGTACATTAATAGCTGGAAGGATGGCTCGATTAGCAGTTTGATCCGTACTATGGATCTAAGTTATTTTTATCCCTTAAGTGACCACAGTTTAAATAAAGCGCACCCATATCCTATACCAGAGCAAGAGAAAACTTATGATAATTTTAATTTACATTACGATGGAGTAACTCCAAGGAACCATGGACACTACACTGCAGGAGATCAAAGACAGTATAGGAGAGATATACCCTGGGAGAACAGACAGGTTAACCATCCAGCAACATATCACGAGAGATGGGAGGCCTTACACGGGTCGTATCACCATCGTGACCACTCACAATTAACATATCCCAACATCCACTACAATGTACCTATCTCAAACAGGTTTGATGCTTTCTATGATCAGAGTGGTTTGGAGGGGGTCGACTGACTACACGCTGCCCCAACTATACTAAGGCATACTGGTCACATGCATAGTAATCCTGTACATGGGGAAATATTGGCTATACAAGCAGTAACTGTTCCCTCTCCAACCGCTGAGTCAGATTCCAATAGTCAGGTAGAGCTAGATATAGGTTTCTTAATGGATAGCCCCGTATTACATGAGAACATCAGTACATTGTATGATCTGCCCGAGGCTTTTAACCTTCTTCCAATCCATGTAGAATCAAATCCATCTACAATAGAAACTCAGGGAGACACACACGTAGAACAACTTAATCGGTCATCATTAGTACCTATAACCACAGAGGTTGTTATTGGAACAGAGCCTGATGACATGTGTAATGCGAGTTTAGTCTCCTGGAATATAGCGGGTTTGTTTGATAAAATATGTGATCCTGTCTGGTTGGCATTTGTTAAGAAATATGCAGTTATATGCCTCCAGGAGGCATGGATGGAAGATAATAATGCCTTTATCGAGGGTTACCAAAGCTTTCCTAGGCCAGCAGCCCCCTCAATCAGTGGAAGAGCAAAGGGGGGCCTGGCTATCTTTATTAATCTGGCACTTACCTGCCAAGTAAGTAATTTGCATCATGCAAATCGGAATATCCAAGTGCTTGAACTGAAGAGAGGCAAACATGCCCTGACTTTAATTAATTTTTATAATGCCATAAACAGTCAAGGGGAGTGTAATATACTTCTGTTGAATGAGATGTTGAGAGAAGGAGTAGGTATTCTGTCACGTAATTTACTGATCGCAGGTGATTTTAATGTACACCCGTGTGGTAACCCAGGAGTTACCCCCATGGGATCCTTGGGGTGTAATAGTGTGAACGGTTTTCATTTTGACCACTCCAGGCGTGGAATTTGTCTCAACGATCTGTTGAATGAATATAACTTAACTGTAGCTATGTCCATGGTGCCTGAGTCCAAGGTCTTTGATGCCTCTACATTTAAAGGCTCAGGTCATGGGTCCTTTATAGATCACATATTACTATCTGCTGATCTTGTCAATCAGGCCTCCAGATTTACCATTCAAACGAACATCTACAGTGATCATAATCCCATAACCATCAGACTGGGTGGAGGAGTATTTGAACAGCGAATGAACTGTGAAGGTCGGGGAACCTTAAAATGTATAAATGGTAAACATCGACTAAAATGGTCAATGGTAAACCATGAAAACCTGTACACTGAAATTAATAAGTCATGTGGTGAGGAACTTGCGGTTTGTGTGTTACCAGCCACATCCCCAGAGCAAACTCTAGCTGTCTTTGAGGTTGTGGTGTCATCAGTAGGATCTATGTTAACAGTCCCAGTGAAGGGACAAACTAGAAGTAATCCTAAATGGTTTCACCACTCTTGCTCTAAGGCAAGTAGAGACTTGAGAAAGGCGCTAAAAACTAAACCCAGAGACCCAGGCCAAATCAAAACTCTGCACTTGATTTACAAGAAATCTCTTGCTAAACGAAAAAAAGAAATTAAGGCGTGTACCTGGGAGTCTCTGCTTGATCCATCAGTCCTGGGTAACAGTAGCAAATTTTGGGAAATTATTAACAAACCTCTGTTTGACAATGTCAGTGATACTGTACTTGGCACTAACATCCCTGAGGAGGACTGGGTCACTCATTTTAGTGCAATATTTAAAAGCATTGAGCAACAGGCAGAAAACGGCTTTTCTAATCTTACGGAGAACTCTTTGTGCTTTTCAGTTAATGAAGTAGAAAAGGGCATCCAAGGGTTAACTAGTAATAAGGCCCCAGGCCCGGATGGCTTGCCTCCGGACCTTTTTAAATCTTGTATCTCATTATGGGCCCCTGTCCTTACTGCTGTAGTAAATGCAGCTGCGGTCTTTGGATGCCCAAAGTCGTGGGGGTTATCGACTATAGTGCCCGTGTTTAAAAAGGGCGATCGTAGTAGCCCGTCATGCTATAGGCCAATATCTCTAATCAACTCCGTAGCCAAAGTGGTAGGGGGTGTAATCTTGAATAGATTAACTGCATGGGCAAATGAGAACAATGTTATATCCCCAATACAATACGGCTTCAGACCTGGTCACTCGACAGTTACCCAGTGCCTGAACCTGTATTTGATTATAGGTAAATATACCTTGGCCCGGCAGGGAACAGTCCACATGGCTTTTATGGACTTATCGTCCGCATTTGATTGTGTGGACAGAGGCAAATTATGGGACACCATGCTAAAGATGGGCGTAGAGCAGAACTTAATTAATTTACTGGCTGACTTGCACTCGGATACAAGTGCTAACGTTCGATATACCCAAGACCTGAAAGTGACGGGGGATATCAGAATTAATCGGGGTGTTCGACAGGGGTGCATCTTAGCTCCATTCCTCTTCAACTTGTACATTAACGAGTTAGAGGAATACTTGTTAAAAACTGGAGCCGATTACCCCTATGTAGGCCGAAAAGGCGTCCCAGTTCTGCTCTACGCGGACGATGCCGTCCTTATTTCAAGGACGGCAATCGGCCTCCAGACACTTTTAAACTCCTTCTTTGACTTCATGGAGTCTTGTGGCCTAAGTATTAACAACTCTAAGTCTTATGTTATGAAGACAGGCCTGGGGTCACGAAAATCTAATCTTTTTAACATAAATGGGGACAAAATTCCAACTACCAAAACCTTTTCATACCTCGGAGTCCTTCTTGATCACCAACTATCTTGGGGCCCTGCTGTCCTTAAGAAGAAGGGCGAGGTAACCCACGCTAACGCGGCCATACTTGATTTTGCGAGAAAAATGGGCAATAGTCCGGTGGCTGCCTTCCTTAAATTATATCAGGCAAAGAGCGTTGCCGTTGCTTGCTACGGAAGCGAGCTCTGGGGCTATAGCCAGACGCGGGACTTGGAGGTCGTAGAAAATAACTTCTTGAAGAAGATACTGAGGCTGCCAAGGGGAACTGGAAACTTCTCTGTACATGAGGAGCTAGGTGTGCCCTACTTAAGCGATAGAATAGCAGCTAATCCCCTACTGTGTTGGTTGAACTGCTAGCTAAATAACGACATACCCCTTACCCATGATATATTAAAAGAAGCTTTAAGATGGGATGGCAGGTTCAAGGTTCCGTGGCTGAAGTATATTAACGATTGCTTCACTGAAATAGGACGGCCTGATCTGTTTTTAACCCCAAACTCTATCACTAGATTAGACGTCACTTTTGTGAAAAACACATTTATGACAACAAGGTATTTCATCAGGGAGGAGGCTGAGCTACAGAAAAACAGTGTTAGGAATCACGCTTTACTTAAAACCTGTCTACAAATGGAACCATATCTATCATGGCCCATGACTGGCTATGAACGCTATCTATTAACAAGGTTCCGTTTTGATTTGTTTCATCTCCTACTGGCGGTACCGAGTGGGGCCCATCGAGGTCAAGTGTTGCCAGCTTGCGGCTGCGACGGAAAGTCTCCGCAAGATCTGGCACACTTTTTATTTATTTGTCCTTATTACATAGTACCCCGGAGGTTATATCTAAAACCATGCCTCAAAGAACTGAAATTTGCACAGATTAAACCAGCACTTTACTACCTCCAACTTTTGAACTGTGACTGCACTTTATTTGTATGCAGTTTTTTGAAATTAGCAATTACTTTCAGGAAAAGTAGGGAGGGATAATTATGCTGCTGCTGCTATCAGATATTTTTAACTTTTTATCTTGTTGTAATTATTTATATTCTTAAAATGTTTATTCTGCCTGTTGCTCACATTTTATACTGTTTACGTAAAATCTTGCCTTACAAATGAAATGGATTATCTGCTTTTAACTTTATGTTCATGAATTGTGCTTTTATGATTGTAATGTTTACAATCGAATAAAGTTATTTGAACTTGAACACTTG